>NC_068956.1:2426500-2728250 GCF_026419915.1 Harpia harpyja | reverse complement strand
ATAGGCAAGGGCCTAAGGAGGAAAATGTAGGCACAGGGGAAAGTACCTACAGTACCAGGACACCCCCAGTGAGTCTTTTGCTAAATCAATCAAAATCATTAAGCACAACACAAGCCAGAGATGAATTTTAGCTAAGGCTCTTACTCCTACAATCCTAAGATTGGCAAGAGAAGGGAAAACGAGCCACAGAAAAACAGCTTGGAAGGAGTAATTTGTCCATGAGCTCAGCTCAGAAAGGTGATTGAAACTTGTATGAGACTAGCATGTCCTGGGCTGGTACGTTGGGCACAAGATGAGATCAAAGGAAAATTCCCCTTTTATAGGCTGGTGTTAAGTAGATAGAAAAGAACAATATTCAGTGGCAATCTCATGTTAGACCTTAATTAATAGGACTTGCAGCACAGCCAAGAGTTTTGGGCAGAGCTGGTCCAACCTTGCAGTATGGATGATTACAGGATATTCATTAGCGCAGCCCTTTGCAGGAATGGATCCTTATTTGAAATAACTGCCTCCCTCCTCTGCTTTAGGGGGATTTGCAAGCAGCAGCTGTGCTTTGATATAAAACTTGATAATTGAAAACATTGCTTGGAAAAAGCTCTGCAAGAACTGACCTCCTCCAGTTTGTGCCAAGGGTGGTTTCTAGTGACTTGTCTGGTCACAAACTGTCAAAAGTGGTTTTGGCAGAGCATTCATGGCTTTTCTTGCTGTGCATTTCCAGACAAGTCACTGAAAACCCAGCCTTAATGTTCGCTAGCAAAAAACAGGACCAAATCAATTTTACTAGGGGTGAGGAAAACGGGAAGCAAGCAACGCACCAGGTTTATCTTCTGGAGCACGAGACTTTCAAACTCCATTAGCCAAGCCTGAAAAGGGCAAAGAATAAGATTGGCTCTCACCTTGAAGAACAGCAGTGTCAGCCTGTGAAAGTCAGCCAGCATTGATGGACCACTTCCATAGCTCATAGGTCAGCCCCAACGCAACACACAACAGGCTAAACCCTCACTTGTTACTAAAAGAGCCCACATGAACTTTACAGCAATGTGTGCTATTTCTGGAGCACTTTGCACCCCCAGTGGTGGAAGGCTGGTGGCTCTGACAAGAGCTGGAAGCATTTCCTCAGCTGAGGACCAAGGATGCAATCCAGCTCTTTGTGTGCTACGCAGCAATGAAATCCAGAGTAATTTGCTGAAAGGATCAGTAAGGCATGAACTTTTTGTATCTGCTCAGTAAAAGAAGCCCATAGACGTAGGCTGCCTTAGCTCCTTATACACTCACAGGCAAAAAACCCACCCTTAAACCACAAAGATTTGCTTAGCCTTTCCTGAGTGTCCCATGCAGATCAGTGTGGGTCTGCTTCTGGACAGACCAGTCTTCTCCCCATAAAAGCCAAGGGACAGCTGCAAACACACAAACAATTGCTGTAACATGAACCCAGCCACATACCGTTGCAACACCAAAGAGACCAAAGCAGCCCACTATTTTTGCCCATGTTTATTTCTAGAAATTTGTACAAAAATTGATACTCCATAATACAATAGTCTATCAAATATGACAGATGAACATTTGTCTTTAGAGGCAAGATTCCAGGAATGTGAAGTACCATCATCTTGCATGGAAGAAAGGCACATTTCGAGCTCAAAATACACTCAACTGAACTGTTGAAAAGGCAGGTCAGACATGCAAGTAGTGCAATGTTTCAGGTTTACACATAAACACATTGTACTCTGAAGAAATCTCACTACAAGCAGTGTTAACATCCACGTAAACATTTTATAAACACCTTAAAAAGCCACTCACTTTAGATCCTATATGTGGAAAGGCTACTCCTTTACATTCACTGGACGGAATATTTAAAAGCCATCTTTGGGCAGAAGTTACTCCTAGCTTTCCCCAAATGCTTTTGGGATCCAAAACACTTGGATGAATAGTCCCACTGCATTTACCCCTACCGGCTACCCTAAGGGTCTGCAACACTGGGGCCACACGATTGCACCATCCCACCGCTCCTAGAACTTGTCCTTGGAGTTTTGTGGCTATGAAGGAGTCCCATATTTCCAGCTACATGCCTCTGTGCAAGCAGCACCTGGGACAGACCTGCTTCTAAACTGACATTCAAAATACAAGTGGTGAAATTACAGCCACTAAAGTATCCACCACACTGTACGGATTGAGGTCCACCAGACTCGTATCCTTTGGTTTCCTGGACTGCACACAGGAGGTGCCACACCAGGGGATTTGGCAGCCTGCTTGTGCTTTCAGAAGGGGCTTTTCCAAAGCAGAAATGCCCTTGTGCTATGTAAGCATGTCTCAACATGGCTCTCGTGCAACATGCCTGTATTACTGCTGTCCCAGTCAAACCAACCTGCTGCTTTTTTGACTGAAAACCAGATGGATCCTACTCTCCCAAAATAGCTTGTGCTAGTGGGTACAGTAGCTGTAGGAATGCTTCTAATCCAACAGCATTGTATAGCAGATTACAAAGGCAATCATTTCCCCCATCCAAATCCTCACAGCAATGGGGAGTTGTGCTTTTTTGGATAGAAAGACATTTGTAATGGGATTTATCCAAAGTAAAGCCTTTTTTTTTATTTTTAAAAAGTGGTCTAGCAATACTTCAAACACTTTCTGTGAAAGACACATACACCCACACATGCTTTCAAGTACACGATGACAGCTTGGACTCCTGGAGAAGATGTGTTGATTCTGAGAGAAGGAGATGCTGCTAAGTCAGTCCCTTCAGTTGACTTCCAAGACTTCAGTCTCTGGCAGGCCAAATTTGCTCTTATACTTGTCAAATAGTTTGATCAGGGAGTCCACATATATGCTGTGGTAGAAGTCCACTTCCCTCTGGGATGGATTATCGATTTTGGGGATGGTGATGGGCTCCCCAACTGATAAAAAAGGGAAAGATCCACATGTTAGGTTGAATGCTCTGTACAGCCTAGAGATTTGTCCTCTGTGGCCACAGCTATGCTAGTTCAGCACATCCACCCTGGCATAGCGTGGCTTGCCATTATAGCAGGGGTTTGCCCAATTCCTCCCAGTTTTGCCAGGCTCTGAAGCACAACTGTCCCACTACCAGGATCCTCATTGCACCTGCAGTGACACCAAGGGCAAACATGCTGTTTTAGCTACACAAATGCCAGCAGCGCAGAGACTACTGCGCAAGGTGGTTGTGAAGTCCCACTTGCTTCTGTTTACAGCAGAGTGATAAATCCCTCCTCAATTAACAGGAACCAAGACTAAAAGCTGTAGTTCTTCTGTGTTCCCCCATACACACCACAAAAGCAAAAAAAGCCCTTTTTTTCCCTCTCCCCCAAAGCTTTGCTGCTTTGGGTTGGAAGACTCGGTGGCAAATTTTAGGGTTGGCTTTAAGACTCAGCTATCAGACAGCATCACGCTGCTAGTCCTAGGAGTGTGGAGGGGACAGGCTGCTTCTGACACTAGCCATCCAAGACCAGAGAAGGTAGCAGCTATAGCATTTTTTCCCCAAAAGAGCTCACTTGCAAAACTGTCTGGCAGTAGAGCATGATGGAAGGCTTGTAGCCTCTGGAAACTCTTCTCGCTCATTCTCAGCTGTGCTGGAAGGTTTTATATAGAAGGGAAAACAGAGTCTTATAGTCAAGACTCCAAGACCAAGCTAGAGTAGGGGTATGGCATATAGACTCAGGTATGCTACTGCCTAGAGAAGCACATAGCATGTTTATACCAAGACCTTACCAACAGTAGTGATGGGCTTGGAGTAAGGTAATAATCCCCAGGTGTTGGAGGAAAAGAGGCCACGGCCATGAAAGATGCATGGAGCAAAGCCAATGTGCTTCTGAAACTTCTTCTGAACCCATCTTCCCCAGGAACCCTCCTCAAAGATGACCTGCTTGTACACTTCGTTCTCCCCAAAGGAGTAGACAGGAACCAAGTCCGCACTAGAAAGATGGAAAGATGTTAGGAACCCACACCCTGGTCTGCAGTCAATACTACAGCACCACACTCACTGCAGTGTACTCTTTCAGGCTGCGCATCTGCAGATTTTATTGGCCAGAGCTTTGTTTGCAGCACAAGGTACTGACATAAGTCAGCCAGGCTTGACATGGTATAGTAGCTATACTGTTAAGGCATGCAAGAGAATTGTACTGGCAATGGGCCCATGAAACACTACCCAGTCAGGCATTGAATATCCTTCCATATATTCTCATCTCTGATTTTTGATGGACATCCCGTTTCAGACACATGGGATCCCTGGAGATGACAGGGGCTGCACAGGTGATGCCCTATGCAGGTTACTGACACCTCCCTCTCCTTAGCTTTGGAAGCTTCCTGCTGTCCCAGGCATCTCCCTACCCTGTCCTCCGCTCAGGGGCAGAAGCCAGAGGACAGGCTCACGTGTCTGATGCCCTGGGCATACATCCACACAACACAGCGAGAGCGCAGAATGCAGAATCCATCCAAGACATCAGCTGCTTCAGGGGATGAGAGCACCTTTCATATGCTAGCAGTACTGCTCTAGCATCGAGGTTGCCTCTTACCCATGCCGTAGAGCCAATTTCACAAATCCTTTCCGGTTTTTCAGTGTCACAGAGTTCTTCCCTGGGGTGCAGTTCAGGGACTCCGCTGCCCCTCCGACCACAATGATGATGGCATTGCCACTGCCGTTCTTGGACAAGATGTAGTCTATGCTGTCGCGGTTCACAGGACATATACCTGCATATCCAGGAGACAGACAAAAGGATCAAGCTGCAATATTAAGATGATCCTGAAGACACCAGCCATACTTGTAGCAAAAAGTTTGTGCCTTGATTGCACATTGAGTTGTCCAGCTTCCCTGTGGTCATAGAGGGTTGGGTGTATTATCAGGCAACCTGTTCCTCAACTAAACAAGCAGTTAATAGACCTAGCCAGCACTAGCCTTGGTCATAAACTCCACCAACACTAGCTCAAAAAGTTGCCCTCAACACAAAAGACTTCAGCAAGGATTTTTTTCTGTGCTTAGTGATGCCAAAGGCAATTGTTTAAGACATCCTCCCTCCAAGTAAAGGTTGCAGTAGAAGCTGGTTTATCCTTAGGGAGGGATGCAAAGCAGTTGTTTTGAGGGATGAGAGTCTGAATTTGACCAGTTCCTCAGCAAAACCAAGTAGTGGAATAGGTCTTCCTTCAAGAGGATGCTTTAGTGGTACAAAAAGAATAAATGGACAAGCCTTTGAGACAGATCTATTATGAATTAATTTTAAAAAAATAATTTATTTTTCTGAAATAACAGCAAGCTCTTGCATGGCAAGAGCACAATCTTTTGCTGTCCTGGGAAGGAAGAGATGTATGGGACAGAATGCTCAGGTAAGTCCATACTCTAAGACAAGTGTCTGGGAAGGTCTTTCCCTCTATCCCACACTGGAAGGGACAGGACTGCACTACCAGTGACAGCACTTCAGCTTTACAAAGCAATCCTTGCCCTAAAGCACCAGTCCCCACTCCAGGGAACTTACCGTTCAGCCCAATGAAAGAGGGTACCTTTAATTTCTACTCTATTGCTTTAAAAATGCTAAGAAGTTTGATTCTCTACTCCTGAAACTCATGCTTTTATCCTACAGTTATTGTCAGAGCTTGCTTATGCCTCACATTTTCAGCCAGGATAAGCCAAGGATAAGTGCGATGCCATCATTTACATTCCCATCCACATAACACGTCTGAGCTGTGTTGAGTACTTAAGGTCACTGCACTAGGAAGGGCAGTATTACACCATTTAATTTTAGAAGCTGATTCTGCACATCTCATGGTAGTCATCACTTGAACCAAGAACTAAATGATGAATGGGTCCTGTGGAATTATACAGGGCAAGTCTGCAAGCCTTCATGTGTATCTGGGCATCAAGGTCACCACCTAATCCCAGCTCCAGACCACAAGGGAGCAGACCTCACAGACAGATCAGCTAGATTTGAAGATGAAAAACTCACTTCTTTCAGCACAGCTACATCTCTCTCTGATCATGTTTCCTTTGAGAGGCTCAGGCTATGCTTGCTGCTCCATAGGACAGCCAGAAACCTTCATACTTCTCCCATTCTCCACACCAAGGCTCACACTGACTACACAGCCCTGGCTAACAGAGCAGCACAGATTTATGCTCAGCCATTTCACACTTGTTAGCAGAAGGAGATTACGCCTGCTCACAGCGCTGAGCATTGAAATCCTTCCTCCAGGAAATGCAACGAGACATGCAGACGAGTGGCAATTGCTGAATGGAGCTCTTTAGCACATTTACAAAGTACATGGGATTTTCTGGCCATCTCCTCATGCCTTAGAGGATCCTTGCTGTAGCTCTAATCTCTAGTAGGCTATAAAATGTTGTAATATGCATCAGTTGGTTATAAACCAACTAAGTATGTGTATTGGTACAGTAATATTTGTTAGGATTTCACTTGAAGTGGTTGGTTCATCCACAAAACAAAGGATTGAGGAAACAATCAGCACTTCCCAAGTGATGGTAAAGCCTTTGTAGTGACACCCTGAAGTTCCAGTACAGGAAAGTGAAGACAAATTATGGCTTTCAGAAAGTTAACTTTGCTCAAGAGATCACACCTATAGTCTTGCTTAAATCCTAAGTACAGAGAAGCAGAATTTCCCACTGATTTAACTGTAATGCTCGGGGATAGCCAAGCCAGCCCTGTCAGCGATGATGTTGCTAATGTCTACTCCCACCTTCCTTCCAAAAAGAGGAAAGCAGCTCTGGCTGGCCACAGGATTTGTCTACCAGTCATCCTGAACAGAACGCACATGTTTTTTTTTTTTTAAAAATACAAAAAGGCTGATGCTGTGTGGAAGCTTCAGCAACCTATGACCTAAGTTTACAGACATGATAGACTGGAAAGCAGATCCCAACTTCTCATGCACTGCTGTCCTGTGGAATTCCCAAATTATCAGAATTCTGGGCTTCACACAGCAACTTCCACCTGTGCAGGAAGACAGAAACCAGCTTGAGATACTGCCCTTCCCTAGGCAGGGACAAACGCCTTTTCTGTACCAGATCCAGTTAGTTTTCCTTTCTCTCTCTGAATTAAAGCAGTAATCATGGAAACAGTCAAACCTAGCAAGTTAGAGCCAAGTACAGCTACTTCTATCCTCTCCCCAGCCACAAGTCAAGATTCAGCCAAAATACTGTATTAAGATACCTGTTTTAAAGTCAGTTATTGGCGAGTCTGTCCAAGGAACAGCAAACAAGGTACTGGATTGTTCAGTTCATGGTCTTTAAATGTTACTCCCTCACATCTACCTAACCAACAGGCATCCTCACTCTGAAAAGGAAGCTCAGGCCACGCAAGAACACCATTTCTTTAGACTGTCAACACTGCTTCCTCCGCCCAGTCATAACCTACAAGCCTTCCATCATTAAAATACCAGAATCCATTAGAACAGACCTATTAATGTCATTCAGCAAACTTATATCACTGCCTAATCCCCGTGACCCATCTATAGGAATATATTCAGGGAAGGGACTCTTCTGAACAGCTGAAACCATGCAATACCCCAGACCCTTTATTCCTGGCAGGCACCTAAAAATGTGGTTAGATGAAGAGGGCATCTATCACCGCCTTAAGACCTAGATGCGCGACAGCTCATGTGGTAGCGAGCACAGAAGCAGAGCTAGCCATGGTATTCATGTTTCAAAGGCTAATGAATACTTTATATTTTCAGTAAGTGCAACTTCTCCATCTACCAGTACCTCCTAACAATAACTAGGACAACTTGCTTCCATGTCTCCATCTTCCACACCCACAACTAAAGATGCCAGATATCTTTACTATGCCTTTGGACAAGAGCATCCTTGAGTTAAGGATGAATGCGGTGGAGCAGCAGTCCTCACAGCCCAAGCTAGTCACCTTTCTATTCACAGCTTCCTCTTGACAGCTATATGAAAGGAATGTTTGTGTGATGCTACCAGAGAGAATTGGTTATGTGAGCCTCTGCCACAGCTTTTCACTTAAAAGAGGGGAAGACAGCTCAGAGGCAAGGGCATGAGTAGAAGGAACGCAGAGCGCTTGCACTTACCACCAGACATTAAGTAGTCCCTCAAAATTGGCATCCTGAAGTTCCCAGCCAGGGTAGCAAGGTATGGTCGGATCCCAGGGAATTTCTGGCCGACACCTGTGGCCTCTGTGCTGAAGTTGCAAAAGGCACCCAAGCCCATGATGCCATGTGGATGGTACCCAAAAATGTAATTCCTGGTGGTCAGCAGATTGTGGGTTTTAACCAGCTAGGAAAGAAAAGAGTGAGCTCACATGAAGACAGATATTTTCAGGTAATAAGGAAAAAAAAGAAATGGAGAAAAGAGTCAAAGTACCCAGCTTTTGACTCTCTTCCCACCAGGGAGAACAGCCTAAGAGCTGGGCTATGGGCTATCCTGGATTTCAGAGGTAAGAGCAGCCACTTGGACTTCAGTTCCCCAAGCAGAGGGAGCAGAATAAACAGGCTGCTCTTGGACACAAAAAGACCACCAGCCAAGCAGGAATAGGGGTTGGGTTGCAGTAGCCTGTGCCCTTTGTTTCTCTACTCCTCCCAAAGGTATTCTTGCAAGCCTCTTGCCCAAACCAACCAAGTTCTTCATGGCCATGTAACCACAACTACACCTCCTTCCAGGCCCTCTCTCAGCACATTAGTGGCTCACATCCCAGTATGAGGTGGAAAAAAAAAATAAAAATCAGTGTCCCGTAACAGAAGCAAGTTTGCTTAAAACCTGAAAAAAAGACCCAACCACTTAATATGCCTGCTGGCCACCCTCCAAGAGAGAAAATGTACAGAAGGGTGGTTTACCATTGGAAGCTATCCCTCCTTTCAAGAGGTTTTGCTCTGGCCTACGTGCCAACAGGCCAACAACACACCTCAAGCCGTCCACAGCAGTGCTCCGATTTCTGCAGTACATGCTCCAGGAGCAGCGATCGTATTGGTTTGGGGTTGTGCAATATTCCTAACCATTTACTCACCTGCTTGCACAGCATGGACACTCCAAAGCTGTCTTAGCCATGCACAGCACAACCCATGCCCTGGTACCACTACTGCCAGAGGATTTTTTTTGATGTTAGAAGTAGCAGCAGCATCCCATGCATCAGAGCATCTTCCCCTGGCAGTACACAAGCGGTCTGAGCAAGCATACAACAGGACTGCTGCATCACCCTTCAGAAGCAGGGGTCAAACTTAATTTTTTTCGGGCTGCAACGGTGCCAGTGTTTGCTGACCGCAACACCCCAGCAGCTTTCAGACTGGGACAGGACCTACAAGCCCCAGTTGCCCGTTCAGAATGAGGTGCTAAACACCTGCACCCCATCTCTCAGATTGTATATGCAAAGGTCACTCTGTCAGCTCCTATAGGAAAAAGCGCAGATTTCCGAGACGTCACATCAGCATTACATACCCCGCTGTCTCGGCCAAGAAGCGCTTTGGCAGTAAGCAACCAAGTCCATTTTGTTGAATCATGCTACAGGGACCTGAAGTGCCATTGCGACACACTGAAGCAGCGTGCCCAGAAATTTGATTCCCTCCTCCCCACGTTCCCAACCCTGTCCCTAGACGAGGCTACAGCTATTTAAGACAGCAGCTGCAATACAGGCATGACAGCAGCGGGTTGAGAAGTCGACTACCCCTCTCTGTGCTTCCCTCTAGCTTTGAGGTCACGCAGGGCTCTGGGAAGTGTGTTGCAGCAGCTCTGTAGACCCCCGTGGCCTGTGTCACACCACATCATCCTTTCTTTCTTCCCTTTCCCTTCTTGCCCAGTTAGTGGATGACTTTGCTTTCACTCCCTAGGGTGGGAAGGCTGTCCCTTGACCAGTTAGGAGAAACAGGGCTCCCAGACTAGACTGGAAACCACCCTTCAGGAAAGACTGGAGGGGGAAAAAAAGCAATGATGTTGTAAGGAACCCCTCCATCTGTCAGCTCTTGCTCAGCTGTAGGAGAGACTCAAGGGCTGGTGGCTACAGACACACATGGCTTGGTTGAACCTGTGGCAGACACTCCTCCTCAGAGCTCTTGTCAGAGCAGGGTGCTGGTTTCCAGGCTCCAAACCTTATCCCTCACCTGCACCAAGCACAGCTGCTATAAAAGCAAGCTGGCTGAAACCAGGTTTGTCCTTGTCGCTCTGGAGCACGAGGCATTTGTGAGCTGAGCTTGGCAGAGCCACACATCTGCTCTCATACAGAAGATATGCTGTTCTCCTATTACCAGCCATGGAAGCACCCTGCTCCAGCCCCTCCACCACGTGCAAGGACCCCCAGTTCCCAGTGGAGCCCGTTGCTTGCATACCTTGTATGACCCCCAGCCAAGCTGCAGCCTCACCACTCTGCTTTCCAAGACCCCCTGTTAGAGGGGCACAGGGTTGGTGATACCCACCGCGCTCACCCACACCACTTATAGAATCACAGAATCGGTGCAGGAGCAAAGCGAGGGGTATGCAGGGAACCAACCCACCTGCACACCCCATGCATGGCAAGGCAGAAGGGGAATATCTGAGCAGCACTGGAGACTCAACGAGAATCAAATGCTCACAACAGGGATTTACAGGTCTGAGGGTCAGCCTGACATTCATACATGTCTGCTTTTCCCCAGTTTGTCCCACGCAGGCTGTCGCTGCCCTCCACAGGTTGTCCCACAACGGATGGGTTCACAGAAGGTGAACAGGTCTTCCTCCACCCAAGTCAAGCCAGGACAACCAAAGTCTGCCAGGCATCAGAGAGGTTTGTGCAATTATCTGCAGAGAAAAACTCAGCCTGGGGTCTGACCTGCCAACACCAAAGGTAGAGCCTTCACATCTCCCTAAATTTAGTCTAGAAACAGGAATTTTTGAAGTGCTGTAATCACTTATTTCTAGTCTCAAGCAAGACTGAAGCTTTCCTTAGGAGGCTGATCATTCACTACTAGTTTTCTTGCACCTTTCCCCTTGACAAGCAAACACTGAGCTGCTGGGCTGCCTTATCAGGTCAGCCTAAAGAATTGCTGTAGCTGTCATTTGACAACACTTTTGCGACTCTGTTCTGAACCTCCAACAGGTTTTTCCATTTGCCTCAAAAGTCTTCTCCAGTCCCACACAGCCCTCAGCTCCTTGAAGCCTCAGTGCTCCCATGATGGGACGGAGGCAGCACGTCCTTGCTGCATCCCAGCCAGATGATTACAGTGCTGGGACTGAAGCTGGACCTTCACCCCGCTGCACTAACATTCCTGTTCCCACCTGCTATCCAAGACCAAATCTGTTTCAGTGGGAGCAAAGGTCCATCCATTTGCTCTAGTAATAACAGATTTCTTTAAACAGATCTAAGCCTGCTTACAGAAGCAATAAAGCAGTGCAATTACGCTAAAAAAAAAAGTGTTAATATTTGAGTGCTAGATACACCCAGAGAACACTATTGCCAATTTTATTTGTAGGAACAGGATGAGTAAGTAGCACATTCAAGTGTGGAGAAAGGGGACTGCAGAGCCACTGCTGCTCAGCACCAGGAGCCAGCAAAGAGCAGGATGAAAACAAGTGATCTAAGTGGGTGCTCAGCCTACCTGCAAGCTGAAGCAGCACAGAAGCATGCAGAAAGCAGAAAGTTAGAGCTCATCCTGCAGGATCCAAGCAGCAGTAGTGAGCATGTAAGCTTGCAAAACAACCAATTACAATTACCTGCATCACATCCACCAGCACTATGGAAGAAAGGAGCTCACCTTCCCGGCAATGCAGGCCAGGACCTGAAGAACACTCCAGGCTCTCAATATTACCACTACGCTACACCATACATAGAGTGGAAATGGAGGCTTTTGCTTCCTAAGTCATCTACAACAACTAAGCAGCTTTGTCAGGAAGCCAGCCAAGCCACAGAACACAAGACAAATGCTGCAAAAAAGGTCACTGTCTTGCACCAGCCCCTGCTCTGGCACGCTGCTGACTCTCCCATCTCAGCAGGAGACTGAGAAGGTCTCACAGCACACACCCGAAACGCTCACCGCTTGACAAAGGTGAGCCAAAGGTCCGCAGCCCTTGCTATCTGAAGTGCTATTGCCTACGGAGATAAGCGGTAGCTCTGCTCACATGCTCAAGTGATGGCTTCTTTACCTAAACAAGACCTTTAGATTGTGGCACTCCCAACGTGACATCCTCAGATCAGCAGGACGCGTTTGGGAGACTGCTGGGACCTTGCCAGCCTCTGCAGCAGCAGGGTTGAGCCCAGCCAGGCGCACAGCACCGTGCTCACACCTGCAAGAGCTCAGGCTTTACATGGCAGTCCAGCACCAGGATTTAGCTCACTGGAAGCTTCCTCAGCTGCTTCGTGCACTGCTTAGCTTAAAGCACTATTTGCAAGGCCAGCCACTAAGCAGCAGACAAACTTAAGCTTCTAGTGCCCTAAAATAGCTTATTACTGTCAGAGCAGCTGCATGAAGCCCCAGTGAATGTGGACAATCTCTGCTCATGCTGAGGAATTGAGCCAGATTCAGGCTGGTTCCTAAATCCACCTGGTATTACAAAATATGACCTGGTATCTCCAGATACAGGTACAATAGTCCTACTGCTGTTTCAGGGTGGGAGGCACTGCTGACTCAGGCAGAGACCAAGCCTAATCAGCATAAATATCAGAGCAGAGCCTGCTTTATCAGAGTAACCGCATGAGAAGCAAGCCTGATACCAGCACATAGAGCCATCGAGGGATGCAGCAGACCTAGCCACAAGTTCTAGCATACAGCTTCGTCAGACATCGATACTGGTGGCGTTTCAGTCTGGCCAGATCCAGCCTGCATCCTCAAGATTGAGCTCACGCCAGCCAGGTACAAGGAAACCCTGGCCTTCAGATCTGCAGCCACTGAGGACATTAACTAAGAGGACTCCCCTCCCAGGTTTTTGGTGCTACAAATGTCACCCACTGGGAGGTGGGTCCCTATTCCTGGGGAGGTGGCCTTAGGGTTTGGGGAAAAAAAAAAAAAAAAAATCTGCAAAACTGCTTCCTATTTATTTCCTGGAATAGGAGTAAAATGTGAGCTAATATCCTAATGCAGGTGGTACCTGCGCTGATATGGATGCAGCTAGCACAGCTCTATGTGCAGAGCTTGCAGAAGCTGTGTTTAGCATTACAAGTGCCACTGGTGAGATTGTCACTGGTGTGATCTGTCCTCGCAGCGCTCCGTGGACACATGGCACACGATGAGGTGCAGGGGATGACTGCCCCAACAAACCATGAGCCAGGGAGAGAAACCAAGCCCTGCTAAGCCATTACACAGACGGTTCAGGATCCAGTCAAGGTGAATTTTGCAGACAGAAGATTTAAACAAGTGATCCTCTCTAGACCAGCCTTCCTCTTGACTGAAGACAGGTAAATAGTTTATCCAAGGAGTTCCCACAGTCTTAGCGAGTCCAAGCCAAAGCCATTCTGGTGGTTGGTAGCACTCCTTACAAGAGATAATACTCATGGTTCATCCTGTAAGATCAGTCCCATAATTGGAGACAACCACCTCTAACACCTCACAGCCCCATGATCCCTGCAGCAGCTTTTAACAACCATGCAGCCAGCTGGCTGTTCCCCATAGCAGGTGCAGGAGTTATCCCACAGCTGTCAGCCCTCATGTTCTGCCCTTTGCATACCAGTTACCAGTGGGCTTTGCAAACTGCACAACTCTACCCCCTTAGTGACAGCAGAGTTGCAGCCATAAGGGGTTCTTGGAAATGGACTGCATGAACTAGTAAGTATTTACCTAAAAACAGCAGAGCAGTTTATCTACCCGATCTCATCTCTAAACCTACTTGAACAACCCAACTGTTTGACAAACTTCTAATATCTACAGCAGATCTGACCCACATGGCTGGTGCAGAGCATGTTTCCATGAGGACAGGGGCTAAATATGCCATCAAAGGAGTGGTGAAACAAGGGGACCAGCCGTTACTGATGACCCTTTTGAATCTATTCTTTAATTTCTTCCCCAGGAGAAACTAGCCCATTTTAGCCTTCAGCAATATCAAGAAGGCAGAGTTTGTTGCAGTACCGAGGACTTTGTACTAGAAGACAACACATTTAAGACCCGTCTTCAACACTAGAGCATACTCTGTTCTCCATTAGCTACGAGACCAAGGTCAACCAGCCACTTGGAGCCTGTGCTGTTGTAGTCTATTTTTCCATGCATGCCTACACTTGCCAAGAATTACCTGTTAACAGCAGCAAGAGTGTGGCAAGAGGTTTGTTCACCAGCAGCATGTTCAGGCACCCTGAGAGCTCGAGTGACTTTGCAAAGGAGGAATCCAGTCTATGCCACTTCAGCTTCCTGCTGGAATTGGATTCTCTACGGCCTTCTGAGGCTGGACTATCTTCAGAATGGGTAGCTCATCAAAAGCCATGGCAAGGTCCTTCCCTTTTGCTCAGGCTGAGTAAGACTTGCCAACAGCCTTACCTAATAGCCCTTTCAGCCCTGTGTCCTTCCAAAGAGGATCAAGTTCCCTCTCAGCTGAATTTGGCCCCTGCTCCCTTCCCAAGTCCTTTAGCTAATTCTGCAGTCCCCAGAGCAGACTGGCAGCCCTGTCCTCTGCAACACATCTGAATAAGCAGGGAAAATACAAGCAGAAGGTGAGCAAGTTACAAGCTGGAGAACAGGAGCTACTTCCACTGCTGGAAACCCCCCTTCCCCAAAGCAGCGAGACTTCAGAGCTGATTTCACTGCTCCCTGTGAAGTGGTAGAGCTTTTGGTGCACAGGGTTCCCAGCTATTCTTATCCAATGCACTGCTGCCCTAGGGTGTAACTGGAAAACAGCAAAACTGAGCTAGATTTACAAGAGGGGAACAGAGGGAGAGCTAGGCACAACACAGGAGTGCTGCAGCACAGAAGAGAAGTTGGAGAGATGAACAGCGAGCCTTACTGCTACAGGGCAGATTGCCTCAAGAAGTCTGGTGATAAGACCATCAGAAGCGGCAGCTTCTACAAGTCATGATACCATCACTGGTGATGCATCTCAGATTTTATAACCACAGCTGCTCCAAGCAGTAGTATGGCAAGGGTAAGCAAGCCATGTCCTGCTTACAGTTCAGCATCTTGGATAGACTAGTGTAGGTACAACATCATCTCCGCAGGGGTTATTACAATTCAGTCTAAAACAGTTAAGTCTCAATGCATAGAGTTAAACTGTTACTTACTCTTATTGGAAAATAATCCCTGAAGTACCTCCATATAGCCCAGTTTCTCACCCATTGGGATCTTCTTCCACCTGAAGAGAAAAAAAAAAAAAAAAATCATGTTTTTAAAGCTCTTTCCACATGGGTGCCCACCAAGAAGCCTAGAACACTCCAGATAGTTTGCTGTCTCTAGAGGAATGAAATTGTTGATTTCTCTAAGTGAGACACCTGCATCTTTCACTAAAATCAGGTGAAACCATCCATGCTCAGGACTTCAGGGCACTTCAAGCTAATTAAGGCCTGACTACAAATTCAGGGTAGGATCTGACTTGATAATCTCTTGTAGTTGGGCCATGGACAATTCAAGCTAGAAAGAGCTCACTGTTAACCTCAGATTCATCCTTTGGGAAAGACCAAGATTCTGGAGGATTTCAGTGGTCTTGAAGCAATGGAGAATTGTGCTAATCTGGCTATGAAAGGAGTTGCCATCAAAGCTTGTTGTCATTGCTGTAGTGGGTTCTCAGAGCTGGTTTCTACAGGGTATTCTCTGAAATAGTCTTCTGCTTTATTTGCAGCAACACTGACTCCATAGGGGAGCCACATCTTAATAGTCACACCATAATCTGAACCTTGCAAGAGCTGGAGAGGACAGCAAGATCTTGAATCTTTATGCAGATCTTTCTGACCTACAGGAAGAACCTAAGCTTTATAAATATATTGCTGAAAGCCAGCAATGGCATGATATTAGTGAATGTGATCTTGTATTACTCTCAGCATCAACAAAACGTGCAGTCACTGCTTATGCTGAGGGCTGACATTTGTATGCTTCACTGAATAATACTTTTGGTCAGCAATTCAGCCAAGTCCCATTAAGAAGGGAGGTCGCCCATTACAAGGAAGTGCTTTTTTGTCCAAATATGAGGACAGGGACGCTTAAACAGCAACGATTTATTCTGTAATATTTACCTTTCTTTGGTGTATTCCAGTCAAATACCAGCCAGGCTAAATATAGAGCAGCAATCGCCCAGCAATCTGTGCACAGTATGTACATGAGGATTAAAGTGCAAGCAACACCTGGATAGGTCCAAGAAAGAGAAGAAAACAAGGTTGCATCAGGTTTTGGTCTGCATTTACACTTGCATTAAGAGCCCCTTGCCTTTTGACCCTTCTATACTGAAGTCTTAGTCTCAATCTGATGTCATTAATCCTCAATCAAATCGGATTTAGCTAAAAACCCCTTATGTAGGACTGAGACAGCTTCCTCTAAAGCTACCCACTTTGAAGTACCTCAACCTTCCCTTCATGGTTTTCTTCTAGACTATCTCCAGGTAGGGCAGCTGCTTCACCAAGCAAGAACAAGACTTTATGAGCATCAAGATTTCTTTGTGGCCCGCACCAAGGGGGTTTCTTCCACAGCTACACAAGTCTTCCACACATTACACCAGCTCTATGCCAGCCACCCCACCAGGGTGCCAGAGATCCCACTCACAAGCGACGTTGCCATTTTAGCACAAACTAAATTGGGAAGGAACAGCAAGACTTGCTTGACTGGCTGAAATTGGCATCTTTCTCCAGTTTTATTATCAACAATACTATGAAGCCTGAGGCTTCACATAACAGAAGTACCCAGAGACAGTCTTTACTATTTCACTGGTTTAACACAAACACTTCTCGCCCATCTCTGGTACCTCTTGGAAGGAGGCCAAGCCAAGAGGAAGGCACTCCTGTTGCAGTCAGTTGCATCAGTTACCAGTTGGCTTCTAAGAAATTTCTTCTCTGTGGGCATTCCCATGGGTGAGTCAGGTAAGAGATTTCCAGTTGCTTCAGTCTTATTTGTATGGTAGACACAGACGTGAGCTAAATATCAGTAGGTCTTTCCATAGCTCCTGTGTTTTGCTAGAGCCAGGTAAAGTCATTTATTACCAAAATATCAGAGTATGGAAGTGTTCTTTACAATAGCCACCCACCCCAGGAACTGTCCTGCTGCGGTGCACATCCAGTAATTAATGCTTATATAAAAGTTAAAATTTTTGCTTTAAAATTCTTCCAGAATTAAGGCAAAAAAAGCTTTGCTTTAGGCCAAAGGGTGTTACTTACCCATGATAAGGAAAGTGAGAACCCATTGCAGCACAGAGATGATCTGGAGTTGTTTCTCTACTTTGGATTTAGATAGCCAAAACAAATCCTGCAGAGCAGAAAGAATGCTCGATCCTGTGCCTAAGGGTAAAAGAAAAAAGAAATAAAGTTACATTTGCACACTGAGCAAAGATAACAATATTTTCCTTTCAAATAGGAGGTTTTAAAACCAACGTTCATGCAGTTTGCTTTTAGAGCAAGGCTTGCCAAAGGCTAATACTTCCCACGGAGTTTAAGCATCCTGGAAGGGGAAGGGTTGCCATCTGCAAACATCCAGCTGCTTTGGGGATACTGGAGGGGTTTAATGGGTAACATCAGTTCCCATCTGAGCAAGCCTGTATTCACTTGACCATAGGAGTGCGGAGGACATCAACACACAGCCCTAACACAAACCCCCACTTCAAACTGCCAGCTCCTGGAAGTGGTGTTTGATAAGAGGGAAACCCATGAGTTCACCCTAAGATAAAGATCAGGTGCCCCAAAGCAGAGGCAAGCACACGTCAGGCTGTGGTCTGACCTGCTGCTCATCAGCCCTTCACCAGGCCTGTTGCACAACTCCGGCGTGCGTGTTCAAGGAAAGCTCTGCACTCCAGCCTTACACAGCACGCAGCTCAAGGGCTGGTTGAGCAACACCTCAACCCATGACCCCAAGGATCCACAGCTCCAAGGGTAAGGAAAACTATCACAGTGTTTCTAAAGCAGTAAATGAGGAAGGGAGGAATCAAAAGCCACTCTTTTAGAAGTTTAAGCTATTCAAGTGGGGAGAAAACCAAGTAAAAAACTGAAGTGAAAGACTTGATTTCTATATGAGGAACCACCCACTGCAGTGTTTGCCAATATGCTCAACAACCTCCAGAAAGAAGCACTTGCAAGTGGGTTTTCCTTCGTTTCTCTTCATTATTTTACAAGCACCATAATAACTGGCTAAAATGCAAATCAAGCTGCTGGCCTATGAACAAACCAGGAGATGTGTTTACATATTTCCTTTTCTGTTTAAGGATCAGCCTGTTATTAGAAGGGATGTGATGCTGCTAAGCAGCTATTATATTGAATGGGTTCAGTCCTTGCTGTTGTTGGCAAGGCATGACACTGTTGGTGGTGATACCATAGCAAGTGCTCACACTTAGTCAAATGAACGTGATTGAAAAGAGCTTCTTCTCTAGATACAGACAGGTACTAAAATTTTTGATAGTTTCTACAAAGAAATTTTCACTGATGCATCCTTTAAATATGCGAAGCATCTCTGCAGTCTTTGCTAACTCCTGCCCTTTCCGATAGTCTAGTTCTGCACCTGCAGAATTGCTGTATTAGCTTTGCAGCTTCTTCGCTGACCCTTTTAAATGCCATTTAACGTTAAGCCTGCACATGGTCCCTACGCTGACAGCTACGTGCCTTCCTGAGTGTTTTCTGCTAATAAAGGACAGCAGCAGGGAGCCATACCAGAGGCTGCAGTCTAAACCTAGAGCCAGCCCACCCAGCTCAGACCCTTGGCTCTGCTTGGTCTATGTTGAATGAACGATCCTAGCAATGGGGTGGGCATTAACTACCCCGAGCAGACCAAGTTTTGGTCAAGGATAGATCATGTCACTGCAACTGCCAGTAAACTGAAGCCTACAGCACTAATCCAGTCTGAAGCAGCAGCTAGAGTTGAAGGCCGTTCTTTACAAGCTAACGTAGTACAGTATTAAGAGTGAATTCAGTATATCTCTCCCATTTCTCGGATGAGACAGGAGAGTGTGTCGAGTTAAACTGTCACCATGCACTGATTTGCGACACTGGAGTACCTAAGCAGGAAGGCTCAGAAATCCAATGCTGCAGCTCTTCACATTTGGCAGTAAATCCCCAAATTTGGGGTGAGTGATAAATTCCACCCCATTTTTTACAAAGTCAGAGTCACCTGTCCAAGGGTAAGAGAAACCTGTCATTCCTGCCGAGGGGCCACCACCGCGAGGCAGCCTCTACGGCAGCTCTAGGAACTTGCTGTCCCAAAAACCTGGTTTACACAATTGCACATGGACAGACCTCATGTGGTCTGAGGACTGCTAGATACTAGTTTAAAGGAAGCTTTTAGCAATAGTGGTGTTACTGGCCATATCTCTCTGTCCTCAAAATAAGCCAAAAGTCTTACAGATTATCTGTGATCCATAATAAAAGCCCAGCCCCATGTAATTTATCCTTCCAGCACCTGCACTTACACTACCAAAACATCTTTGGATTGATGAATTCAACACTCCAGCCTTGGATCAGCTAGATCCCTATCCTCTTCCCCCAAAGAGAACAACTGTTTATCCCTCCAGATGAGAATTTGTACTTCAGCATTTTCTAGATGCTTTCACAAATTGTAGGCATTGCTAGCCCTGTAAATAGACCGGTATTGGGTAGCGTAAGTCAACCCGTCAACTTGTTTCCTGAACCACTTTAAGCTTTTTGTGGCAGCGTTCAACTCTAGCAGACAGAGGGAAGGCACAGGTTTGGCAGACAGCTCTGAGCAGGCAGCTGAGCACCTGCCCTTGGACAAGTGGTGTCCTGGGTCAGTTATTTGCTGAAAGCAAAAACATCCTTCACACAGATCAAGATTCCCAACATCAGAAAAGCCCGTAGTTACCATGGGCTGAATAATAGCAACATTTAGTTCCCAGTTGAGGACATAAAAGAAGTCCAGTGGCAATGGGCAGGGGTGTCACCTGGCAAGTGCATCTGCCTGTGCATGGTCTGCCTTTGCACCAGCAACCTGCACGCTCCACGTGGACCCAGTGCATCAACTGCAGGCTGGGCAATTACAGATTTTAGTGCTGAGACAGCCATTTCCAGCCAGCCCTGAGCTTGCTGTTCATCATGTCAGACTTAACGCTTTGTGCGTTCAACCCTCCATGCAAGCCTTGCCTCCTTTCTCCTTCAGCCAGGAGGCATTTTGGGGAAGACCCTCCATGCTCTGGAGAACCAGGCTGGTTACTGGTGACACAGAGTAGAAGAGCTCTGACAAGTCAACAGAAGTGTGTTTTTTGGGGACTCAGCCACAGCGGAGTAACCCAACACTGATAACTTGGGTTCAGTTCTTTAAAGAAAACCCTTCCTTTTAAGGGCTCACCTGTGGGCCCACGCCAAGCATCGTTCACTTATTAAAAACCCAAAGGAGAATTAAGCATGGGAAAGACAATTTCTCTAACTTTCAGGAAATACATTAGCCTAATAACCAAGTTTAATAAGGCCCATTAGACATACCTATGATTAATTTTGAGGCAAAGGACACCGTATACCCCAGCCTTTGGTATCCATTTGTATCAGTCTTTTCCCAAGGAAATATTCTGAACCTTGGAGAAACACAGACCTCCATCTTCTACTGTTGAAGACAGTTGCTTACGCTGTGCTGGCCACCCAGCGCAGCCCCTGGAGTGTTTCCCAGGTACCTGTTCCAGAACTGGACAGCCCGACTGTTTGGGGTCACAGCCTTAGCAACCCGTGTCTACACGGTAGAGATCTTAGCAACAGCTTTCCTGGTCTCAGATGAGATCCTGAGCCCCTCAACTCACGCCCTGGAGTATTGATGGGACGGTCCCTGCACCAAGCCATGCATGGCTCTCAAGGATGCTACTTGTCAAGGTGGCCAGTGACTTCTCCAGGAGACCTTACTGCTGCTCAGTGACAGCAGCCATCTGCAGCCTTCCAAGGAAGCTCAGTGACATTAGCCAGCTGTCCCCCAACTGTGGATGGGCTTACTACACTTTTATCATTTAATTCCAGCAACCATCAAATGCAGGAGATGCTACCCAGAAGATCCTGGAGTCAATGCAGGGTGTGACCAAGCACCCGACTCATGCCTGCAACACAGACTCAGCTAGGAACAGCATCTGGTGCACTTCCAGCACAGTTTATTTCAGATAAAGTGCTCAAACACCATGATTTATCTAAGCAGAGAGGCAGAACCAAATGTCCCAGGAGTGGAAGTAAACAGAACTTCACACTTGGGCACCAGAAAACCCAATCAACAGCACTTAATTAAGAAACAGCCAAATAAATTGGCTGAGAGGAAGTACAAGTGTTACAGATAGTTAAAAATACACTGAAAGCTCGTTAAAGCCAAGCTTCATCTGCTACCTTTTCAAGACAATTAGCATGTTAATTCTTGGCCAAGAATTATACTGCATCACACAGCTTTAGAGGAAAACCAAATTAGATCCTCCAAAGCAGAAGGTGCAAATGGACATTTTGAGCTACATATTTGGCAGAGAAGCTGACATTGGAGGCGTAACAAAGCTAGATTAGATAAACAGACCAATATTAGGATACTTGTGAGCACCCAGCCTCCCATGCAAGAGCAGGAGTCTGCACAGCAAGCTGCTACATCAAACATGACATCTGCAAAACCCCTTGAGCAACACAAGTTATTCTGTGTCTTAGGTTTACTCAGATGCCCCAGCTGCAGTGCACAAGCTCTCTCCACTTCCAGCTTTGTTGTTAGTGGTACTAGATAGTGAATCATTTGTTAGAGAATAACGAATGACCAGTGTGGGGTATAGTTATCCCGCCCTGTACACAGCTGTATAGCAGTTTGCTCAAGCCCCCGAGACTACTCAATAATCCCATATTATCTGCAGTAAAGAATGCCTACAACTGGAGTTCAACAACATAGTTAATGGGGACATGCGACAATTATTTCAGCCCCTTTAGAAAGGGGCTGGGCTTCTGCATAGCAAATAAACAAATCTGTTATGACATTTATCTGGTGTTAGATCCGCATTTACTCACAGCACTGAACTTGGCCTTCAGTCTCGACAATCACAGCTGTATGCAGGTTAAAGTGATGTAACCATGCATGTAGACCCAGCTGCCCTAGACCAGCCAGCAGTTTTAGATTTAAGTCACCAAGACTTAATAGCTCTGGACAAGAGAAAGGGAACCATCCTACTACATCTCATCAGTGTGTCCAGGGGAGGCATGCAGGAGCTCTGTAAGAAGGGCTCAGTCACAAGCAAGTCCAGACCTCTACGTCCCAGGCAGTTTTGTCAAGAGGAGACAGCACCACACAGCCAGCAGTGATGCTGTACTCCCAAAACAGGAGCCCCCAGGTCCTCCCCCCCAAAGCAGAAGTGAGGTCTGCCAAACCTCAGGTGCAGCATAAGACTAACTCCAAGGTAAAGTTAAGCAAAATCATCTTCCTCACCCCAAACTTCTGTAAGAAGAAACAAGATTAGAAGAGATACTTCAGCAAAGGACAGCCTTTGCATGCTCTGGTCACACTAGCATCCTTCCTCAGGAGAGCTGAGCACCTCCCTGCTGCTCTGCCAAACACAAGGGGAGCAGTGCCTGGACAACCTATGGCCAAGGTGGGTCGGGTCAAAATGAGGAGATGACAAGCCCTTCTACCCAAGCAAAGGGTCTCAAAGC
This sequence comes from Harpia harpyja, assembly GCF_026419915.1. Taxonomy (NCBI): domain Eukaryota; kingdom Metazoa; phylum Chordata; class Aves; order Accipitriformes; family Accipitridae; genus Harpia; species Harpia harpyja. The sequence goes on along the minus strand of NC_068956.1, from coordinate 2,705,631 downwards.
ATCATCCAACCCTAGGCATTGGTCCAAGGTCTGCTCTGATTTTTGCAGTACTGGGTTGGTGTCCAGGAAAGTTCCCCTGCATACACGCAGGGATGGATAGAGAAGCAGATGCCTGCACCTTTTTTTTTTTTTTTCCCCTCATTTTTAAATAGGATCAGACTTTCAGCCAAATTCACAAGCACTGGGACAAAGCCAGATGCCAGGCAAGCAAGATGACTGAAGGCCAAAGGACAGTATGAGCCATTCAGACTCTCACCCCACAAAAGTCAGCCCTTCGCACAGGCAAAATATTTGGAAAAGACATTCAGGGAGGTAGAAAAAAAAGTCTAGTGGGTTTGTTCTAAATATCCTATGTAGTGGGAGAAGTGACCCAACATGATCAAGCAGCACGTGAGGTCCTGTGCATGAACCGCTGCACCACATCGCCTCTGCCCATCTTCGATCTGCAGGGTCCCACGTCATCGTCCCCAAAGCCCAGCCCGCGTCTGAGCTCCTCTGGCAGGCACCTGGCTTTTGCTTTGAACAGGCAGGCTTTGAAGCTGGTCCTGCACTTTATTGCCCATGGCAGGCTACAGAACTGGCAAGGGGTTGCGTTGGTGGATGCTGCAGTCACCAAGGCAACATCTCCCATCTTCCCAGGCAGAAGCACATGAAGAAATGAGTAAGGAAGCACAAATATCACTGCAGGACCCCCACGAGGTGCCTCAGAGGAAAACTGACCTGAGGAGAGTTAAGACAGCTTTCCATCACTAAGCAGGATTATCCAGAGATGAGGCCAATCACTGTCCCTAAACCACACTCCATTTTGAATTATGCACATGTCCTAGATCCATCATCAACACACCAGAGCCAACAAGGTGGCCACTGAGGTCTCGGGTCAGCCCTACATATTTTATAGGTCTCCTGAATGATTTATTCTCTGTACTTGGCTTGCAGTTCACTCTCAATTTAACAGCTCACATGCTGTTAATTCAAATGACCTCTCAACTCAAAACATCACTTGTCCTCAGCTAGTTGCATAAGCAAGCTAAGTTACTTTAAGGACCAGATCCGAGCGTGGGAAACACATGCGGATCTCTTCTCCAATCGGTTCACAACTGATCCTACAGATCCATCTCGAATATCGGCAGGCACCACATCTTTCTGACAGAGATGAGCACCAGCAGCTCTACATGCAGGACTGGGCAGGGCATGGTGCAAACCCAAGAGCTTAGGGGTTAATTCACCAGGTTCAGGTCCTCTTAGCTCTGGTAATGATTTACTTAACCAACAAGCCATTTCACAGGTCTCTTCATCCCAGGAAGAATTAGTATTTTGCTTTTTCAGGGCAGAAAGCCTTTTGCAACACAGACAGAATGATCACTCAGGGACCCTCCACAGGGTAAACTGTTGTCCAAGCCATTTTCCTGCAAAGCCCCCACTATTTGCAAGTCCTGACAATTCTCTAGGCAAGCACTCTTGCAGGAGGGGAACGGGGCTCTACCAAGCAAAATATTTAGACTTGTTGAATTTATTCCTGCAAGATCCCCAGAGTTATTTTTACAAGCACGCAAGAGACCTTGTGGTTTGGGATTTCCCATCCTGTCTTTCCAACATCTTTAACCTACGTGTTTCAGCCTGCAGCAGGAAGCGTTCAGCGTCTGCAGCAGCTCTGCCCATGATGGGTGTCAGTGACTGACACCCAACCTGCTCCTCTCGACGAGGAAATGACTTACCAGCATGGAGGGTTGTAAAAGCAAACTTGGCTGTCTACTTCCTAACACAGAACCTCGCTTTCACACTCAGTCTTCGACTCCCTGTTATAAAGCAACAACAAATAGCAATGCTTTTTCTTCTCCCCTGTTGGTGTAGGTGTGGGGAACACAGTATTACAAAACAAGGCTGCAACGCTGAATTTTACCAGCCATGCAGCGTTGATAAAACTACTACAGTGTCCTTCCTACCAGTGCAAGGAGAGAAAAAAAAAAAAAGGCTGATTTTTAATCAAGTGCCACACACCCGCATTTTGCCAGGGTGCAAACTCACTTCGAGAAACCAGAGCCGTTTGCAACAGCTTCAGGAAAGCAGCCCGACCCTCCGAGCTCGCTAAAAAAGCAAAACGAGCTCAGCTGTAATCCTCACCCCTAAGAAAAGCTGCAGCCAGCCTCCCCGCCATTGCACATTGCTTTTCCCCCCTCTTAACCAACCGCTCTGGCAGGCGGGAGGAAGAAAAGGAATAGAATAAAAAAATAAAGCTGAGCTTTTTCGGTGCTGCTTCCACCCTCCCCTACACCTTGTTGTACCACCGGGATGCTGTTCCCCCACCTCAGCATCCTCCCGGCACCCACTTCTACATCCCCCCCCCATCCTCCCTGGTACCTCGCAGCACCCCGGAGTAGGCAGCGATGATGGTCTTCATGGTGGGGGGGTGGATGGGGGGGTGGTCAGGTCCCAGCCATGGGATGGAGAAGGGCACCCAGCTCCCCAACCCCGGTGCAGCCGGCGAGTGGGAGAAGAACCGGCTGCGCATCCCTATATAGCCCCGGGAGGAGGAGGAGGAGGAGGAGGAGGAGGAGGAGGGCGGGGGGGGCGGGTCCAGGCAGGACGCCTGGGTCCGGGGAAGGGGGGGGGAGAAAGCTCTTGGCCCCGGTGATGCAGCTTGTTGCATGGGATGGGAATTTGGGGGGGGAGGACAAAGCAAGGGGGGCACCCCCAAACCCTCTGCGAGGTGTTTCCCTCCCTGTTTTCCTTCTTCCCCATGGGGGGGGAATCCCCCCCCCCCCAAGTCCTCGCTAGCCGTGGGCATTTTAAGACAATGGTGGTCCTCTTCTTGCTCAAATGCTCTCCCAGCCCACTCTTGGCTGATTTTAGCTTCTCCAGTGGGATTTGGGAGATCTGGGTTCCTAAAAGCGTCGTGAAATTAAGACAAAAGGTAGAAAAGGGGAAATGTTAGGAATTTTAGTAACGGAAGCTTTAATGGTTTCATTAAGTTTCATTTTCATTAAGATAGCCTGCAGGTATGCCACAACCACTGACCAAGCCTCATTTTCTTCTCCTAACAAGATGTTTAAGGATCTACTCAAGACATCCATAAGAAACCAGGGGTCATTTAGGTTTGCATCAAGGTTTTAACGTAGCTGCACTTGCCAAGAGATTCCTATGAATTTTTACAGATGGGGACAGATGGGTCTGTCCCAGCTCCCATGACATTAAACCAGATTCTTTATAACAGGGTCATGTCTGGCCCTGTGGTTAAAGGGGGGGATTTTGCTACACCCCTGGGCAAAGGCTCAGACCTCTGCTCCTTTCCTAATTTCAGTTTCATCTCCTGTAATTTGGAGAAAATAAAAAGAATCTGCATTTGAGAAGCACTTTGACATCCCTCAAGGAAAAGCCCATTGAAAGCAAGGAGCGTGTAAAGCTCCCCATATGCGGAGGACAGGTAGCAATCACCACCGACCCCCCCCTCTCCCCAAATGCTTCAACTTTTGCCTGGTTTTTAGGGTGGGAGCAGGATCATGCCTTGCTGAGCCAGCAGTTTTTTTCCTGTTGCTCCTGGGGATGCTGCTGCAACATCCACTTTTGGGCCCAGAGAGACGTGTCTACCAGTGTGTTTCGCAAAAAAAGGCGTATTTTCAGCTGTGGTGAGCTTAAGTCAGAGATTCAGAGGTGAAAGAGTGATTTATTTTTCTTCTCGGTCCCCTGAGGCATTCCAGTGCCCATCTTTTTGAGTCAAACTGGCACCAGGACTTGTTCGCTCCCCATTTGGCCAAAGGGCCGTCTTCCAACAGTTGTAGTGGCCTGTTGAAATATGTATAAAAATGGAAAATTTCAAGAGCCTGTCTGAAGAAAGGGTCTTGCCCAACAGCTCTTGGATAAGACCTCCAAAAGGGAGCCCAGAACAGAAATAAATCACCACTACAGTACTGCTGAGTGAAAGGGGAATGGTCTCCTGCCTGTCTGTGTCCCCTGTTGACTTAAATAGAGTTATCTGCAAGTGAAGTAAGGACTGAGGTAGCTTTTCTTATTGTAACTGGAATAAAAACCTGCAAAAAATGATACTGCCAGGTAGTGACAGCGTGAGCGAGGTAGACAGAAAAATGTTAATGTGCTGGGACCATCATCTGTCCAGATCCATCATCTTTCTATTGACCTATACTCACCTTTTCATACATTTTGGGTGCAAATTCTCAGAATCCTGATCATCATCTTGCTCCGTATGCTGCAGTGGGGTCCCAGCCTGGAAGGACGCTTTAATAAAATAAATTTTAAAAAATTATTAATAAAAAACCCCTCAGTGCTTAATGCGGTATTACAACTTTTGCAGGAGTAAAGCCATTACCACCGTAGCCCGAGGGTGAGCAGCAGCTTGAACGCGTGACTTGCAGGTGCAAATTGTGACACCACGTTTCTTGGGAGGAAGGAAAAATGGAGCCCAGCTCCGTGACGCCACGGCTGAGCCCTGGGACAGCCTCTGCCTTCACCCGACCTGAGCAGCGGCAGGGAACTGGCTGCCGCCCAGCTCCCGTCTCACTTGTTTTACCAGTACTTGTTCTGCAACCTGGTTTTTCCCTCTCCCGTTCAGCTCACTGAAAATCAGAAAACACTCCCAAATAATAGATCAGAAATATCTTGTCTCTGTTCGCCGCGAGGATATATTTTCCCACCAAGGAGACACGCACTGTGGTGCTAATTTGATAGATGGTTTTGGAAATGCTCGTGGTTTGCTTTGCTCGGTGCTTACATTGATGCAGGAGATATAAACCCCTGTCTATTATTAACCCGTGTGTCTGGCGTGATTATTCTTGAACAATAACATCCTTTCAAATACCCTACTATTACTTCACCTGAGCCTGAAAAACATGGGTTGCGGACAGAGTAACGTGGGCAGGAGCCAGCCTTGCAGCTCTCCGCGGCCAAGAACAATTCACAATAGTTTTAGGCTCCTTTATTTCTGCTTTTTTAACAGCAACTGAATCTCACAGTGAAGCAGCAATGCACCCTTACGCAGTCACTTTTTTGCTTTTTAATGCACGTACTGAATTTTTAGGGTGATGCCTATCAAATAAAGATTTTGAGGACACATTTATTTTTCTCTTCCCACTTCTATTCAGGGACTCGAGAACTGTTTGTAAGGAGTGGGGTGGATTTACAGCACTCCGAGACCGCCGCTGGCGTACAGCTCTGTAGCTTTGTTTCTATACAGTTATTTAGCAGCAGCAAATGCCCTATTTTCAAAGCGTCAGTGTTCAGTGCCTTCACCCAGGGGCCAGGTGTTTGGCTGTGTGTATGAAACTGCCTGTACTGGCATGTCGGGACACATGCACTCAAGTTGGGCTTATCTGTCTTTGTAATTCTCCTTCTCTGACTTAAAAATGTGGAGTCATTTCCCTGCCTGTGGTTAACCCTCTGTTTATGGATTTTTAACTTTTCTTTTTCCGGGCAGTATTATTTTTAGTAGATTTTTGTTTCCAGGGCTGATACAAGCCTTAAACACAGAGGGCTTACAGCTGCCAGGGTTGTCCATTAATCCAGCCGTCTCTGTCTGCCCAGACTGCAACCACAGCATCTAAAAAGACCCTTTTCTCCCCAGTTTCTCCTCCTGAACCCATTAAGAACATGATGGGTCCATCTCTGTGGTAGAGACCATAGCTCGGGTACCGTAATGAGGTCCAGCTCACTGTGTATTTCTTCTGATGTCTCCAGTGCGATGAATTCAGGTTGGAAATAAGGTCTGCTCTCGTTGCACATCACTCGTGGTGCATGAGGAGCATCCTCATGGAAAGGGAAAGGGAAAGCCATGTGTTGAGCAGGAGGACTTTGCAAGCACACAAAGTTTGTGCTACCAAATCGTGCCCCACCGAAGAGCTCCCACCAGACCACAGGGACCTCCAGATCGCTTCTGCTTTCATCCCTGCCTCTTCCTCTGAGCCGTAATCATCCCCTCACCGAGAGCGATGGAAGTCTTATCATCAGTGATGTAAATGAGAAAACAGACGATAAGGGCTGGGATTTAACGAGGAGTTTGAACCCGAGTCAGCCAGCCAGCAAGATTTGCTTTGTCAAATTGCCGAGCAGGCAAAACAGCGACAAGATCCTTTCTCACTCCTGCAGCGCTTATTTTTCTACCTGCCGTAAATGTGACTTTGGCCATGCTTACTTTGCGTTGCGTATCGTCTACGGTGCTCTCTGTTCTCCCTCCAAGGCCTTGTGTCCTCTTCTTTTGCCAGTTAATTCAGCCATGGGAGCCCAGGAACTGCTCACATGAGCCCAAAATGTAACGTGAGCCTCAAGGTGCCACTTGGGAGACGCTCACAAGCAGCGATGCTGGCAAAACATTGCTCGGTCATCTGCCCCCTCCTTGACGAAAGTCCATCCATCACCTCCCCGAAGGCATTTTTAACATTTTGTACAGAGGTAGCAGAAAGTCACGGGAGGCTTCGTCTGTCCCTCCATCCTTTTTCCTTCGTCGATGGGAACAGTTCGAAATTCAGGTAGTATTTATGGAAGTGTGCTGTTGGTTCATACATTGCCCAAGTGATGGACCTGAATTTTGAGCTAAAGGAGGTGTGTTCCCACATCCCCACACGTCACCTGCTTCTCTACAGAGCTTCAAATAAACCCAAAAGCTGTGTAAGCACTAGGTATGGAGAGGGAAACTGAGGCACAAGTTTGCTGGGGAGCTAAGCTGCCATATCCTTCTGGAGAAGCATTGCAGATTTAGGTGGTTGCAGGAATTTCACGCTTCGTCCTTCACCCCTTTCCTTAGTCTTGAATTCATCAGCTTCAAAGCTCCCCTTGGTCCCTCCTGCTTCCTGGCTGTGGCTTCTGGTGGGATCCTGCAGGTCCTGTTCATTGATGTTGGAGGGGGGAACGTTTTGTCACCCTGGGTGCACAGCAGTGCCTGGACTCTTATTTTCTGTCCATGCTTTCCATAGAATCATAGAATCATTTAGGTTGGAAAAGACCTTCAAGATCATCAAGTCCAACCGTCAACCATGCCCACTTTTGAGTGAGGTGTTATGATTTGAGGAGCCCAGACTGGTCCTTTCCAATGCTCCATCCCCAGAGAAGTCTTTTCCATGTGGGCAGAAATCAGCCACATTTCAGACATGCAGAATCTACCAGGATATCTCTGAACCCATCAACAAACTCTTCATGGCCCATCCCTCCTTGCACAGACGACAACCACGGATCATATGCTTGCTAACTGGAGCATAAAAGGACAATGTGTTACAGATGCAAAAAGTCACTCTGGGCAAGGCCATTTGCATGGTCCAGTGACGCCGGCTCCTGTTTTGCCAGGCTGCAAAGACATCCACCACCATGTCCAGAGCCAGAAAGAGCTGAGTGAGCGGGAAGCAATGCCTGCCTCCCCGGGAGAGCTCAGCAGAGCCCATACTGAGATACCTGCAGAATGTCTGAGCACCGTCACGGTCATTGCACTGGTCGGCCCTTACACCTGGAGCTGGGTCTACCTCATGGGGCCAATGACTCGTCCAAGCCCCCACCCCACAGCTTGATTTTCAGGCAAGTCCTGCTTTACACCCTCTCCAGACCTCAGTGTCACACCGAGCTGTTATCTCCCAGGTATTTATCAGGTTTGTCCTTCAAAGAATTTGCTTAGGAAGGGGATGTTTGCAAGACAGAGCCTTGCAAAGCCTTTCCTCTGCAGGGATTTCTGCATATAGTATGGGCACCCTCAGGCATGCATCAACACATCCCTGGGACTTGTTCATCTGGACATCCCCAGGAAAGAAACAAAGAAAGAACAAGCATTCAGCCAGCGTGGCAAAGCTTGCAGACTGTGTTAAAAGCAAATTTGACTGAAGAGCAGCCCATCGGTGCAGGGAAGGGAAGAGCAGAGGGTCAAACCCCAATGCGCCTCCCACATTTCTTCAGTCTACCTGTAGGACGCTGGTCCTGTATCCTTTCCGATGGCTCACCGTATACGAGGTGCAGTCTGGGGTAGGAGCATCAACGCTGCAAACCCCCATCTCATGTTCAGTATAGACATAGCCGCTATTTTTTATAGCATTGAGGCAAAGAGTTATGTCCTCTGCAACTCACTGGTTAATGGTACAACCACTTTGGAGCCCAAAGATGGAGTCAGCTATTTTCATAGCACTTGGTTTTTTGTTCATGGAGTTAAAAGTTCTTTAACATTACAGAGGTTTTGAAATATAGCCATTTCTTCTCCTTTTAAGCTGCACTTGCACCTCTTTTTTCACAAGTGGAAACAAAGTTCAGGCCAAAACTGCAAGAGAGACTTCACAGCGAGCTTTGTGCTGGAGGGCATTAAAAACAAAATAAAACATATAAATAAATTAAAAGAAAAAAGCCCCACCCTCACTTTTCCCTACCAGACAGATAACAAGATTTATGCAAGTCACTGAGCAAAGCCAGATTTTGGCACCTGGCAGCAAGTCAGGGTATAGCTGCCTAGCTACAGTCTAAAATTAGAGCACCTAAAAATTAACTGTACAGCTAAAGAACTTTGGTCCCTGTGCTGAATGAGCACTGGAGAATTAGTAATAGACAGCTAACCAGCTCCACTTTTTATTCAATTGCCAGGCTTTTGCAAAACAAGAGTTAGTACCAAAAAAAAAAAGTTACTTCAGTATTTTTTCTCAATTATGTTTGCTTCCTTCATTAAGAAGGGTGTGAGGGAATGAGACATGGCAAACTGGTTAAATATAATAGGGAAAAAATACTTTCCCCTTATAGAAAGGTGGGAGACTTCCATGTTCTCTTAGGAAGCATCATGTTAATCATGTTATACATCTCAAAACTGAGCATTTTCAGCTTTCCCCTGTGGCAAAGACTGCATTTTCCTAAAGGCTTCCCTGTGAATTCCTCAGTCTTCTGTGTTTGCAACCAGAGAGCCCTGGGACAGCACAAGCCTCCAACCACAGGTGGGGAAACTGAGGCACGAAGCTTGGAAGGGTAACCCTCCAAACCCAGACCACGCATTTCTGATGAAACCAAGGCAAGGGCCCCTCCACACCTCCCTGCCTCCATCCCAGTTCTCGTGCTGGGAGAATCCCTGGCAAAAGCCTCTTACACCCTCCATCCCCTGGGCTCGTCCAGGGCCACTGAGGAAGGCTGTAATGCTATTAGCCAATGCTGTCCGTCCCCCCGTGACCTTCCAGCTGGGCTGACTGCTCGAGGGCTCTCCACCATGTAAGTCCCAAGATGATAAGGAAAAAATGGATGAAAAAAGGAGAAATGGACTGTAAAAGCACCCTCAGTTTGGATGGACATAACCAAGAGTTGTCCCATGGGATTTGCCCATTTCTGGTGCTTTCCAGCCTCAAAGGATTGTACCAATTTTAGCAAAACTTCCCGAGCTCTTTGGGGACCATCCAGCAGCAGCACCCGTGTGCAGAGAAAAGCAGAGGCTGGGGAAATCCTCCCTTTGCCCTAGACTCCTGCAATCCTCCCTCAGGGTTTTAGCCCCGCACAGAGCGCGGGATGACTTCTGCTAGGGGAGCAGAGAAGAAGGAAGGATGCTCCCCATCCTTGCACAGTGCCCTGGTGAACAGAGATCACCCTTCTACAGGGCAGAGAGGCAAGTTAAGCACTGCTGCACAGGTATTTGGTTTCTCAAGGCGTAGCCATGACATATTCTGGGTACCTCTGCTCTACGAGAAGAGGTTTTGGGTTGTTTCCTTGGAGACTGTGTCCCTTTAGCCAGTGGGTCTCTGCCCCATGTTATTTGCTGCTTGTCTCCTCCCTTGGCTGGAGAAAAGCTGATGCTGCTTAGAAACTGGGAGGATGCTTGTGGTCTTTCTAAGATGTAAGAAAGGGCTTCTTAGGATTGCAAACTGGGAGATGTCAGTTTGGAGGCAACAGGCGTTGCTTTGGTGTTAAGACCATGCACATATCTACCTCCAGGGATTTGTTTCAGCGGGAGGAGAGGAGATGAAGGCTCCACGTGGGTGACCCTAAGCATGTAGCTCTCAAAGGAGAAGAGCAAAGAGGTAGGCATGAGAGCACAGGGATCCCAGCCCTGAAACATCGCAACTGGAATTTCCTCTGGCTTCAGCTGCCCTGGCCCATCCTCAGTCTGCAGGAGCGGAGCTCGTGTGAGCTGCTTTGCCATGGGGAAAGGTGCAAGAGGAGGTGGCCATGGCATCTGCCGCACCATTTTCCCCATTGCCTGAGGTATGGGTCTGCCCACAGGCTTAGGGACACACTGTCATTCACTGTGTTTTATGCATAGCTCAGAGGCCCAAGTTAGTCTGTCCAAGCTGCCCCTTGAGGTCTCGAACCAAATGGTTTCTGCTGACAAGGGGTTGGGAGCCAACCAAAGGGACTCAGATGAAGCGAGTCTCCTTTCCAAGGATGCTCTCGCACACAGCACCAAGCATATTGGAGGTCTGGCTGGGTGTGAGCATCGTCATGTGTGCATCAGGGCTTTGGTCTCCTTTGCTATGCCAAGTTCCACCATTTCTACCAGAGATTTTGCCTTTTTTCTGTATTTTCACAGGTTTTCCCACTTGGCTAAGTCTGGCTGCAACTTCCATCACCAGCTACAAGGCAGGATTGTGGTACTAACTGACTTAAAACTTACTGCGATAGTCCTCGGATCATGGGTGAGAAGCTCCTGCAACACAAATCAGTAATAATGATCTTAAGTTTACCAGGACATTCAAAAGAGGCCCCAGATCTGTTGCGGATACTCATTTAGAAGCACTCACCTTTGAGAAAAGCTGCAATCAGACCCATGCTTGCTAATTATGCCTTATAAACGTAGTTTTCCCTCCTTTCACCCTGTCCCAGAGCTCTCCCCTGTGAATGCAAGAGAGCATCACTGTTGGTGGTCTGGGAGAAGGCACAAATGCTCTTGCCCTGAAGTGCCTCTGTCTATTAAAAGCTGAAGTTTTTGCTTCTCTATGCTACAGAAATAGCTGAAGGGAAGTTTTAGGGGTTGTTTGCAATATTTCAGTTTGCTGTTTTAGAGCAAGTGTGCTCACCAGCCAACAGTTTTATGTGAGTTAACAGTAAACACAGATTAAAACTGAGGGTTATTTTAGCAAGGAAAAGAGTTAAGTTCTCCATTACAAAAGTGGGAATGCAGCTGCAAAGAGAAAAGCATAAAACCACTAGAGCAAAGACCTGGAACCTGCCTGACATTTCTCCTCATGCTTTTCCTGCTACCGAGGTTTCTTCTTAGGCACTTGCTACTAAGAAAGCAGAAGACCCTGCTTGGCAGGGCTCTGCTACTAAAATGCATTTGTCTCTGGGACTTTGACTCTCATGCACGCTTGGATATTTTATATTGGCTCTGGAATTTCAAAGCACACCTCTGGAATCCATGCACAGTTGAAAATGCCTCCCCTGATGAATGAAGGAGGATCTTGGAATAGAAGTTCATCTCCTTCCCTTGGGAAGTCAGCTGAACCGCCCTACCAAACCATCCCCGCAGCATTCTGCAAGGTGTACGGACAGCCCTCAGCAGGTTGTCTTTTGATTGCTCCTGGCTCAGCCAATCTGAGCCATAACCTGAGCTTTCCCACCGTGTTAGAATAGCTTGCAGTTCACGGGCTATGAAAAGCACATCATTTCTGCAATATTTTTTACAGTCCTGCAATTGCAGGGCTCTATGTAGAGATCACGTGTGATGGCTCAATGGACTAGAGGTGCCTTAGTCCCCCATGGTGTTAAATTTAGGGGGTTGCATCACAGCCAAATATAAACCAACTCAGAATTAACAAAGTCTGCAGGGAAAAGGTACCAGCCTTGTTTCACAACTCCTGTGGGTCGCAACGGAGTCGTTCCACAGATGCATGCGGGCAGCAGGCACAAGACAGACCCAATCCTGCAACCCTTTACTCACCCAGGGAGTTTCTGCAAATGCTCTCTGTGCACCCCACAGCTGCAGGATAAGGCCAGGGAATGCAGAATAAGGGTGGTACTCGCTGGTGGCATCTACAGCTGAAGCTCAAAACCTGAGGTGGTCACCTTAGGTTGTCTTTACTCTCTACAGAGCTTCTAAATGGCTCTTCATCTCATCCCATGATGCTGGAGTGTCTAAGAAGGGTTTCTATGAATAGGTACAGAGAGAGAGGGAAAAGGAAAAATATCAATCTAGGAAGAAATAGGCCAAACAAGATGAAATTAGAATTATTTTAAAGCAAGCAAGTTGAAATTACTGATTATTTTAAAGCAGCAAGCAGAATTGCTGACTTCTTACTTAAAAATGAGAAATAAGGAAGCGATGATCGGATTTGACAGGTATTTTGTATAAAACTTGTTCCCTTCCTTGGCAAGTGTAAATGACACAGATAAAGCAGGAGTCCTCTCCGTGTTAATACCGTAGCTCAGGAGTCCCTGCAGCCTCATCTCCTCTTTTGGTGGGTCTCTCTATTAGTCTCCATTTCTCCTCTCATTCCTCCTTAACCTGCCAGTCTAGTTGGCTTCAGCTCCCATTTAAAAACACTTGCAATCCCGTTGTATCGGACCTCCTTGTGTCCGAGATGTCCACATCCTTCGGCCAAGGATGGAGACGGGATGGATTTCACATCTAGCTGAGAGCATGTGTGCAGCACAGAGGTCACTGCTGCCCCGGCACACGACACCGATGATGCCAGGACGTGCTGCTGGTTCTCCCTTGCCAAACTTTAGGGCTGGGCATGGCCGGAGCAGCAGGAGAGGTGGCACGGCAGTGAAACAAGGAAGAGTGTGGTCGCCTGTGTATCTCAGCCCAGATCTAGTCCCTGCTGGGGTCAGTAGAAAGGACTTTTCTGCTGAAAACATTTCCTTCTCCACCACCAGATCCTTCCCTCTCCCCCATGGCTTCTTTCTCTCTCTCAGTCAGAAAATGCTCTCCTTCGTGGTAACCCCCAAAGGCCACCTTTTCCAGCCCGACCCAGGGCTTTCCACCGCTTCACACCGGGTCCCAGCAGACTGCTAGACCAGTATCCAGCCGTAGGATGAACAACTTGGTCCAGTTAACAGGCAGTAGCTCTCTTCTGGGATTCCCAAACCTTTTGTGGAAGGTCTTCAGGGACAAATATACATTATAACTTTAAATACAGGGGCAACTGAGTGAAAGGTGAAGGCCTGTGAGAGGTGGAGGATAATAAAGCCTGTGGATTTCCTGATATGTCCCAGATATTTTCTTTCCCCTTTGCTCTGCTATGGGGATTTAAAATTTTACTTGGCTAGTTCTCTTCCACTTCTCATTATGTGGGTGGGATTTCAGGCTGCCCGTTTGAGGTCATGTATATACAAACAAGCTGTTTGCTCTTGCATGGATAAGAAAGAGGACAGACGACTAGAAACTGAGAATTTAAATTGACACAGTTGTGCAGGGATTGCACATCCTGCACCCCAATTCTTAGGGATTGTTTTGATGCTAGATCATCTCTATTTGATTTCTTCTCCTGCTCTTGGGAAGCTACTTTTCAGAAAACCTACAAAAGTAAGGATGTTTCTTTGTTCCCATATTCCTGCATAGCCCAAGCAGCCAAGCGGTGACGGGATCTGAGGAAGGAGCTGCTGTGTTTGCTTCAGTGTTTTGAAGGACACAGGTGCTTACGTAGGTCTTGGGTCAGCCTGATGGCCCATCAACCCATGTGCTGTCTCTGCTTATGGTCGATAACGGGTACTTACAAAACAGGGGAAGACTGGCATTGCTGCAATTTTCTCTCCCAGGAGAGCAGGAGATGGCATTTCAGGTGTGGCATTTAGGAGTCCAGTGGATTTATCTTTCACAATTTTTTCTGATTCTTTTTGAACCTGCATGCTTTTGGCCCCCCCAGCTTCTGCTGACGGTGTGCTCTGGAAAAAGGGAAAACAAAGCAAAAGTTCTTTTAGTTTGCTCCAAAACTGTCTGCCCAAAGATTTCTGTGGATGTTCCCCATTTCCTGAGCTCCAAGAAACAATTGCCTCATCACCTTCTCCTCTTCAGTCAGAGTTTCACAGACTGCTGCTGCCATCCTCTCCATCATCTCTTTCCCAGGTTGAGGACTCCTGCTGTGTGCCTCCTTGTATGGAGGAGGTTTCCACCTCTGGTTATCCTTTTTTGTCCTCCTCAGAGCAGAACTTCACTCATTGTTTGAATATTAACTCACATCATGAGTTTATTCAATGGTAGAGATGCTTTCTTTTTCATTCTTTATTCCTTTCCTAATAATTCGTATCATCCTATTTGCTTTTTTTAGCCAGTGCTAAGCAAAGAGCCAACCTTTTCAGAGAACTACCCACAAGGACTCCAAGATCTCTTTCCCATATGGTGAACCAAATTTAAAGTCCAGACGCATGAAAGTTTCTAACTTAGGAAAGTTAGAAAGTTCAGCTGTGAAGATGAAAGATTTGAAAAAAATCTTCTAAGGGAACTGGGCAAAAACATTCATGGGATTTATTGTTAAATACAAAGATATCACCTGGTCAGGAAGACCCAGACTGCAAACTGCTGGGAGCTGGGGAAGTGTTTTGGAGGACCTTTACATTGTGCTCGTCTCATTCTTCCTAGGCATCTGCTGTCGGTGACCAACAGAGAAATGCAACTGAAGTAGCTGGACCTTTGCTCTGAACCAATAAAACTATTTTATCTTCTTAACCTGTGGTTGGGAAGAGCTTTGTGAGGACAGAGTTGAAGCTGGAAATGCTCTGCATGTGATGGAGAAGTAACATTTGAGTCAATGATGTGGCCTGCCCATACCTCATCAGTGTGGGGAGAAAAGAGATCTGGACCCCAGACACTTTCTCTGTGGTCTTCAGAGTGCTGGAGCCCAGGACATAAGTTTGAAAGCCCCAAGACAGAGGCCAATCCTAGGGCCAAGAGCTGAAGAAATGAAGACAGCAGTAAGTCCTCAAAGCCAGCTGCTTTCACCTCCCACACTGAGGGCCTGGATTCTGGACCTCAGTCCAGAAATAAACTTTTAATCTTCATTGAAAGCTTTATTTTGGTAAGGAGGCCCCCTAACACCTCACTTTTTTTGTATTGAGCAGCGCAGAGCAGTAGAAGCAATGAAACCCAATAATGGGCAAAACCATTGGACACTGGTGTCAGTAGGAAGGAAGAAGTATTGATCACTTCCTAGCAGGTCATGCTAAAGCTGGCCTCACGGAAGATCTGCCGAAGCCTATTAGCTAAGGCACATCCTGGGGGAAATCCTCTTAGAGGAGTGGAGGTGAGAATGCAGATGATATTACCGTTCCCAACACTGCAATCATAGAGAAATAGGGCTGGGAAGGGATATTAAGAGGTCATCAGGGCCATGCCCTTTATCTCAAGGGAGGATCAAGTCCATCCATGTCGTATGTCACCAGGCAGACACAGTGTTAACGTGCTCTTAAAGACTCTCCATGATGAAGATGCCACAACCTTTCCAGTCAATCTATTCCTAACCCAAATCCTCCTGGCTGTAATTTGGCCCATTTCTGTTTTTCCCACCCAGTATGAGCATGAAGACAAGACTACGCCCTTCTCTGTATCTGTCTTCACGTCTTCATGTATCATGTCTTCTCAATCCACAGTTCTGCGGACTATACCATGTTAATTTGTTCAGCTGGATCCAGGAAAACCTCCATAATCACCTATACTAGTATGGGTGCTTGTGTGTGCATACATATATATGTGTGTGCATGTATGTATATTTTGATGATCATCTCAACTTCTGGAGTTGGACAACATGTAAAAAATAATTTTACAAAACCCAATTTCAAGATACAGTCTTAATTTCCATCCCATCTTTAACCATGGTGTGGCCTGTAGAGCCACAGGATGTCTCATAATGACTTAAGAAGACCCAAGATATTTTCTGGGTTCACATATAAAATACATGTTTGGCCAGTGTTTATACAGAGGCCCCTTCTTGCCGATACAATGACTATTTGAAGATAGCAAAAGTGCGTGTTGTGCACTTCAATCCTAAAGGCAAGTAGAGATGCTGCGACGGCTCCTCTGATTCGATCAGCTCCTGCTATCATTAGGGGTTACTCATCACTTCTCATCTACAGACAAATATATAGGATGTTACTGGCATTGGTCAGTGATTAATAGCTGGAGGAGCTGGTGGTGCCAATGTGACTGGTGCTAGGACACACTGTCACTTGCTTGAGTGCTTGGAAGAGACAACCTCTCTCTGTCTTTCAGGGCTCCTTCCTGTAAGGGGGTAAGATCCAGAGGACCTGGAAAAGCGTTCATCCCACCCCTCTGGTTTATTTGTCAGGGCTTTGCAGTTTGGGTACCCCTGCATCCTGCAAATCGTTTGGCATTGATGGGAGCCAGGCTGTCCGGCTGCCACCGGGACGAGACCTTAAAACGACAGTTGGGCAGGAGCAGCGTCGAGCAGAGGACATTAAAAGGGATGCATCTGGTGGCTGCAAAAGGTGGTTGAAATGGGTCAGATATCTGCCCCCAATCTTGTCTTTGGGGCTTAACTGCAAGAGGAAGGGCAGTGCCATGGTTAAGACCCCGGGATACGGGACAGGGGATTCGGGTCTCAGCTTTGCTACAGACTTCGTGCGAGCTGGAGCAGATCAGCTGGGTGTAGATGCACCAGGGATTTGGGCCACAGGGTCATGCTTATGTTTGCTCTCTGGCACTGTGACGCTCGTGGTCTCAGCTTGACAGCAGCCCAGCATCAACCGAGGGGTTAAAGGAGCTCCCGCTCCACCTCTCTGGGGATTATGGATCGTATTTACTCGTAAAGTGCTTGGCAGTTCTTGGAAGCAAGGCACACCGTGGGATTTGTAGGTAATTTCATGGGACTGATATAAAATACAACATGGAAAAAACCCGTAACCCAGCTCATTCCCTAATCTGAGGGACACACTGTGACTCCAGCGAGTGAGCACGCAGTGATACCAAGTCTCTCAAGTCAAGATTTGGGGTTGCTGATGAGTAAAATGAGGTGCTTAGCCTTGCTAGGAAATCCCGCCATGCAGCAGCTTAAAGGATCTCCTTTTCAGAAGGTAGAAGCTAAGCACTTTGTAAAGACATCTGAAAATCCTGACCTTACGGTATCTCCTCGGTGGAAGAATCGTATAGCATTGTTTACGTGCTCTTGGCAATGCAGCGTTGTTCTCCCAGTTCAAAGTACTCTGTGATGTGGAGGTGAATTCCTCCGGCATCCACCCCTACCCTTGGCCGTGAATCGTTTGTTTGCAATAAGCAACCAAGTTCTGTGCTTGCTGATGGCGGTGCATTTTTTTCGGTGCTTTTTTTTTTTTTTCCTGTGCATACGTTTTTTTCTGTGCATGCACGATTTTCTGCGCATGCATTTTCTGCGAGCATTTCACAAATCCAAGTGATTTCAAATGATTTCCATAGTGCTTTCTGTATGTAATTTTCAGTGCATCTTGAGTTGCTCATTGAAAACATGCTTTTCGTTGACTTCATACAATCTAATAAAACATGAATCCCTTTGGCTCACAGGCATTATTTTGTACCCCAACATCCAAAATGCTGGTTCGTGACTACCTGATTTTACAGACATTTCCTTTGCTGATAACTTGTCGTGGTTTAACCCCAGTCAGCAACTAAGCCCCACGCAGCCGCTCGCTCACTCCCCCCTGGTGGGATGGGGGAGAGAATCGGAAGAGTAAAAATGAGAAAACTCATGGGTCGACATAAAGACAGTTTAATAGGTAAAGCAAAATCCATGTGCGCAAGCAAAGAAAAACAGGGAATTCATTCCCCACTTCCCATGGGCAGGCAGGAGTTCAGCCATCTCCAGGACAGCAGGGCTCCATCATGTGTAATGGTGACTTGGGAAGACAAACGCCATCACTCCCAACGTCCCCCCTGCCTCCTTCTTCTTCCCCCAGATTTATCTGCTGAGCATGACATCATATGGTCATATGCTTAACACCTCTGAGTGGGCTGGGGATGGGACATGGGCAGAAGTAAGTGTAGCCACAAGCTTGAAAAATGGATCAGCCATATCCAGTATTTCTTTAAATCCAACATATAAGCGCTTGCCTCATGCAGCACATCGGTCACTGCAGGTTATTTCTCTGCTGGTGGTTTTTTATAACCTGAACAAGGTGGTCTGCCAAAATCCTGTATCAGATGGTTCCTCCCAGGAAGGCTGTGTCAAAAGGGGATCTCAGGTGATGGGAGAGGCAGAAAAGCAGCTCATTGGGTTCAAATCAGTCAGAACAAAAAGATTATGCAAAAAAAAGTGTCCACATTCCTGTGGAGACCTGTGTTTTTGATTGATTTTTAAATGCTTTAAATAGTTTTGAAAGCAAAGCTATGGGTTTCAGATGCATTTGCAATTTTATTTCTTCTCTTGAAAAGGAAAAGGCTCTGCGGCCTGAGGGAGGGATGTTTAACGTACCACATTTTGGGTCTTTATTGAATTAAAAGCAGGAAATCTTTCCCTGAGCAGAAACCCACACATTTTTCTAGTTGTTTGCCACAACAGCAAGCAACCTTTTAACCCCATTCCCAGGGCAGTAAAACAATTTTGCGGGACTAGAGCTACAGAAGGGCAAAAAAACCATTTTGCTTGGCTTTCCTCCTCTTGGGGAATTAGTTCGTATTTTGTATTCATCAGTCGTCGGAGGTTTTCTTCTGAGCCTCATGATCTGAACCCACTAAGTAAGGCAAATCCAGATTAGAGCCTCTCGCAACAGAAATGCTGGAGAGATCGTGAGGGAAGCAGTCGGAGGAAAAGACAGGCAGGAGGGGAATACCGAATCACTACACTTTTATTTTTTACCATATTTTCCAAATTGGAATTTCCACAGAAGTCCCCAAAAGGCTGAAATTTGAAATTTCTGCAAGACAGGCAATGGATTTATCACTTCTCCTTGGGCTTGTTTCTCAAATCAAAGCCAGTCGCAGAAGTAGGGAGTGGACATGCTGGAAGGAAACATACTGTGTTGTTTTAGCTTTAAATGATCCTTATTTTGAGGTGACAGCTTGGATGTCCTCCAGTCCCAGCATTCGTGCCTCCAACTGAGCCCGTTCCGAGCTGCAGAGTCCAAACCCAAACGTAGTTTGGTTTGACTGGCTGATGCGGGCACTCCTCTTTTCTTAAGGTTTCTCCTGCCTTGTGTTGCATCGGAGGAGTTTTAATCCTCCGGACAGCTCTGCGTGAGGCTGAAATAGCACAAAAGCTTCTCATCTTACGGCGTTTCACTTGGAGACAGCTCTGGCCTCTCGAGAAGACGAGACCTGTCATCACGCTGAGCCCCCTGAATAGCCCCAGCTGCAAGGATGCCTATGAATTATTATTCTTAATGTTATACGTAACACAAGCCCAGGCACTGACCTCTCCTGGGTTATATAGGTCCCTGTGGGATCGAGGACATGTTCCAGCCTGTGAGATAAAACCGACCTCGAAGGAAGCCAATTATATATATCCAACGCCCTCCACTGACCCCTCTTCTCCAGCACTGTGGTCTTCCTTTGCCTTTGGGTCTTGCATACCCCTGACCACCCCATCAGCCCTCACACAGCTCCAGCATCCTCCTCCCCATTCCTCTCCGGGATTTTTTTTCCCGACCACCTGTTTTCTGCCTTTTCTCTCTTTCAGGATGGCATCACTGGTCAGGAAGTTGATGGACCATCCCACCTCCCAGGTAGGTTTGTCTCTGGCATCGGAGGCATCGCCACGCCAGGTCCCCAAATGGGAAAACTGAGGACCTCATGGACAATTGGGGAGCACACCTTCTAATGCGGCTTCTCCATCACGTTGGGGCAGAGTCATGTCGCTCCTACCGATCCAACCCCTCTTGTCTGTACCAACACTTCCCATCCTTGTCCATGCCATGGACTGGACCTTGCATCCTCCTCCCTCCCCATTTCCTACATCCCCACAATACCACCCCATCCAACCACCCAGCCAACATCTCCCCAAATCCTCTCCCTCACGCACTGCTGATTTCCACTCCAACAGCGGCACCTTTGATCCTTTTCCCATCGCATCGAGATCTCAGCTTCTTGTTGTCACCCCTGGAGCCCTCCCCCATCCCCACAGCACCCCGTGCCGTGTTCCTGGGGACATCCCCATCGCTCCCCTCCAGCACTGATCCCCATCGGGATATTTGCAGAAGGTCATGGCGACGTTCCTGGGATCTGCGGGTGGCATGGGCAATAGCAGGGAAGGCAGAGGAAAGGATAGGAAAAAAACAACTGGAAATATGGTAAAGCTTGGATGGTGATGAACACACAAGAAAAAGGTGGGAGAGAATTATTTTTATTTTCCTGGTGCATAAATCTTCCTCCTGCTTAGGCACCTCTGTCCTTAATTAAGGACAAAAGAAAAAGTCTATTAATAGAAACTAAGCAAGAAATCATAGCAGGTGACCTGCTTTATTTGACTGGATTAAGTGTGGGATTACAGGAGTGTTTAGAAATGTCGATAAGAGCTCCATCAAATTCTTCCCTGTTGCTGCTTGTTTTCTGGGAATAGGAGGGATTTGCAGCTGGTTGTTCAGATTAAGAGTCCGGTGGAGTAATTTGATCAGGGCAGGAGGAAAGGGAAAAAAAACAAAACACAGTGATGGCCCTGGTATTGTGAGCTGATAAACAGTTCTGTGTGTTTTCCTTGTTAAATGCAATTCTTGCAGCTCCAGTAGCAAAAATCCCGGGTGCAATGAAGTGCACGTGCTCTGCAGGATTTTTGGTGGATTTTTTGGTGGAATGGGACATGGGGAAGAGAAAGAGAAATGAAGGGAGCGAGAGAAGGTGGTGGTATAAGGGCTCTATAGGCACAATGTAAAGCTGATCTGAGTAGATGGCTTCCTGCCACCTAAAACTTCCATGTTGCGAAATCCCATTAAGTGCAGAGTTTAATAAAGTTCTGGATATCAAGAAGCAGCAGCTATTTAAAGCTTTGATCACCTGCCAAACATGGCTTTATGAGCCATATTTCCTGTCCCAAATCACTTCTCCCTTCTCCCATCTCCTGGCCGTGCACTTTCCTTACGAAATGGCCTCGTTTGTAAAATGAAATGCACAGTGACAGTGCTGCCATAGCTGGTGACTAGTCCAAGGTGTTCCCGTGCAGGGGCATCTGGGGTTAAATTAATAAAGTTATAAGCAGGACTCCTGGAGCCCAGGTAGGTTAAACCCTCTGGATAAGCCCTTGCCCTTTATAAATGTTTTATTTCTTTTGCCCCAGTGGGGTATGGCATTGTGTTTCTGCTGAGGGTGCCCAGCACCATGCTGGGAGTATGAGCTTTCTGATAAACTGTGTTTCAGGTGGCAAGAAAAGAACCCAGAGCAATTAAAGACATGAAGAGCATCAAGCAAACGATCATCTGTTGATCTAGACAAATTATATTTTAAAAAACATATGCATGCAGCAAAAATTATGGCTCATCATCCCATTTCCAAATGAAAACAATGCAAAGAAAACTTTCAATAATTCATATCTGCCTGGAAATATCTTGAAAAACTGGCCTGCGAGGCAGCCTGGAACTGTGAGTTTTCTGCTGGGGAGTTTCAATAGTGCTGACCACAGATGGGATTTTCTTTTTCCTTCTTCTCTATATCTTTTATGATGTGTCCTACAGGGAGAAAAAATGAAAACTCTGTCCCTACACCCATGCAAGTGCTGGGAAAATCAAGTCCTTCTCCCTACGCTGTATGGACCATATGTTAACTATGACTAAGTTGAGGTTGTGAAATAGTTCCAGAGATAGGGGAAAACTCGGAGCATGATCCCCATGGTTTCCCCTTGCTTGAGGAGCTCTAAATAAATTCCAGGTGTCTGTCTTCTGGGATGTTATATTTAGCTTTGTGCTCCTCAAAGAGCTTGCACAATTCATTTAGGTATTTCTGATGGACTCGATCAACCTCTTCCTCGGAGGGTCTGTGCTTCCTCGGCACTGGAATTGGCTTCCCAACTGGAAAACAAGCACAGGCATTAGGAGGAGCCAGTGTCAGGTCCCTCTGAACACTCTGCACATCTTAGCACGGAGCTGGGGTCCACCTCTCCAAGGATGTGGTGGACGGATTGATATGCCCAGTCATGTCCTGGAGTTTGGGAGGCAGAACAACTGAGGAGGTGGGGAGATGGAGGTTCAGATCCTGGCTCTGCTGTTGATCTCCAAGGTCACATCTGCCCTTGCCTCAGTTTCCCAACTGCAAATTTGGTTAATGCCAAAGACCCTCTGTGTAGGTCTTTGAAGTAAAAAGTACTGCATCCCAATGCAGTTCCTACAGCTGCTCCTAACAACTCAGATGTGCTACAGATAAAGACAACATCATCCTAAAATTTGGGTTGAGCTTTCCAAGCTGTTCCCACATGGCCCTGGCAATCTGCACTGCAAATGGGGAAACTGAGGCACAGAGGAGCCCAAGACTATCTAAATACATTAGCAAATGGGATGCGTCCACTTTGCTCAGATTAAAGCTTCTCTGAAACATCTGATTTTTATTAGGAACCAAGTACCCACTTATCTTTAAAAATAATGTTTTTTTCAAGGGCAAATCTAATTAATTTGATTCCTAGCACTAGGAGAAGCCCCTTCCCATCTCCCAGAGCCACCAGCAACAGGACCAGGTGCCTGCAGGGGACAGGGAAGTCCATGAGATACCTCCCTTGCTCTGGTCTCTTACTCAAATTGTGTTTGTCAAGTGATGGAGGGTTTCATCATCATGTAACGCTACTCCTCATCAGACTAATGAAGAGCCCTTGTGATACTGCACAGCTCATAAAACCATTGAGACAATCCAAACAGGTTGTAAAACAATTAGAAGTAATTGCTGGCTGTCAAACCTAATCAGGGTGGTGAGCTCTGACCTTTCCAAACAGCCTCTTTAATTAGACTAATTCACAGAGCATCAGCCGTGCTGGTGGGCCAAGCTCTGTGTTGTTGAAACCAGGCAAAACTTCTTCAAAACCAAACACTTTCTTGAAATTTGGTCTCCCATGGACATGGTCTCTGGTCAAAACGCCTTGATTTGTTCACCTGCAAATAGGTTGGGGTTTGCGG
This sequence comes from Harpia harpyja, assembly GCF_026419915.1. Lineage (NCBI taxonomy): Eukaryota > Metazoa > Chordata > Aves > Accipitriformes > Accipitridae > Harpia > Harpia harpyja. The sequence continues at coordinate 2,682,741 of NC_068956.1, read as the reverse complement.
CTGTGTCTGCACAGGACACTGAGCAAACCTGCAAACTGCTTAGGTGTTGTCCTACTTGTGTTTGTAAAATTGGCTTGGAAGAAGTTTAACCCAACGCTATTGCAGTGGTTTGTACTACTGGGTTGCACTGGGATTGGGGTTGGCTGCATCCCACAGAGGTGATGGGATGGCCGTGTTTGCTTTCCCAGCGCAGCCCAGGTGACCTGAGCTCTGTCATAAGACCAAGCCAGTGTCCCAAACCAGTGTGACAGGTGAGCAGTTAGGGATGCTCCTTTGCCAGCACATTTCTAGCCCACCACAGCTTGTGCTCTCTGGCAAGATGCTCCAGCCCGGCAGGAGGATGACACAACCCACGGACTGTCCCCGGTCCTCAATTTGGCCAGGCTGAGTGTGGCCAGCATCGTGCTGGCGTGCCGAGGAAGGACTTACCCACGGTGCAGATGGGCCGCCGGTAAGGTACCAGCCCAAAGCTGTACTGGAAGATGCCTCGCGCATGGAAGAGGGGAAGGGAGATGCCCATGATCTGCTGGAGCCGGTGCTGGAGCTGCCGCAGCCAGGAGCCCTTGGGGTTTCTCACCTGCTCGAAGAGGTCATTCTCCCCAAAGGAAAAGATGGGGACCAGTGGGGTGCTGCGAGGAGTCAAACCCAATGTAGAGGCATGAAGATTAACAAAGCCCACCCCAAAACACTGTGCCCCCGTCTCCAAAACCAGCAGGAACACCCCATTAACCGACCACAGACCAGAGCATCCCTTCCCAAGCACCCCTCGATCCCATCCCCTGCGTCACCCATGCTCGATGGCCAGGCGGACAAATCCCTTCCTATTCTTCAGCAGCAAGGTGCAGGATCCCGGCCGGGCATCCAGCGCCTCCTGCGCTCCACCAACAATGATGGCCAGCATGTTCCCACCCTCCGGCTTCTGTAGCACATAGGATGCACTCTCCTTGTCGGAGGAGACGAGGCCTGGGGGGCAGAGAGGAAGAAAAAATGAGCATCTCTAAAACCCACAGGACTGTGGTTTACCCTGTACCTTTTTTCCCCATTATCCAGTTCCGGAGGGGTGCTAGACACTTTATTTTCAGAGTTTTCCTACCCTTTGGCAATCTCAGCCCAGCTCCCCTGAAAGGTGCTGGATTCATGCACAGGTCTGCTGTGTGAATATACAATTACCCCTTTGCTGTCTGGCCCAGAAGCGAGAAACAGGAAAAAAATCAGGAAAAAGTAAACTGAGAACTAGCTGCACTTAAGCCCCAGGGAAAATCTGTTTCGGTTTATTGTCAAATGAAACAGTGTCCAATCCTGGATCATTCTAAAGTCAGTGAAACATTTGCTTTCGGTCAAAACACACACGAATTTCAGTGGATGCTGCTAATTTAAAGTGGAATTTAATGCAGAATTTCGTCCCTTGATATTATTTACTTGCAAAAGTTAGAAATCTTTAATTCAGAAATGACAAAACAACATTGTTTTGATTTTTTAAAAAATCCTTGTTTCAGGGGCTGAAATAATTTGCAAATTAAAACCTCTTTGTCAAATGGATTCAATCGACCTGAAAATGAGCTATGCACGGAACTCTCACATTACAGTGATTAAACCTTCTTTCGCCTGGGTCATAACTCTCTCATATCTCTCTGTTATAATTCCTCGCTCTCCGTGTAAATATTTTTTCAGCAGCAGGAGCCAGAGTTTATGTGGAAAACAGGGTGATGAATGCCCTGGGGTATCTCAGACAGAGCTGGATGCCTGTGTTTAGTCTATTGAATCCTGCCCACGACACGAGCCCATTCGGCTGGAGAAGTGGCCATTCCCCAAGCCCACCGGTGAGAGATGGAGGTCATCTCCTGCCAAAAATCTCTCCAGGCTCCCTTTCCCCTCTCTCCACTTAGTTTTTACCTATTCCTTTTCATTTCTTCTTCCTCTCCTACCACGTGGTTTTGCAACAGCATGAGCTGCTATTTGCATTCTCTCTCACTGGACGCTGCTTCCCTGAAAGCAGCAGCAGCTTCGGAAAAATAGATTTTTCTCCTTCTTTCAGTGGCAACCACAATTTCAAGCCTGAATGTTAATTGCATGGAAAGAAAGAGATACAGGACCACCCTGTCCTGCTGGTCTCAGTATTTCTGGTTAAGATTTGCACTGCATTTTGCTGTTACACAGTGCCTGGCACAGCGATGCCCTGAGCTCGGAGGCGATCTATGAAGTTGAACAACAGAGGTAACAGCTAGTAGGGCAATTTTTAACTTCAGAGAGTTTTGGGGTGCCACCTCCAGTAGCTGTGTCCATGCATGGGATCCAATCGGCCACAGATGGGGACAACCAAACCCTTGACTCCTCTTCCCCTGGTGTCTTCACTCTCTGCTCCCCCAAAAAGCACCCACCCATCCCACCGCTTGCCAGAGGGGTTGGCCCACACTGCTGCCCTACTTACCTCCACTCATCAGGTAGTCCCTGAAGAATGGGATGCGAAACCACAGGGAGAGCATCATCAGGTGTGGGGTGATGCCCGGGAAGAGAGTGGAAAAGCCCGATGCCTCTGTGCAGAAATTGAGAAAGGCTCCTGCTGCCAGGACCCCGTGGGGATGAAATCCCATCAGGTAGTTCTGCCTGGGGTCCAGCTCCGCTGTCTTCACCAGCTGGACACAGAGATGGAACGAAAAAGGGGCCATGAGTTAGTGCTGCCCCTTGGGGGATGGAGCATTGGCTATGGAGAGCAGGGAGGGGATGCCTGGAGGGGGGGTCCCTAGCACCCACCGTACCTTCTGTTGGAAAAGGTCAACTGGAACGACTCAATCATTTCTCACTGAGATGTGCTTCATTGCCTGTATTTCCGTCTCCTCCCACCCATTAGCCAAAAAGACATTTCCAATAGCACAATTCCTCATGTTGCCTTGAGCTGGCCTAGATGCTGTTGGGAACCTACTTTGTTTAAAATGTCCTCCAATATATTTTCTAATACGGGGAAAAAAAGCTAAAAAGTGAGAAAAGGGTGATTAGGGTGATTATTTCCGCACCCCTACCCCTCTCCACCCCACAACCAGAACAGCAAAGGGAGTGCAGAATCACTCTGGTAATGATCCCTGTAAAGCTGCTGCCTGGTGCAGGGACACGTCCCTGCTCCACAACACGGTGTGAACCCAATGTTTGTCCTGTCCCGAAGTATGTGTTGGGTGATTCAAAGATGCTTTTGTACATGGTAAAGTGAGATCCAGCTCCCAGACATCTAACAGAGAACAAGCTGACGGTTTTCTTTCCATTGGGGAAAGCCTGCAAGAACTGTGCCTGTGGTGCCCAGGTCCTGGGCATGCGTCCATCAAAGACTCCGTATGAGTCCACAAAAAAGCAATGGATATCTGCCCAAGGTTGCTGCAGTTTTACTGGGAGGAGGGAGTGGGGGATGCCCATGTCCAGCCTTTAGAGATGGACAGCATGGATTGCAGATACAGTCCGGCACCTGACCAGCCCTCGAGGGCTGGCTAAGCCGCTAGCTGAAGTTCTCGGCCAATCTGAAAGTGGGTTTGGAGCCTGGGAGATGCTACATGGGAGAACAGGCACCCGAGCAGAAGAGAGGACAATTAAAGGGAGATAAGGGACAACGAGGATTTGGACTCTGTGGGTTACACTTGCTATGGACTGCCTGGCAGCAGAGGGGCTAGTGTGACAAACTCATCCTCCAGCTATGCCACCGAGAAGACCCTGCCAACATCAGCCAGCACCCTTTCTGTGGGTGCCGAGGATGCTCACAGCACCAGGGAAGGATGAACCTTTCCAAAGCTAGCCATCACAGAGTCACCACGAATTTCCAGACAGCTCAAAGGCGCTTGTGCTCAAGAAGAACCAAAACTTTGTGCGTTTCAGTGCGTCCCCCCTCCGAGTACCCCTGTCCCATCCGCACTCGGGGAGCAGCTAATGGTGCATGTGTTTTCCTAGAAGCAGCCAGAACCGCAGGTTAATCACAAGGGTACATTTTACTTTCTTATGTCGTGGCTAATTTCCCATCTGTCGTAAGGCACTGTTGACTGTACGCATGTGCCCATTCAAGCGCCTGCTCCTAATGAGGGGAACGGACAAACAAGAGTCCCACCGCTGCCTGGGTGCAGAGGTGCCTAGGGAGGAAGAGGGGCAGATGGCTGAATCACTAAGTGCTGAGGGCCTCTGTCACCATTTGCTCATTTTTGAGTAATCTCAGCTTGCATCAATGTTTCCTGCATTCATCTTCGGCTTCCAAACAGCCTTTCATCTCTGCGTGATTTATAACCAGGGAGGCGAGATGCTCAGGTGCGTTGGAAACCACTAAATTTCTGCCTTTGTGTGCGCAGGGTGGCAAGAAGTGGGGGTGACAGCAGGCTGGTTGCACCCCAGGATCACACCACCTTCCCTGCTAATGAAGAGCCGAACTCAGGTTATCCACTGAGCTACGCAAACTGCTTCAATGGGAAAGTTTACCTGTGCTAAAATACCACATATCCTTAAACCCCGCTCCCAGGACACATCCAGCTGTTGCGCTGGTGCTCGCCCCAGTGAAAGGGGAGGACAGGAGGGGAAAGAATGAAGAATAGGACTTGTAGCAATAGGACAAGGGTTAATGGTTTTAAACTAAAAGAGAGGAGATTCAGGCTAGATATAAGGAAGAAATTTTTTACACTGAGGGTGATGAAACCCTGGCCCAGGTTGCCCAGAGAGGTGGTCAATGCCCCATCCCTGGAAACATTCAAGGTCAGGCTGGACGGGGCTCTGAGCAACCTGATCTGGTTGAAGATGTCCCTGCTCATGGCAGGGGGGTTGGACGAGATGACCTTGAAAGGTGCCTGCCAACCCAAACCGTCCTGTGATTCTATGAGAAGAAGTGAGGGAAGAGAAGAGGGAGGTTATATCCCCTTACAAAGGACTGGGCACCCACCAACCAGCAATCTTTCCAGCTCTGTTTCTGGTTCATCATACTTTCTCTTGATGTTTTCCATTGAGATCACCTTGTGATTTATTTTATTTGTTGTAGTGCGCACCTATTTTCAGTTACTGCATTTTTCATCTTGCTTTGCATTGCCATACTATTTGCTAGGCTTTTTTTTTTTGGGGGGGGGGGGCGGGTTGAGGTTAATTCTGGCCACAGACAAAGCTAAATGCAACCCCTGGTGTTTTACAATGCCCCTGGATGGCACATCTGTCTCTGATAAATGATTCCTCATCTCCCTAGTGGCCTCAATGCCACTACAGTCTGGGGTCCTACCACCCACTGTTGGTTCTGGATTGGGCCTTTTAAACCACACATGCATTTTGGAGCTTGATCATGATCTGTCTCTCTCACTCTATGTATCCTATGTATCTGGCTGACAGGAATCTCATGAAGTTCAACAAGGAAAAGGACAAAAAGTCCTGCACCTGGGGAGGATCAACCCCAAGCACCAGTACATGTTGGGGGCCAACCTGCTGGGAAGCAGTTGGCAGAAAAGGACCTGGGGGTCCTGGTGGACACCAATTTGAACATGAGCCAGCAATGGGACCTTGCAGCAAAGGCGGCAAATGGTATCCTCAGCTGTGTTAGATATATTGCCAGCAGGTGGAGGGAGGTCATTCTTGCCCTCTGCTCAGCACTGGTGAGGCCACACCTGGAGTGCTGGGTCCAGTTCTGGGCTCCTCAGTACAAGGGAGACATGGACGTAACTGGAAAGAGTCCAGCAAAGGACCATGAAGATGATCAAAGGACTGGGACATCTCTCCTGTGAGGAAAGGCTGAGAGAGCTGTGACAGTTCAGCCCGGAGAAGAGAAGGCTCCGGGGAATCTCATCAATGTATACAAATACCCAAAGGGAGGGTGCAAAGAGGACGGAGCCAGGCTCTTCTCAGCGGTGCCCAGTGCCAGGACCAGAGGCCATGGGCACAAACCGAAACACAGGAGGGTCCCTCTGAACATCACGAAACACTTTTTCACCGTGAGGGTGACCGAGCACTGGCACAGGTTGCCCAGGGAGGTTGTGGAGTCTCCATCCTTGGAGATATTCAAAAGTCGTCTGGGCACGGTCCTGGGCAACCGGCTCTGGGTGGCCCTGCTTGAGCATGGAGGGTTGGACCAGACAACCTCCAGAAGTCTCTTCCGACCTCAACCACTCTGTGATTCTGTGATTTTTGACTCCTTGCTCCAAGCCATGGGTAGCTAGAGGGCAGGAGTCCAGTCACTCAAGAGTTGGTGGATCTGGTTAATGTTTCTGCAAGAGCTGTCCCCTGCACTAGCACTGACCACATCTTAGCGACTGAGTTGAATTATTTGCCTCTTTCAGCTTTGTAGACTGGGGTCCTTCCAGGGCATAAGCGAAGGAGGGGAGAGAAGGTCCCCATTTTGTCACAGTGTCTGCTCACATTTGGATGATCTGGCCAGAACTTACAGAGAAACCAAAGAGCTTGTACAAGACTGAGAAGGAAATCTGTAGCAAAGGAGAGACTTAGGCAAAGTCTATTATGCCATAGGCTGGGGCCCTGGACTCTAAACCACCCTTCTCCTTCTGGAAAGTCTTTAACACAGAAACTCGATCCTCCCATCCGGATTGTTCCCACTGTTTATTCGCTTCTTCCCTCTCCTCCTGCCAGAGGTCAATCTCTGTTCACAAACTGCCAGGAAAGTTAATGCCTGACACCGCACAGCCCGGCTCTCCTGCACTCCAGCCCCAAAGTGCTTAACGGGGCTGGGGTTGAGGTGCAGAGGGCTGGGACTCTCCTCATTCCTGCCTTGGCTGGGTTGTCATTTCCACACCCACTGGATGGCATTTGCTCCTCCGGTCTCTTTTGAGGTGAGTTGAACCTTTAATAATTGTCAAAGGACTTAAGGGTCCAGCCAAGCCGGTCTGTGCGTAAACATCTAAGTGAGACAAGTGCTTGACCCAAAGTTTTCTTGGTGAGACAAGATGAGTTTCTCAACTCAGAAGCGTCTAAGGGATGCCAAATTAATGGGTATGATCTGTGGTCAGAAGGCAAGGAGCTGTTAGCAGCTCAGGGTTGTGCTCTCCAAACAGCCATGGGTTTGCTGGCTTCCCCAAGCTTTCCCTTGGCACGGTCAGGATGCTGGCTGGTGTCTTGGCTGCTGACAGTGGTAATGACCCCTTGTCAAAGGAGTTATGAGGCTTTCCAGATTCCAGATCTGGGGTCATCTTGGCCTTCCCAACAAATGAACTTCAATTTGTGTTTTGAAGGATGAGGCCTACTTTATGCCTCTCCTTCACTGAGAAATATCTTGATAGCCACAGTTGTTCAGTGCTCATGGTGATTACTCTGTAGCAGAAACACCCCTTTATTAAATCTACTCAAATATGAGTCCAAGACCCTGCCCCAGTTCCCCCAGCTCCCACGGAGACATGGTGAGACCTGCTCCATGCGCTGTCGGAGACGTGGTGAGACCTGCTCCATTCACTGTCAGCTGTGTTAGGGAAATGCATGCGCAAGACTTTTGGGAGCTCTGATAAGAGTGCACGTACTGGTGAGGATCTCAAGCAAATTAATCCAAATTAATTTTAAACTGGATTAGTTAAACCGCATTAACATCCCAAGTAGATGCTCTTAGCTGGTATTAAAGTGGCCTTCGTTTGGTATTTGTTTTGTTCTGGGTTTTTTTAAGTCATTTTGGAGTGGAATTAAGCTAATTGGAATTAGGGCTTCTGAGTGACTATATCAGCCCAGGAGTTCAGCACTGGTTCAACAAAGCTGCTTTAATTCACCCCTTGAGATGTGGCTGGGGTTTCCTGGTTGTCCCCTACAGACTGGACTGTCCTGCCCCAAACCATGGGAAGAGGGAGGACGGGTGGTTCCCTGTGTAAGGCTGATGCACTAATGCTTGAGGAAAGTAAAATTCTCCCTGAGTCCAAAGGGTTGGAGGGCTGGGTGCTCCAGCAACACCCTGGAGATGAAGCGATACCCGGGCCCCCAGCCAGCATTGTTTGCAGGGCTGAAGGGATTAAAAAGTCTTTAAGTGAGGAATTAATCAAGTCAAGTTTAGGTAAGTATGGGCTTTGCACGGTGCTTGCCGTGCCGGAGGGCATGTAGTCAGGGAGGGCACTGATGTGCTGTGAGATCGCATCCTTAGGGATCGATGAACATGTGGTGGGAGACGGAGTAGCATGGCATTACCCCCACAGCCGTTCACAGAGCAGAGGAGGATGTGGTCAGGAAAGCTGGTCAGCAAGCTTCTGCCTTCTTCATTTAAAGTCTCCCAGATTGACTTGCTATTGTATTTCTATCCTTCTCTGGCTGCAAACTCTGTTTCCAAGGATGTTATGTTCATTAATCTGCTCTTAAGTAGGATAAACCTCCTTTCAACTTTGTCCCAAGCAAATCCTCAGGTCCCTTTGCTGTCTGCAGGCACCTCCAAAGAGCATCTCTTACAGGATGACACATGCAGCCAGTTTCTCTGTCGGATGAAACCCAGCAGAGAAATCCAGAAACCTAGCCAGATCCAAAGAAGGAGGAATTGTGCCAAGCTGAAGAGAAGCAGGTAGCCCACCCAAGGGTGTCTGGATGGGAGACCAAAGGAAGGGCAAATAGCTGAGTACTGCCGGCAGCTGCCGAGGAAGATGGGTTTCAGGTCCCAGCAATGGTGAGGGGCTGAGAAGGACAGCTGGAGAAATAGAGGGCTTTGGGCACTGGGGTTTTCTCCAGGTGCCACAATGCCAGGTCAGAACTGCGTTTGTGGCAAGTACTGGGGAGTCTGACCAGCCAGGTGGGTTTAAATTGAGTTCGGATGGGACTTCACCACCATCACTCCCAAAGTTGGGCAAGGATGGCAGCTCCAAAATGCCTAAGTCCTCCCTTGCTCTTGTGTGATGCTGGTTTTGGGGGTCTTGTAGGATGTCCTTTATCCAGTGGCTTAGCATGTTGCTTGGCAGTACAGGTGGTGGGACACAGTCCTCCGGTAGACCTGACCTTGGTGGTGGCCTCTCTCTTACTTAAGGTCACCCAAAGGCAGAGAAGAGAGGGCCAAGACATGGGACAGAGAAGTTCCTCAGAGAAGGAGAGAGAGGTGGCTTTGGGCCATTTGGCTATGTCTTGCTTTTGTCCTAACAATCCCTCTTCTCTCCTCCAGCCAACAGAAGGAAGCAAAGTGAACTAAGCTAAGACTGCTGGAAATCAGAAATTATATTTAATGTCATGGGCCATGACACAAAATCCCCAGTTACAAATAATACTGCTCTTCTATGAAAAGAAAGAAAATATTCCTGGCAGGGCTTGGTTCACGCAAACTTGGGCTGTCCCCTGTCTGCAACACCTTGTACTTCCTCTGAACCGCAACACACTCAAATAACCCTCGTCATGGTTTATGCAATTATGAGAATGAATGAGCTATGGGATGGAACCGTCCCAAATCACAGCTCCTAGGGGTCAATTAATTCTCCAATAACTCATTTTAGTTACCCTAACAAAAAACCAAGAACGCCAGCAAGTCCCCAGGCACAACGACAGAGGTTGGGACTCTGCCAGTTGCTACAGATAATAAGGTCCACCTGGTGCTTAGATAACCCCAAGGCCAGTAAGAAATGTCCTGTGGCTCTTCACAAGGGGAAAACAGTGCAATGAAGACCACAAGAACCTTCTCCACATAGCAGGCACTTGTCAGGCTGTCCTGAATAAGGCTGGTAAGGTGATGCCTGCTGGGGTTGCTCTGAATGATTACAGCACCTGAAGACAAAATTTGTCCCTCTAAGACCTTGATTTTAACCTCCTACTGCTAGATTTACCTCTAACCCAGGTTGCGTTATCTAAAGGTGAAATATCTTGTCTAAGCCAAGCGTCCAGCCCCAATTTATAGTCAGCAAGAAAGACCGTGACTTTTGTTTGAGGACTACGGTAGAGACGGATCTTGTCAAGCTTATGTTTTCCCCATTTCACCCCCGTCCTCACCTTCTGCACATCCATGGTGCTCCTCAGCTGAGGTTATCAAAGCACCTGGGCTGTACGAGGAAGGTTGGTGACAGCAGTCTTACAGTGGCAGGAGGGGATGGGGATGGGGAGAAGAAGCAGTGAAGATGTGCATTCACTTGGCCGTGTGATGGAGAAATTTGTTTTTACTGTAGTGCTGGGTGTATGCTTCATAATAAAGATGCGCTGCTAAATGACGGGGAAGGGACCGTGCAAACGGAGATAAGGGTTTGGGCAGAGACCTGGCAGCAGCAGACAGATTATTGACTGCTTTTTGAACATAGTCTAGGTAGAGCAGTCCACAGTATCCAAAATCTCTGGAGGCAACATCAACCCACAGCAGGCATCACTGGATATCTGTTCAAGTGTAGTTTGCCCCAAACAGATTCATTTTGCACTTTTTGGTATATTTTCCACAATTTTAAGCAGCAGCTCAGCTCAGCCATGTATTGCAGGCCTATCATGAGGGTGTATAAAAAAAGAAGGACTAGAACAGGGTTAAAGTACAGGGGGATGAAGCAGAAATAACTTTCCTGGGCAATGCACTGGACCCCGCCTTGAATTCTCACTGCTTTTTTCTCATCCCTCTTTTAAAATCACCCAAACCCATTCGGGTCCTGCCTGACCCTATACTTCCCAAACCCCTAATTAAAATACAGTCAGCTCCAAAGGGAATAAACCAAGCAGCAAAGCGGTACTTGTGCAAGGGTGGTATCGGCAGAGGGTGCTCCTTGCATGCACTGCGGAGGCACGGCGCAGAGCCTGCACACTCCCACCTGCCAGACGCTTGCTGCAGCAAAGAAAACAGATGCTTATCCCAATTTCTCTTTGCTTCCTCATCTGCAAACATGCCCAGGGACCCCTTAAAGGCAGCGTTTAAAGCCACTTCTTAAAATAAAAGAGCAGACAGCTCTCCCTGCCTTCAAATACTGGTGCTTGGCCGCGCTAAGTTTGCTGCTGGGATCTGGGAGGATTAGGAGCCACATTTAATCTTCCCAGAATGACTAATTCTTCAGGGCTGAACAAACTCAATTTACACACAAATACGGCACGGCGTGCTGGGTGCCCACCCGGTCCGTGTCCCCAAATCCCACTTGCTGTTCTGGCTGGGGCTTTGGGCAAGTGAGAGGTCTATGGGACCATCCAGCTGTGCGTATTCAGACCAAAAGCTCAGCTTAGTTCATCATGAGAGCAGCGTACAGGATGGTTAAAGCAATATTTACAACGCTTAACTTCCACTCTGCTAGGAAACAAATCAGCTCGTGCTCGGCAGTACAAAATGAAATGCCTTCCATGCAAGGAAGCAAATGTATTTGGGGTTTTTCAGGGTTTTTAGGTAGGAAAAAAGCTGGCAGGTGGGGGATATAACAGAGTATAAAACCAGGAGTGACATGGGTAGGTGGGACAGGATTAGCATGGACTAACCAGGGAGTTTCTAGTGAAAGGCGCAGGGAGGTCTTCACACTGTGTGGTTCACCTGGGGAGATCCTCGCTGTGGGATGCTGGGGATGCCAAGTGTTTTTCCATGCTCTTGTAGTGACAAACGGTAGCAGATCCATTCAGCAAGGGCTGCTAAATCCTATATTCTGGCTTAGAAAGCCCTTGAGCAAACAAAGTATGGAAGACTGAGAAAATGTTTGGGGGAAATAGTATGATGTGATTGCTTGGTTATAATCCACTTTTTATTATATTTTTTTGTTTTCTGCTGTCCTTTTGTGGAGCTCCCCCTGACTTCTCCCAGACCAGCGGGGAGAAAGGCTCCACCGACCCGCCCCCCCTGCCTTCACCCAGCCAAACCCAGTAGCCGTGCTCCCTCTACTGGTCTTACTGGTCCTCCTGCCTGGCAGTGGCACCCGGGGAAGGAAGGACAGACAGACGATGCAGTGTGGCCTTCAGGAGAGGGTTTCCATGTCCTTTCAAAGGGACAGGAGAAGAGTTGTCGCTGGGCTGAGCTGGCAGCTAAGTTTTAGCAGAGAGGTTGGTCCGACACTGCCCAAGCAACGGCTTATGGCCACAAATAATTTACAGGATATATATTGCATATAATCATTGCGGCCACATAAATAGCTCATAGCGGTTCTAGCATTTTCTAAGGCAATCTTGAGAATAATTTATTAGGCACCTACTTGGTGTTTCCTATTAAACATCATAAAATAGTACCTGTCCCTTATGGTAAAACTCACCACAAGCTTTCCTGGGATGTGTTCCCATTCCTCCCCAGGAGACTATGATATACCTTTTGGGGACCTTCCTTTGAAGCTCATCCAGAAGGCCTTAAATCACAAGTTAAGCTCTGAGATTAGCCATAAAATAACTCACTGCAGGTCCTCATCATCACTTTCTGTCATGCCTTTGAGCAAAGAAACTCAATGGCGGTAGGACGCACGCGAGGTAGGCTTACTCTGATGGATGGTCTTGTAGAGAGGCACCTTGGAGACGCAGTTCACCCAGCTGAGACATGGGAAATTTGGCTAGCATATGCCAGCTTCCAGCACAAAATTAAGTGGATTTATTTGAATTGTCCATAGCAGTGGAAAGGGAGGGTGGTGGTCTGGTTCAACCCAGCACATCTATCTCTACCAGTTGCACCCAGGTCCTCTGAGAGGCAATCCCATCTTGCCCAGTGCTGTATTCCACTAACCAGACACGGTCACAGACAACACTGTCCTTTGCTCCTTCACCTTCATCAACCCAAAAGGCATATTGGGGATGAGATAAAAGTTGAAATGAGAGGAGGGGAAATCAGGAGAAATAAAAAAGCTCTGATTTTCTTGGTGCAACATTTGCTTCTGGAGTATCCTGGAGGTGGTGCCTTTACTGCAGACCTAAGTATATCCATGGTGTTGCTCTACTGGACTAATGCGGTTTGCCTTGATATCAAGTGATGTTTCCACTCTGATGAAAAGGAGCAACGTTTGCTGGGACACACCGTCTGTGTAACCAGGTTGTGGCTTGGCAAAGCCCCTGTCCTACCTGCAGCACTAGGGTCAATATTGTACTGAGTTGTGGCCTGCAAAAGGGGATGATGTGACATCAGAAGACATATGTTAGGCACCATCATTTTACCTGGCCTGCAGCACCCAGCTCCTGACTCCAGGCTATCTCTTAACCAGCTGCGTGCATCCCATCTGAGTTCCCTCAAAAGGCAATGTTTCATTAAAGGAATTATCTTACAAATTCCCATAGCTTGGTCTACCCTCAAAACTCACTGCCTTGCATGGCTCGTGAACTCTTCTGCTGCATTGCTCAGCTTTATACCGACTTGTGATGGCTCTAAGGCAGGACTTCGTGCTGGTCCGTGCATTCATGCCATGCCAAGGGGATACCAGATAAAGAGTAAGGGCAAAGACCAGCCACATGCATTAAATTAAATCATGAAATGTCACAGAACTCCCTCTCAAGGGAACAGCAACTCTGTGAGACTGCCCAATGCACACCCAGCTTTACCCATCCAGCCTCTTCCCCAGCAGAAGGGGTTGCTGACCTTGCAGGGCACCAAGACCTCTCGAATTTTGGTCTGAACTTGGCACTGTGTCCACTGGCTAAATGCTGAGCAACCTGAAGAGCAAGAGTGTTGCAATGTAGACATGGAAAACAGGCAAGGGGAGATTTCATTTGCTGCTGGAATGCAGGGAGGTTAAATGGGTGCGTAAAAGGCAGATGATTAGATGCCGTTGTGAAAATGGTGGTCTACGTTTTTTCCGGGTCTTGCAGTAATCTGGGAGCTGGGAAGACAATCCTTCAACACTGACCTCCAAGCACCCCACCCACAACTGCTGACCCCAGACCCGCCTCCAAACACCAAGGACAAAGTTGGTCCCTGAATCTCCCAAGAGCCGATGGGATCGATGGCACTTACCGTGATGGGGAAATAGTCCCTCATGTACCTCCAGACGATGCTGTTCCGGATGGAGTGGATCCGCCTCCCACCCTTGCTGGGTTTTTCCCTGTCTATGAACCACCATGCAGCATAGAGGGCACTGACCAGCCAAAAACGTGTGAAGAAGAGGGCGATGAAGGCAACTGTGCAGCACTGTGCTGAGAGAAAAGCCAGCAGTGAGTTGGCGGTTGGGTTAGGTGGACTTTAGGAGAGGAATGATTCACTTGAAGGGACTCTGTTTGGTCCTGGGATGGAGTCCAAGCCTTCACTGGGCTTGCTGCTGAATTACTTTATCAGTGTGAAGGCACCTTTGATGCAGAGGTGGTTTCTTTCCTATCTGCCCCAGGAACCTGGAGAGGAACCAAGGACGATCCCTGCAGCAACCAGCTATTTCTCCAAAGGACACCATGTCCCCCTTTTCCCACAAGACTGGTGGACCTCACTGCATCCAGAGGGTCCTTGTGGATCAGGTCTCTATCCCTTTGCTTTCTAGCTTTTTCTCTGGAGTCAGGCTGATCTCTGCAACAATAATGCCTGTGTTTTACCCCAAAACTCCTCTTAATACCCCCTGATGAGACCTGGCATTTTGCAGTGGCAGCAAAGCAGGGCACTATGCCCTGTCTGTACAGTCCCCAATAGCTTTTTTCTGAGCTATCAATTCCCCATTTTAATTGTGTCCTTGATTTTTAATTTTTTATCTTCCCATATATAAGATTTTGCTCTTTATTGAGTTTTTTCTTATTGGTTTTGGACCTTTTCCTCCACTTCTCGGGTTCATTCTCAACTCTAATCCTGGCTTCTAGAGGATTTTCAGTCCTTTCAACTCGGTGTCATCACAGATTTTATAAGATTTTATAAGAATTTCATTCCCTAAGACATTAATGGCTTGGGACTTTCCCAAGTCATTAAAGACTTTTCTGAGCTGCTTCCAGTCAGTGCTCAGCTTTGCCCTCTACCTCCCACCTCCCTCATGCCCTGTGTTTTGGCACAGAAACAAGAGAAGAAAAGTCTGTGTGTGAGCAAGCATCACTTGGTACATCAAATCCCACCCAAGCCCAACACTGTCTTTCTGCAGAGACTGGGAAGCGCTGATGGCCACCAAGCTGGCACCTGGCAAAGCAGATGCCCTAAAAAGTCCCTGGAAAGACCTGTGTCCTCTTCGTCTGTCCTGCTGGAAGCCTTGCTGTTGTCTGAGAAGCTAAAAAAGGCCCCATACATCCAAGCCCTTTGCTTTCCCCAGCTCATGGGTAACATCATGTGTGGTGGGTTATACATTTTGTCCTTCCCTGGGTCTTCATCACAAATCCAGCACCCAGGGCTGAAGGATGTGAGGATGGACTGTTCAGCTTCAGCTGTGAGATAAATGCACCCATGCCCTTATCCTCTGAGACTTGGATTTTCATCTTTAGGAGTCACCCGGCACCTGCCCTCTCCAGCTCATCTCAGCTAAGGCCTATCAGGGAAGAGGTGTACGATGCTCTCATTTAAGACCTCCTTGTATCTCCTGTTTGCTTTTACTTAAGGGTAAATAAGTAGGTCTGGTTTGTAGTCCTTTTTTTTTTGCGATAAGTTACCCTGATGCTAGAGCTTTGCATGTAAAACCAAATCTCTGCCCCTTTTTAAAACACTGGCATGATGGTACTGATAATTCCTATGGGGGGAAAAAAGCAATAATCTAGCAGGATCCTAAATCTCCTGAAAGCTGAAATGGGATCTTATATCCTCGTATAGGTAGAGACACTGCGGCAGGTGCCCAGTTAGGCGCTAATACAGAGCATGGGGAAACGCTGCAGCTCTCGGCAGAGCAACAGGTCTAACCTGCAATGCATCCTCCCGGCCAGAACGAACCACTGCTTGTACCTGGTGCCACTCCTTCAAATGCCACAGACACAGTCTTTATAACTCTTGAGGAAAATAGCATATAGCATGAAATGAAGCTCCAGGATCCACATGACACATAAACACTGCTTGAGGAACAACGCGGAGGCTGCAATTTTACTGCACCTGGGAGCCAGGTCATCGGGTCTACTGCAAAACTGTGCAATGCCTAATTCTCTTTCTATCATACTGTGCAAAGCTCAAAGTACATTCTGCAAAGTGAAGGAGTTGTTCTGGTCCAAATCCATGCACTTATCATCCAAGTGAGGCCTTATCTTGCAATTATATAATTATTAATTTCTCCCTCGATTCATTTGCAATTCAACTTTTTTTTTTGCAGGGCAGAATTTGCACACAGTGACCTTCACTCAGTCTTAAGATTTTTCTTTTTGTGTGCCTGTAAAATATTATGGTGTCGGGGATGCTGTGGGAAAGGAGCCCATTCCTCTCCCAGAATGGACCCTCAGTCTGAAAGTTGCTGTTGATGGGACCAAAGAGACAGGAAAGTTCCAGAAAATGTACAGTTAATACGTACATTAACGTCTGCATCCAAACCAATCCCAGCCTTTACGCAGACACTTGGTTATTTATGGGCTGTATTTTGGTGAGAAGGGAGCACTCTGTACCACTGCCTGTTATGCGAGGGGGAGTCACCGTAGCTGCTTGGATCAAGGGAGATTACTGTCCCCCTTCCAACTTTCTTGCAGACATCTGCGTGTCATGTCCTCAAACTCTTCAATGAAAACATAGCAGAGGCAGTGCGATCCCATCGGTTAGACACCGAGACTTTCCGGACCACCAGTGGGAAGATATTTGCCACAGAGCTGTATTGCTGCTTCCTGAAAGCCACGTCAGGTCCCCAGGCTGGGTCCACCACCAGCCCCACTGCCCAGGACTTCATGCTCTTCAGCCTGGCTCCAGGGTCCCTTCACTGGCACCGACCCGGCCTCTTTTAAGTTACACAGGTGACTCTTCACATCTTAGAGTCTCCTTGTTCTCCAAGCCGCTGAAAAATAACATCCCACCCAAGAAAGGGCCAAATCCTGCATCCATTTGGGCTAAGGGCTAGAGGGAAGGACTGTGCACCAGGAGCCAAGATCTATTTCTATTCCTGCAAATCCCAAGTCTTTCCTGAACCCATGCTGGAGGGGAACACACGCTCCCCTTCCTCCACGGGTTATCTCCCAGAGGCAGAGCAGCAAGGACAACCTAAAGCCACCTCCTTGCCCCTTCTGCTTCTTTTCTGCAGGACAGGGCAGAAGGGATGGGTGGCAAGTGGGAGTATTTGCTTGTTGTGAGGCTGTTCCCCATAATCATTGCTTTCTTTCCTTGAGGGGAATCCCAAGAGGAAAATGAGGAACAATGAGGGTTTCTTGCCTGTTCCTTCCTGGACTGGGGACCACTCCAGAGCTGCCCAGATGACAGCCATATTTCCCTCAGCATCTGCTTTCCTACAAACAACTGTCATTTTCTGGGCTACCTGCCAGGCGAACACTTTAAAAGATATCACGACCGTGGCATTAGGCTCTTGGCCAGGAAACCTCAGCAGATATCTCCCTCCTGGGGCCAAACTCCAGCCTATGTGCGACCCGCCGTGCCCACAAAGCAACCCGCAAAGGGCTGTCGGGTCTCAGAAATGCCGCTGGAAGAGATGGCAGTCTGTGTCATGATGGGGATGGGAGGAAACCTGCAAGTCCCTGGTTCATTAGAAACCCATCTTTGAAGCCCGTCGGCTGCCAGGGCTCTGCAGAGCCAGACAAGCTCTCCAGCTTAGAATCATAGAATGGTTTGGGTTGGAAGGGACCTTAAAGACCATCTAGTTCCAACCCCCAGCTTGGTCAAGCTCTCCATGGGAGCAAGCTCTCTGGTGAGGATGGGTGCTGCGGGCACATCAGGCACACAGATGGCAATGCGATGTGACTATAACGTGGCTTTACCTCGCTGCCTTTACAGTATTCTTGAAGGGAAACAATGGGAGAATTACCTTTAGTTTTCAGCCATAGCTTCACTGCAATATCTACCTTCCACCTTTCTGCCCCCATAACTCCCTTGATTCCCAGCCTCAGGCTGCAATCTCTCAAGCCACGGTTGTACACTCAGGAGGAACAGGCAGATTTGGAGATGTGGTTGCAAACAGACGTGACCCTCATCTCCTCCCTCTGGACTCTCGCGAGGTAGCCCAACTGCACATGCTAAATTGCTGTAAAATGGCTTAAGCCCTTACACAGAGCCCTTTCAAGGCAGACATCACCATGGGCTGCAAGAGGAACTCTAAGGGCATCATGCATGTCTTTGCAATCACATTAGTTCAGTTACCTGAAAATGGCCAGATAATCCTAGGCTGGGCTGGGATTAGCTGCTGCACTGTCTACACTGTCATGGAAAGTGAAGAGAGACCCCTTCCAACTAAAACTAAAACCAAAAGGCCCTTGACAAGAAGGAAAGCTCCTTACAGACCCTAAATCTTACACTTTCTGTTCAGGCCAGATGCAGGGAGGTTTGTCTGTGGTTGTCCGTGGTGAGATGTGGCTCTGGGTGAAGCAGTCGTAGGATGTTCCTGGACCACAGGGCCACCAAGATCTGCACCCAGCCTGTTGACCAGGGGTGCTTCTGAAGCAGCTCTTCATGATCCAGGACCCAGCACCTCACATCTCCATGGCCGTACGGGAGTCAGCAAGGAGAAGACACATCCATGTGGATGCGATGGCTTTCCTGGATCCCCTCACAGGCCAAGTGGTTTCCTGGGCTGGGCTCCCTCAAAGAAGCTCAGAGCAAAAATGAAGTGTTTGGTGGTGGGTATCTTGTGTTAAGTGGGTTTTTTTGTGAGCTGCAAGTCCCTCCCTGCGTGAAAACATGGGTATATCGCAGACAACACACACGTGTATGCCACGGGTTCCAAGTGAGCCACAGGCTACAAAGCACACGGAGGACTTTTCCGGCCAAGTCCAAACAGGGACCATGTCCCATCAAAGTGCTGCTGGGCCCAGCATTGCTGCTAACCCAGCATTTGCTCATTCAGCCTGGAATTGGGAAAACAGCAGCCTGTGGAAGGAGATTTTTGGCATCGCAGCAGCCCCAGGGTGAGTCAGATTCATACTGCAGTTGTCAGGAGGGTTTGGAAGATGCACATTGCTGAGGTCCCCAGTGCCAACCAAGAGTCCCTGACAGTGAGAGCCTGCACAGAGGCTGTACCCCTCGGCACAGCCAAGCCTGGCAGCCTGGCCAGGCTGTCCCGGGCTGTGGACTACGCTCAGCTGTCAAGGGGACCTGCCTCACGCTGGCACGGCGTGCCCTTTGAGCCAACCCTGCTGATGGAAAGGGTTCAAAGGCTGGGTGTTTGCATGGGTTCAGCCCTACGCTAATGCTTCTGCATGGTGTGTCTGGATGGAACCCCATGCCCAAGTCCCTGGAGACCGGGAACGAGAAGCAGCGGAAAGCGGTTGCAGCAGGTTTGGGCACCAGACTGCTGATTTCGGTGCCCTGAAGGAGCCTGGCTCCACTGCATTAGGAGGAGGAACTGGTCAGTACTGGGATCCTGCAGCGGGGAGGCAATGGGGTCCCCACTCTACGCCCTGCATCCCATCCTTGCACCGTGCACTCTCCTTCCAGCAGCTGAAGCAAACGGCACCTTTTGTCTCCGCGCCCTTCCCAGGAGCATCCTCAAGAAAACCGGCAGCGTGGACAATGCCCGCCTGTTGCGAGAGATGCTGCAGCAAAACTCCCTGCCAGCACCGGGGTCAAGCTGCTGCGCTCATCCAGCACCCCGCGGAGAATGAATGAGGCCCTCGCTCAGTGCTTGGCTTCTCAAGGGATGCATTTGCACAACCATAGCAACAGCTGCCCGCAACCAGTGCTGCTGAGCGGTGGCTGCTGGGATCTCCAGCCAAAGGGCTGTGCGAATGTCTGGCAGCGGTGGACCGTGTGTTTTCGGGAGCCCTTTTTTCTGGCAGCAGAAGCAGAAGCCTGTCTCAGAGAGAAAGGAGTAGATGGTGGCCAAATCCTGCCCACGGAAGGTCTGATCTCTGTGCCTGAGGGTTATAACGGAGTGCGGCACGGGGTGTTTGGCGGCTCGTGGGATGAGGTCAAGGGTAGCCTTTAGCATCGAGTTTTTGCTGTTTTTCAACTGGGAGCTTTTGGATGGAAAGCTCCAGGCTTAGAGAAACTTTGTAAAATTAATCACACCGGCTGGAATGGCTCCATAAGCTTTGGTTATCACCTTTCTAATGCCTTTCTTAAATCATTTTTTAACTGCTCTTGGTTTCAGAATATATCACAAAAAAAAAAAGAACCAAAATCAAAGTAAAACTGTTCCAGGGAAAGAGAGTAATATCTGGACGGCCAGCCACGGAGGAGGTGTGGGTTTGGGTCTCATCCTCATTTGGAACAAGCTGCATTTCCCTGCAGGAGGCAGAGCCTGCGTTTCAAGTAGCTCCACTGCGGAGGATTCCTCCCTCCTGAACCATTTTCTGGCTTTCTGCTGGCTCCAGCAGTCATCTCTATCACTGAAAAGTCAAGTGCCAGCTTCCTCCCTATACCAAGAAGGGAAGAACCTAAAGTACAAGTTGTTTTGCTGGAAAACACTGTTAAAGCTCTGTAAACCCCAGCTGTGTCCATGCTGGGAATGAGGATGTGTTGTTGTCTCCCTTGTTAACATTGCGGCCACATCTCTACTATGTCCCATCCAGGCACCGTGGAGGGAAATCTGGGTGCAGGGGCAGAAAGGGAGCTACAGAGCACCCCAGTATGTCCCAGTCCGGCCAGTTGGGTCCAAGGCTGGATGGCTTTTGCCAGATCTCCCCTTCCCTGCGCTGTTAATAACACCCATGTCTCCTCCTGCAAGGTGGTCTCCGGTGCGCAGGAGAAGACTGATCATCGCTGGGATCTCTTCTGCACTAGAAGAGCCCCAGGGTTTATAACACAAGCACAGGATGGCACCAAGTGCCCTGCACTCTGCCATGCCATGACTGTGCTTCATGACAGCTCAGCTGGCTGTGCCACCACTGCCACACCAGGATTTCCCTTCCATCTGGAGAGGGATGTCCTCCGGCTTGTCCCAGAGCAACCCAAGGGGCCACACCGGTTACACCTCTCCGAAGGAGCTCAGCAGAGCCCATTTGCTGACCCAGCAGGTGAACAGCTTTGCCCAGTCGTGTCTATGTTGCCAAGTCTCTTCCCTTCCAGTAAAGGGCAACCTCACCCATCCTGGCTACCAGCAATGGTCCCTGGCCTCTGCCATTGCCCAGACCATGCCAAGATATAGTTTGGCAGAGTGCTACTTAGCATGGGTCAAACCTATGCCAAGAAGCATGGAAACAGCTACACTATTTGGACCTGCATGGCCCAGTGCTCCAGCCCATCAGATACTGGTGCAGAGGTGGCCATTCAGCCCCAGGTCTGTAGCAGAGTTTGGATGGAGCCGTCTCAGAAACTTAACGAGGCTCTGAAGCACAGCCTATGCTTTCTTTGCAGGTATTCTTTTGGAGATGCTTGTGTGCCAGGACCCATATATACATAAAGATCTGCTGCCTCTGTGTATTGGGACTAGTCAACAACTATCCTCCCACAATAAAGCAGAAGCTTTATGCAGATCCCATCTGCGATTAAGAATTGGCATGACAATGGCAAACTCTGGGATATCGCCTTCCAGCTTGATACCTGATGGGCTGTAAATCACCCCAGACAGTTTGCACTCTCTGATAACCTGCCTCTGGGTCTCCCATCTCCTAATTTCCCAGTGCATCCTTTCCAAAACTGCACGTCTCTCATTTCCATCAGCACCTGATGCCCTCTACACAGTAGTGAGTTTGTCTGGGTCCCAGTTTGCTAATGTGTCTCTTCGCCAACCTGCTTGGGTTTTCATGGAAAAATGCTCTTTTGGGGTGTGCAGAGGCATCTGTATAAAGTGAAGTGTCTGCTCCCAGGGTTGCAAAGCAGAGCCCCTCATTCTCTTCCCATTGCCCCATCCCTCAAGCACGGGAATACCATTTCTCACAACTAACGCTGAGCAGGGCAGCACCTTGGACCAGGAAAACACTAAACTTAAAGAGCAGGAGAAGCTGAAACCCTGCACGGCTTTAGCTGCTGCGTAAGACCCGTAGATGTTCCCATGCAGCGGCACGCAGCCCTGCACTTCCCTAGTGCCACCCGTGGTCAGATCAGGTGGCGAGAAGAAAGAAAAAAAAAAAAGGGGGGGAAAAAAAAAAAGAACTGCTTTAGTGAGACAGAGCCTCCCACACTGCTCTTCATACAGTGAGAGAGAGACATGCGAGTGCAACGTCTGCTGCTAATCACTTGTCCTAACATGGCCTGGGATTCACTGCAGGCTCCCAGAAGATGCCTTTAATGCCACTTTCCTTCGGTCCCAGGTCTTCCTTGGGGTCAGGGAGAGAAGGGGTTGGGGCAAAAGCTGCTCTGGCTTCTCAGAGAAGGACAAGGAGATGTCTCTTACCTAGACCTAGGAAGCTGAAGACCCATTGAACCACCGATGCCGTCTGAAGCCTTCTCTGCAGTGGCACAGAGAGCGGAGCAAACTCAACCTTCATCTTGGGCTCTGCATGCACGTCTCGAAAGGAGAAGGAAGCTCCGCAAGTGGCGAATGCAAAGTGCAAAGTCACACGTCAATATTTACCCAGTCTTACAGTATAGGAAATTGTGCAATGTACAGTGGCGGTGGTGGCTGCCCGCAGCCACCCTCCCGTATGGGGAGGAGAGGGACGCTGCTGGGACGTGTCACCGACTTTCTGCCAATGTGACTCACCACGTGGTTAGACGGCGAGGCTTGCATGCTTTTACCACCCAAATCTGGGACGTAAACTCCCTTCAGATCCCAATCCTGCCTTCAAGTGCCTGTTTCTTTCAAATTGTGCAGTATTTGGATGCTCGCAGAGAGGATGAGGCACTTGTGTGTGCGAGCCAGGCTTTATTTTCCCCATTCCCCTACAAACCACGCTGCGCACGGCAGGGAAGGACAAGCAGAAGGGACAAGCACGGGCAAGTCACTTGTATTTGCAAGTGATGTGGTGCGGATCGGTTTCAGTCTCAGCCAAGGAGGTGGGCAAACAACGCGAGGGTGTTTCGCTGCTGAGCACGGGGGTACACGAGCAACCTCACGCCTCTGCCAGGACATGGATGGATGGATGGATGGATGGACGGGGCAGACAAGTGTCCATGTGCATCCTTGCATATGTTTATGTGGGTGTATGAGAAAGGAAATACTACCTCCCTTTCGCATTTCTACCTCCAAGCAGGTTCATGGTCTGAACCTCTGCCTAGTCACATGCAAAGAGCTGCAATTTACTGGATGGAAAAAAATTCAGAAACCTGGGGAAAAAAATCCTCAGGGGGACTGACAAGCCGCTCAGGTAAACAAAGAAATCACCTCGTGAGAGGCCTGAGAAAACCAAGGGTCTTGCTGTAACCAGGATACAGAATAATACCGCTAACAGGCTGAATTAAACAATAAGCCGATCCACTGCTAAAGCACCGGCACGCATACAAAGGCGTCACTCTCTTGTCAAAGGGGCATTTCAAATCTCCGAAGAATTACAGAACAAAACTAAAAACAACCCTTGGCAAATGCAAATCAGAGGTGTTAGCTGAAAAATAGTCCCTCCTCTTTGTCAGGCCCTAGGAAGATGCCGGGCTATGAGGAATTTACATCTGTTAGACTCCATTTTTCCGGAGTCGCTAGTAATAACAGGGCTCTGGTGAAACCCCAAGGGCTCTTTTCCTAAAGACACCGGTTGCTTTAATTGAGCTGAAACTGGCTTAGATCTCCCTTGAATCTCTCCCCATTCTTTGTCTTCTGCTGCAAATGTCAGGACCCTGTCTGCTTTGAGAAAGCAAAGGAGGCTTTTAACTCTTTCAGCTCTGCTGCCTGGAGACGAGATGTTTCCTGGTGAGAAACCACCAGCAATTTTCAAAATGCTGCGGGGAGATCAGCACGTCCAGGGCTCCTGGTCTCCCTGGGCTGTGCAACCCCCAGCACGGTCAGGGAGGTGCACGGTGGGACCAAGGAGGGGAAAGTCCTTGCAGGGACATCCCTGGTCCAGGAATGATGTTTCAAGGTGTTTTCCATCCTGCAGTCTTACACTCACTAGAGTCCAGCCATGCCAGGGAGCTCGTTTGATTTTTGCGAGTGCAAAGGGTCACACCGGAGCCCTGGGGACACCCAGACACATGGGAAGCGTTTTCTGCTCGCAGAAATTTCAGGCTAAGCCCTGGAGCTGTTGTATTGCCAGTTCCCAAAGCAGTTCTATTGCAAAGAGTCTGAGCTATTTGCTTATGGCTTATTACGACAAGGACAGCCCCGTGTTCTGGATTTGTTATGAACGAATTGGGTCCTTGGAAGAGCTGACCAAGGAGTGAAGCAAGGCTCAGCTGGGTAATAAATATTTATGTCCTGTTCTTCTGTGGATATGCCATTTGCTTTTTGACTTTCTACTTCCTTAAATCAGGAGAGAAAAATACCTACTTATGGAGGGCTTTGAAATCTTCTGCTTAAATTAGAGAGGGATCAGAGATTTCCAGAGAGTCAGGAGGAGCCGAGAGAGATGCATCTCCCTGCTGTGTGTAGATAAAATAAAACCTGTGGCTTGTTTTAGGGAAGAGCACAGCTGTGTCTCTGAAGTACTAAACTAGCTAAGCAGTAGGTGACATGCCCAAATACTGAGCCCTGATCTCTACAGCCTACGTCCTGATACCCAGGTCAGCCTTATGCACGTGGTGGTCTTGGTTACCAACAGATGGTTGAATCAAGAGGTAAAACTGAGTGCTGCCAGATATCCTGAAGCCATTCAGGCTCTACAGACCTCCTCCAGCCCCCAGCTGATCCTTCTC
The DNA here is from genome assembly GCF_026419915.1 of Harpia harpyja. NCBI lineage: Eukaryota > Metazoa > Chordata > Aves > Accipitriformes > Accipitridae > Harpia > Harpia harpyja. The sequence continues at coordinate 2,658,251 of NC_068956.1, read as the reverse complement.
TACTCGGAAAGTGTTCAGGGCCCCTATATCCCGCTCTGCCTCCCCTGGTGCTTTGGAAATGAAGAAGAAAGCAACCATGGTCAATATATTTCTTGTTCTTGAGAACTTTGTGGGTCTCCCAGGCTTGGGACAGGGCTTGTTTTCACCCACCCCTTACTAGTGCCCACAATATGGCCAGGGCAATGATTCCTCACCCCATCTTGGCACTGGATCCAGTTTGGGCTCCTCAGTATCAGGCAGAACATGACAGATGGGAGGGAGCCCCGTGGGGCCACCAAGCTGGTCGGGGCTGGAGCTTGGGCTGTGCAAAGAGAGGCTGAGAGCTGGGTGTACGTAGCGGGAGTGATGGCAAAGAGGGTTTATACAGCTCTCTGCAGCTCCCTGCTGGGATGGTGGTGAGAAGACAGAGTTGGGCTCTCCTCAGAGATGCCCAGCGATGGGACAAGAGGTGTCAGCCCAAGCTGGGACAAAAGAAATTCCTATAAGATGCAAGGAAGCATGTTTTTCCCTATGAGGGTGGTCAAACCCTGGAACAGGCAGGGCGGAATCTCCATCCTTGGAGACAGTCAAACCTCACCTGGACGTGGCCATGAGCAACCTGATCTGGTTGGCCTTGACCAGGGAGTTGAGCAGAGACCCCTTCCATCCAAACTCACTCTATGATCTCACCTGGCTTCCAGCATCTTAATGTTGGATGCCGAAGTCCAAACTACGCAGCCCAGGATCCCTGCAGAGTCACAGCAGGGAACGCAAACCTCCCCAGTGAATTTATCTAACTTATATTAGCTATCTCAGAAAGAGGCAAATTGCTCTCTGCAAGTATTGGGATCTCTCCAAGGACAACTTTAATCTAGCAGGAGGGGTTGAAGGGCAGGAACCTGAAAGGCCTATTTTGGCCCAGCTTAGCACCTCAGCCTACACCCAAGCCTCAGACAGACACTCATTTCTCTGCAGGAAGCCATCTCTGAAGGTCTCACCTTGTTCTTTGCCACTCACATTGTCCTGCTCTGCTCCTTTTTTCTTGCTCTCTCTTCCTGTCGCTATCTACTTTCTGGCAGGGGAACTGCAGATGTGGGTGACAGTCGAAAAAGGCGCATCCATCAGCTCTGGCACTAATTGCAGATAGGTCCTGGCCTCATCGTGGTCAACCCCATCCTTACTAAAGGGTCTTGCTACTGTTGGAACATCCTTCACAACTCTTAATAGTCATGGGATCATCTTTGAGGACTGGAAGGAAGTAGAACCAAACCCAAAAAACAATCTCATGATGGAGCTAGGCTGGTATAAAACCCATCAGGTCAAAATAGGAAGAAGGACTTCAGCTTTACAGTGACTTCACATGGGTCTGGGCTGGAAACGGGGAGGTGAAGAGTCATCCTGCCGCATCTGTGAGGGACCACCGCACCCTGCAGTGTCCTTCTAGAAAGGAACCGTGCTATGGGTATTACCTTACATCGCATCTGTCCTTGTAGTATCACAGTCCCCTTCTTCTTGCTCTGGGGGAAGTGATTATATGGGATGGGAAGGATTTCTACTGGGAAATGAGAAGATACAGATTTATTCCCAGGCTTTCTGTGTAACTTTCAGCAAGTCATTCAACCTCTCCCTGTCTAGACTTGGGTGATGATTTGCTATTTGAGAGCAATGATAACAGCAGAGAAAACTTCACGGGCCCTTAGATGAACCTCTCCATGGCAGGACCTACCCACCAAAAGGCTCATCTAATTTCTCCTGAAGCCTCATGTTTCTCTGGTCACTTTTACATTTTCCTTCTCTTGTTCTCTTTGCTGACTTGGGTTTCAGTTGCGGATAGGCTGGGGTGGACGTTCTCCTTGGCAACATCAGAGAGAGATCATCATTGAGCTGTGATTGCAGGCATGGCAGGGACCACCCAGTGCTGATCACTAGTAATCCCTACAAGTCCTATGTTAGCACCTCCTGGGAAATTTCGCTGCTATTTAATTTACCCTGATTGCTTAATTCTCACCTCCATGGCTTTAAAACTTCATTTTTCTCCATTTTTTGTAAGATTCTCACCATTTCCTTATTTCCTAACATACTCAGGGGCTTGCACACATGTGGCCCATAATATAGCTCCAACTACATTCTCCTTGGCTTTTCCCTTCTCAGGTATTTATAGTCATTTATCCGATCTCCTACGGCTTGCGTTTAGCCTGGGAACATTAAGTTCCTTTAATCCCTCAATAGGTCGTCCTCTGTAATCCCTTTATCAGAGGCCCTTGCAACTCCGTTGATCAATGTCCATCTCCAAGTAGGAGGAGGAACCCATAAAGCCCTGAGTCACCCAGCTGTAGGCTTTGCAAATCGCCAAGCTTTGCAAGTCAGCACGATGGGGCGTGCTCATGGGACTTCAGGAGTGGAGCAGGTTGCACATGGGGACCTGGCCACGCTCCAGGATCAGGGCTGAGAAAGCCTAACACGGGGGACCTGAAGGGATGTATGCAAGGGGCAATGCAGTGGCATGTACGGGAAGCTAAGACACTGCATAGCTGTCCTGCTTTGCCCTGCCAGGAGAAGATTTGTCATGGCTCCTTGTTGAGTCCCTTCTTGAAGCCCCACCACATGTAGACCCTATGGGACTTCATGCACTGGCAGAAGAGCTGGAAGCTTTCTCCAGATCACTGCTCTTCTCTTCTAATCATAAATAACCCTCTTTTTTTCCCTAAAGCCTCTCAGTCTTTCATATGTACTCCTAGAGCTTCCCACCAAACTAATTTCCCTACTAGTGGGCAAAATTCTCAGAAGGAAATTGAAGGTATCTTTTTAGTAGTCGTTCAGTGGTTTCTCTGAGTCCCATTCCTTCCTGACCCATCACAGTAAGTGTATCATCTCCCCTGCAAGGTCCTCCTTGTTGGGGATCTTCCCACCACACCGAACCTGTGTGATACCATTGCACCAAGCTTGATCTTTGTCTGCCCCCAGCTCTGGGTAAGAGCACTGGTGTGAGAGAAGCCCATTTTTGCCTGCTGCTATTTTTTTTAATGCAAATTCTTTCAAAATGCAGTCTTTCAGATTTTACTCCCCCTTCTACCTGTTGCAAAATCACCTCTGAAATCTGGCTGGTTTACACCAGTGATCTTTGTTACAGAATTTCATGTCTTCTGCAGTACTTGAATTATCAGTTGAATTCTTCTTTTCATGCACTTCGATTATTCTCTTTATGCAGTGCTGATATGGATTTTCTTTGGCTGCAGTCCCATTTGGCCTTGAAGCACCTTCCCAACATACATGAATCATAAACAAAGTTGACAAGGAAAACAAGAACACCCCAGGCAAATCTTCGTTCCCAACAGTTGTGTGTGATTATAAAATGATTTAAGATGTGAGAAGCCACTAAAAAAATCCCCTGTAAGTTGCCACCCACCGTGTTGTCGTGTTCTCTCGTCCGTGGTGATACATGTTGGGGACAGGAGCAATTCAGACAAGCGTCACTGGTGCAGAGATAGTGCCTGCAAAGCTGGGTGAGTGCCTGGGACAGCCCTGCCATGGCAGGGACGCAGAGGCAGCAGTGCTGTTGAAGATAAATCTAGGTAAATAGCGCTTTCCTACATCTAACTGGGGCAGTGTGGAGTTAAACTCACTTCACCGGGGGTCTCCAGGTGTGGTCCAGGTCCAGCTTTGGAGCTGGACTCTTATTTACCGTTAGCCCATGAAGCTGATGTCCAGTGTCCCTCTATAGCGGAGGAGAAAGGCTCCAAAGGACATATGGGGCTTATACCAGCTCCACCTTGCTATGATTTTTTTCTTCATTTTCACTTCATTACAGCTCTTGTCAGTGATCTCCTGGGAGCAATGGGGTGAGCTGCCATCCCTTTCCTCTGACTCTTGCGGGAAGGTCGGTGATCAGCCAGGAGCCAGATGCCTCCCTTTGAGATGGCTACCACTGTATAGGGTTTTTTTTTCTAAATAAAACCACCTTCCCCTCCTATAAGGTCTTGTACTGAGCTTTGCCACACCATTCCTACAATGCCATAACATTATTTCTTACAATAATTGGTGGATCTGTGTGTACGGGAGGCGGGGAGAACGTGTACAGGCAGCACATGATGAGATGTCAGCTGGGGGTCCGAGAAAACAAGCCGATCCCTCTTCATCATCAGATCCAGCAGAGAAAAACATAAATCTGGGCGAGCTCTTATGGTGGCAGCATCCACTCACATCTTCTGGGCAGTAAGCGTGCTCTTCACGCCATCACGAAACGCAGGAGAGACTATCAAACCTGGCCCAGGATGGTCTCCAGTATCTTAAGTTGGACTGAAAGGCATCCTGGCTTCATCTGAGGATGCCAGGAGAAGAAGATTCCCCAGGTCCCCTATTAATCAACTCCCAAAACATCCTGGCTATCATTGCACAGGGGGTGCTTGGAGCTATTCCCTGCCTCCACGCCAGCGGATCCCAGCATGGACGGGACAGGGAACCACTGCCTGGGGCGTCTACCCAAAGTCAATGCTGATTTTGGGTGCTGCAAAATATCAGGCTCGCTCTGGTTCACACTCCACCATGGTGCCCTTAGCATCATGCAAACTTTTGGGCAGGATTGTGCCCCAGACTGGTACACTCTGATGCTGAGCGACACTCGTGTCCTTGGCCATCCCCAAGACCAACGTCCCACCGCGTGGCATCACGCTCGACCGTGGCCTTTTCCCAGAAGAGGCTGGAGAAGGAGAAAGCTATTCCTGCTTTCTGCCGTGGTGGCTGTAATTTAAACACAGAGACGTTTTTATTTATTTAACTCCCTTCCTCTCTGAGAGAGGTTTGCAGCCAGCAAGTCAATTTGGCTGATTAGAGCTAATGGATTTTACTTGACGTAAGCTATTAAATTATTTCCATAGCTGATTCCTGAAAGGGAATGAGCGGCCATGCTTCAAGATTTATATATAACTATATGTTTCACTGCAGGAGACGCTAAGCAATTTTTTCCGTTCTGCAGCTTCTAACTCCATCCAGGTCTGCCTGATGTCTGCAGAGCAGTGAAGAGTCTCCTGACACTGCAAAACCTCACAGAGCGGTTTTGCCCATGTCTTTTCTTACCAAAAAAAAAAAAAAAAAAAAAGATAGGTAGTGCATGACCGAGCGTTTTTGTATGAAATGAGCCCAGGCTCTTTGCAGATGGGGAAAGCTGAGAGAAAGGTTCAAAACCAGTTTGTGCACGTGGAAATCCCCAGTCCCCAAATGGGTGCGAGGTGCTGTGCAAACCCCAGCGTGAAGGCACTGCTGGGTGCAGAGCTGGGACACCCCTTAGCTCCCAAATGGGAGCTGTTGCAATGGGTTTGTATGGGCTTGCACCCACCAGAAACACACTAATATATTACCTCCCCCTTATATTAAGAGCAATTAATTACACTAACAGGTCTTTAATGCAGCGAACCCCAAAACGGCGACACGGATGCAATTCAAAATGTTTTCTGCAGGAAACACCCAAGCGTGTGCGGGGCCTCTGTGGGCATCAGATCTCAGACCAAGATGGGTTTTACGCCTTCAAAAATCACCGTGGCAGCTTTGAGATAAATGCAATTACAGAGAGTATTTAAAAATAAGCACATCCTTGAGGTCCACCCGCCGACAAGCTTGATCCCACTGCGATCTTTTGATTGCACGTCTTCCTTGCAGACCTTGGGTCACCATCGTAGGGTGACACTTTTCCAGTTTTCCTTGTTGCCGTTCCCATATATTTCTTTTTTTTTTTTTTAATACCACAGTCCATCGGGCGTAAAAAGGTGTTTACTGTCGTCCTGTGCAGAAAGCAGCGTGCGTGGAAATGCAGGGCTGGGGTCTGACACCAGCGGTTTCGGGACGACTCTCTCACCTTTGCTTCACAAGCTGGATGAGCCGATGGTTTTAACTTCTGCAAACGGAAGGTGCAGTGCAGCAAGAGCCACGTGCCCGTATAATACTGGTTCTAAAGGTAAAAATCGGCCTAAAAAGTGATTAGCGCGTCTATCATGGGTGCTAAGGAGCACCCACCATGCTTACAAAAGCAATACGCAGTGCATTGATGCCCCAGAAAATCGTGGCTCTGTCCCAACCTAGGAGATGCTCGGGAGCTTCCTAAATCTTTAATTATATTCACCCCTTTTAATTGGACTGGATGTAATAGCAGGGACAATACAATCCTTGGGGACAAAGCAATGCCTGTGTATAGACACCTCTAGGTGTCTTTTTTTTTTTTTTTTTTTCCTCCAAGGTGGCTTTTTCATTCAGCCATCCCTATCAGCGAGGGCTCCAATCCCATCCGTAAAATGGGTTTCCACAATTTACCTACAGGTAAGAATGAAATTAAGCAAATCGAGGCAAAGACAAGCAAAAAACCAAACCAAAACCCAAGCCCTTAGGGTCCGAGACTCAATAAAGGGGATACAAAACATTAGATTAAAGAAACAATCCCGGCAGGAGTAATCCTGCTTTTCACTGCGCTCCCAGCAGCTGCAGTCGCTGCCTGGTGGGAATTGGTTTTTCTTGTTGTAATTCAGTATTGGAGTGCACGGATTTCGGAGGCACTGGGATCACGGATTTTATTATTTATTTTATTATTTATTTTTACTGATTTATGTTCCCTGGTGGAAACGGTGGCAGCGCAGCCATGCCGATAAAGACCCACGAGCTTCGAATCTGGGGTCTTCTTCATGGAGTTGGACCAGAAGGTGGATGTAGTTGGGCTGAAAATGGACTTTATTGGGTTCAGAGGATAAAGATGCAGGTGGAGAGGGAGGGATGGAGGATGGAGGGATGGAGGATGGAGGGATGGAGGATGGAGGATGGAGGGATGGAGGGATGGAGGATGGAGGATGGAGGATGGAGGGATGGAGGGATGGAGGATGGAGGATGGAGGGATGGAGGATGGAGGGATAGAGGGATGGAGGATGGAGGGATGGAGGATGGAGGATGGAGGATGGAGGGATGGAGGATGGAGGGATGGAGGGATGGAGGATGGAGGGATGGAGGATGGAGGATGGAGGATGGAGGGATGGAGGATGGAGGATGGAGGGATGGAGGGATGGAGGATGGAGGGATGGAGGGATGGAGGATGGAGGATGGAGGATGGAGGGATGGAGGATGGAGGGATGGAGGATGGAGGATGGAGGATGGAGGGATGGAGGGATGGAGGATGGAGGATGGAGGATGGAGGGATGGAGGGATGGGGGATGGAGGGATGGAGGATGGAGGATGGAGGGATGGAGGGATGGAGGATGGAGGATGGAGGATGGAGGGATGGAGGGATGGAGGATGGAGGGATGGAGGATGGAGGATGGAGGATGGAGGATGGAGGGATGGAGGATGGAGGATGGAGGATGGAGGGATGGAGGGATGGAGGATGGAGGGATGGAGGATGGAGGATGGAGGGATAGAGGGATGGAGGATGGAGGGATGGAGGATGGAGGATGGAGGGATGGAGGATGGAGGATGGAGGATGGAGGATGGAGGGATGGAGGATGGAGGATGGAGGGATGGAGGGATGGAGGGATGGAGGATGGAGGGATGGAGGGATGGAGGATGGAGGATGGAGGATGGAGGGATGGAGGGATGGAGGATGGAGGATGGAGGATGGAGGGATGGAGGGATGGGGGATGGAGGGATGGAGGATGGAGGGATGGAGGATGGAGGATGGAGGATGGAGGGATGGAGGGATGGAGGATGGAGGATGGAGGGATGGAGGATGGAGGATGGAGGATGGAGGGATGGAGGATGGAGGATGGAGGATGGAGGATGGAGGATGGAGGGATGGAGTATGGAGGGATGGAGGATGGAGTATGGAGGGATGGAGGGATGGAGGATGGAGGATGGAGGATGGAGGATGGAGGGATGGAGGATGGAGGGATAGAGGGATGGAGGATGGAGGATGGAGGATGGAGGGATGGAGGATGGAGGGATAGAGGGATGGAGGATGGAGGGATGGAGGATGGAGGATGGAGGATGGAGGGATGGAGGGATGGAGGATGGAGGATGGAGGATGGAGGGATGGAGGATGGAGGGATGGAGGGATGGAGGATGGAGGATGGAGGATGGAGGGATGGAGGGATGGAGGATGGAGGGATGGAGGAGGGAGGGATTGAGTGAAGAAATTTGGAGGGGAGAAGGTGGAGGCAAGGCTGGAAAGGAGGGTGGGGAGTGGAGTACGGGCTGGGATTTGGGGTTGTGAATCCGCCCTGGGAATAAGAATTAAGAGGCAGCCATCGGCCGGCCTTGCAGCAGACGGGGCTTGGAGGGGGCTTGGGTTGGTTTTGCAGCAGCAAGCCTGCAATGAAACATGAAAAAACCCGGCTAAAATAAATGAATAAAGCGTGTGCGTGTATGTGCACGGCTGTGCACGCGCGTGTGGGTTTGGCTTTAGCCACAAAAACCCCACAGGGAGGGGAAATGGGTTCAGCAGGCTGGCAATGCAGCAGCTCGGTAAAGATCTGTGCACGCGTCTGTGCATGTGTGTGCGCACACATGTGTATGGGTGGGAGGTCTGGGTCTGCGTGCACATGTGTGCTTGCACATCTGTACATCTGCGTGTATATGTGTATCGGCACACGAGTGCGTCCGTGCACATAAATGTGTGTGCAAATCTCTGCATGCGTGTCTGTCTGTAGGTAGGCATAAATGTGCACGCAAGCATGTATGTGTGCACACATATACATGTGCAGGTGTCTGTGCATGTGTGTGTGCATGCGTGTCCATCTATGTGCAAGTATGTGTATGCATGTGTGTGTGTGTGTGCGTGTACCTGAGGGCACATCTGTATGCAGGTGTGTGTGTGTGTGCACAAGAGTGTCTGTGTATGTTTCACGTGTGTGCGCTGGGGTACACATGAACATGTGTCAACGTGCCTGCTTGTGTTCCTGTTTGCACGCGGGAGTGCACGTGTGTGCAAATGTGTATGCACGTGTGTCTGTGAGTGCGCGCATGTGTGAACATATTAGTGCGCACGTGTGTGCGTGACTCTGTGTGTGCAGGTGATTGTCCATGCACACGTGTGAAGGCGTGCAGCTCTGTGTGCACGCACACGCGCACGTGTGTGCACTTGCGTGCGTACATTTGTGTGCATGAGTGTGCCCACGTTCGTGCGTATGTATGTGCGTGTGCGTGCGTGCACACGTCTTGTGCGTGCATGCGTGTGTATGTGTGCATGCAGGTGGGAGTGTACGTGTGTGCATACGCGCAGGCGTGCCTGCATGTGTGCATACGTTCCTGTGTTCGTACGCGTGTGCAGCGCGCATGCGTGCGCTCGCGTGTGCACACTTGTGTGCACGTGCGATTGCACGCCTGTGCGTGCGTGCGCCCACGTGCGCGGGCGCGCGTGCACGCAGATGGGTGCACCTGCACGCGCCTGCACGCGTGCTCCGTTCCCCCGCCCCCCCCCCCCCCGCGTCCCTCCACGCGCGCTTCCACGGGCACGCGCTCGCGCTTCACCCGCCCCTCCCCGCCCCGTGCCACGCCCTCCCCTCGGCCCCGCCCACCCGCCCCCTCCCCGCCAGGCTCCGCCCCCTCCGGCGCCGCAGGGGCGCGCTGCGCTGCGCTGCGCTGCGCGCTGCTGCGCGGGTCCCTGCGTGGGTCCGTGGGAGCGGGTGGGGAAACGGGCGCGGAGCGGGCGCGCTCCTTGGCGCCGGAGGTCTTGGTTGGGGGGGTGGGGGGGGTGGGGGCCGCCATGGCGTGGCCCTGCATCACCCGCGCTTGCTGCATCGCTCGTTTTTGGAACCAGCTGGATAAAGCGGACATCGCCGTCCCGCTGGTTTTCACCAAATACTCGGAGGCCACCGAGCATCCCACCGCCCCCGCTTCCCTCCCGCGCCCCGCCGCTCCCATCGATACCCAGCCCGGTGGGGAGGCGGCGGGGGAAGCGGTTCCCGGTCCTCCCCGGCCCGGCCCGGCCCCGCACGTCTCTCCGCCGGCCGATTCGGTGATGCGCCACGATTACAAACCCTGGAAGGTCCAGCGACCGGAGCCCAGCTGCAAACCCAAGAGCGAGTACCAGCCCTCGGATACACCTTTCGAGAAGGAGACCCAGTACCAGAAGGATTTCCGAGCTTGGCCCATCCCCAAGCGGGGTGACCATCCCTGGATCCCCAAACCGGGACCTTCCCCCGTCCTCGCCTTGGAGCGCGCTTCCCCGGAGAAACCGGCTCAAGAGAAGCGACGGAAGGTGCTCCTCGGGTCCGAGAAGAAAGAGGAAGACCCCGACGGGGAGGATGAACAACCCAAAGCGCTGCGGGCCGGGGAGGGGAGAGAGAAGGGCCGCAAGAAGGCGGAGGAGCCGGGGGGAGGCAGGGCGGCCGCCGATGCTCTCAACAGGCAGATCAAGGAGGAGGTGGCGGCGGGGGTCAGCTCGTCCTACAGGTGAGAGACCCCCCCCCAGCATCCCGAACCCCCCCCGCAACCTGCCGGCTCTTCGCCAGCCCTTCTGCGGTCCCCTCTTGCCCGTCCCCGGGAGGGACATCCCACCCTGGGAGTTGGGTGAATGAGGCTTTGAAATAGTGCGGGGGGGTGTCCTTGAAATTCCCCACCTCGCTGGGTGTCGTGGATGGGGCGTGAGTAGGTGCTGTGCAGGTAATGAGTACGGGGGTCCTTTATATCGGGGTGGGTTTGCAGGAGGTTCGAGTGTGTTGCCCACCCCGCCCCGCATCCCAAAATTCAGAGACGCCCACCACCTTGGTTTTCGGCAGGGAGAGAGGTTTGGCTCGCTTCCCTGGGACGCGCAATTCAACGCTGGTCCTTTCTGAGCACATCCCTGGTTGCCGTGATGCGGCCAACCCAAAGGACCGGCATCCCGACCGCATCGCTGCATCCCAAGGATCCCAGGCGCGGGTGGGGGCCCCCACCTGCGAGTGGGGTGCCCCACGTGCGACAGAGTCCCACGCAGCACCCCAGGCCGGTAGCATCCCCGAGACAAAGCATCCCGGGGACGTGGTGGGATGCGGGTGACACACGTCCTAGGCCGCTTGGGTGGGGCAGCCTTCGGATGCTGCCATGTTTAACGCAGCGTGGGTGGGGGTGGCACATCCCTCTGCCCCCCCCCATCATCCCCCCACCCCGGGCTAGAAAGGGGTGCCCTTATTTCACCCCAGGAAGAGACCCCCTTGGGGATTCGGAGCGCGAAAACTCCTTGCCGCGAGCTGCTGTTGTTATTTCTCTCCGGGTGAAGGGGTTGGATGCGTCGGGAATGCAAAACAAAAGTGATGGGGTGGCTGCCCTGCACGTACATTTGCAAGGAGGATTTGCTGCGATTGTGTTTTCCAGAGCTTTCTTTGGCAGAGCCCACCGCTCCCGAGGCCGGGGTGGAGGTGGCGGAGAGCAAAGCCGGGGTTTGTTGTGGCAAAAGTGTAATCGCAGCCTTTTTGCTTCTCCCCTTACCCATGTGAATGCCGAGGCGTTTATGCCTTTGAATGATTGATTTTCTTCCCCAGGGAGATTTAGAGGTGACACCCTGCCATCAAACAGGTAGTAAATTCATGCAGATTTAAAATGAAGCTGGGATTTGACTCCTCTGTCCCACCGGTGACGGTGTGACACGGCAAAGCTGGCGGTCATCCCCTTTCCCATGTCCCCGGGTGGGAAACGGTTCGAGCAGTGAAATTTTGATTTTTGCTGTAGTTCGGCGGCAGCTTTGGCTCTTGCTGGGGATGCGAGTGATGCTGTGGGCTCAGGTGCATCCAGGTGTGACGGCGGTGGTCGGCTGAGACGTGAGAAAATGGCCAGGGATTTTCAGGGTCTCTGTTTTGCGAGGATGGAAGGTGTGGGGAAAGGGTTTTCCAGAAGTGACACAGTCCTTTAATCTGTTTTGGCCAGCCGTGATTTTTGACTCAGCTTTTTGTCTGGTCATCTTCCAAGGTCTGGGCTTATCTCAGTGAGCGCAGGACTAAAGCAGAAAGCTGTCCTAGAGCTGAAGAGCTGTTGTGTTGCTCTCTTCTGCTGGCGCAAAGGATAATTAGACTTATTTACTTGCATATTTAAATGCAGATCGCTCACCCTACCGTCCCTCCACGTACCATCCCTCCTGTCTGCTCCAGCAAATTCATACGGCCGCTGTTGCAGCAGGATGGGCTGGGCTGGGTTTCCTCCCCGAGCAAAGGGGTTGGGTCAGCTCAGATGTTGAACCCAAGAGGAATTTGAAGGCTCCAGCCCTCCTTGTGTTGCTCCTCAACTTTCAGAACAGCCTTAGGGCCTCTCTTTCCCCTTGGCTCCTTATCTGCTCTTCCACTTCCATGTTTTTCTTCCTTGCAGCGTATTGCAAGAGAAGCGTTTGCTCTGACACTCAGCCCTGGAACATAAGCGCCTCTTCATTAATGCATAAGTGATGTTGTGGCTAATTGTTCTCATTTTCCGTTCAAATTAGGCATCTCGTAAGTGTTGTTTATTGTTTGGGTTCTTTTTAAAAGCCAAATTCTCCAAATCCTTATTACTATCAAGAACCTTGCTGCTCACAGGAGTCCCTACGGAGTGCGTTTCGAACAAGGATGGAGACTCCGCAGCCTATTTGGGCAACCTTTTGGGCCACCCAGCAGCCAAAATTATCTCCTAGTGACCTTTTGCTACAGAGGAACGAGGATGGCTCGCGTGGGGCTTGTCCTCCGTGGCCTCTGCTGGGCTTGTGCATGGATGAAGGCTCCCCAGCAGCAGGGAGCAGGGGGAGATTTCCTTACACTCCTCTGCCACCGCTGCAAATCAGCGTAATGTGATGCTCCAAGGCTGGGAAACAATTCCTTGATGAAACCAAATAGCACACTGGTAATGGTTTTTAAACTCGCTCTGTCCCCCTGAGTATTATTTCCAGGTGAGGCAGCAGATGGGATAGAGTAAGCAGCTAGCCCAAGGTCATCGGGAAGTCCATGCTAAAGGGAGGAATTCCCTTTTCTAACCTCTTTATACCAAGACAAATTAATATTGCAGAGACCATGTGCCTGTGACCTCCTCCCAGGTCTGCCCGGACCTACAGAGCAGAGATGATGCCTGGCGGTGACGGCCACGGAGGATGGAGGCTACTGCCAGCCCGAGGGATGGATGATTTGTTTGCATTAGCATTTGAGCCCAGAAGCCTTCAGCGAGGCCAGAGCAGCAATGGCAGGGCTGTGCATGTCTGCAAGAGACTGCCTATGCCCAGAGATCCTACAGAATAACTAGGATTTATTTATACTATTTCTATTATTCGTCTTTATATTATTCATCTTTATATTATTCATCTTTATCTTTATATTATTCATCTTTATTTATATCCATTTATTAAATACTTGTTTATATATAGGATTTATTTATGTACTTATGCCCAAATAAATCCCCTTGGCAAACCAAGGGGAACAATGGGGGGACATGCTCATTCCTAATGGTCTCCAAAAGTTAAGGGACTCCCAGGGCAACCGTCTGGTTTGAAGCCCTCGGTAGCAAGTAGGTTTGAAGGTGATCAAGCCGTGCACGATGGCATCTGCTTGCCAGTTAGTGCCCTATGACTATTCCTCTTTGGCTCTGAGGAAACTGAGGCAGGGGTGCTGAGTGACCTACCTGAGCCCCTACACAGCCCATCAGGGCTGGGGCTGGGCTCAGGGTGCAGCTCCGAGGCATCGTTCTCCTGATTGCTGTTGTTCCTCTGGGCTCCAAGTGCTGGCAGCCACTGCTGTGACACAGGTTCCGGCACCGAGGTGCTTCGTGCCTCAGTTTCCCTCCACAAAGCATGTGCTGCCCAAGCAGCGCTGCAGGGGCTTCACCCCCCTCATCCCTGCAGTCCTTCTTCTCGTGGTGGCCTCTGGACCCTGAGGGACCAAGTAAGGAACAGGGCATCCTTCAGTGAGTAGGAATACTCGGCTTATGGGGCTGACGTGACTTCTAGATAGGAGTCAGGACCCAGCCTGGGGGCTTCTCGGCTCCGTGGAACGCTGTTGCTGCTGGATGGAGCCTTTTCTTGCTCAATGATCTGCTGTCCCATAGGAGGATCTGGTGGCATCATTGAGGGTTTTATCTGTCTTGGACCCAGAGGTGGCCCCGGTGACCCCAGTACTCGAGTGCTTGAGAGGGGATTTTGCCCCCTGAACTCCTGGAAGGGATGGGCAGAGCTCTTCTCCCTGCTGTACCAAAGGATGGAGGGGACAGGGGTTGACCCTGGGGGTGTGGGAACAGAGAGAGTAAGTGGTAAAACGTGCAGACAGTGCTGTTTGCTGGTGGAAGTGGAACAATTGGAAGCACGTTTGGCAAAAACACAAGAAGGAATGAATGTTTTCCATTTTTGTTTGAAAATGATGGAAAAATGTTAGAATTGGGTGTTTCCTGGGTGTTTTTTTTCCTTCTTCTTCTTTGTCTTGCATTCTTCTCCTTTTGTTACCTTTATTTCCTGAAGAAAAAAGATATAAAGGGGAAAGGGGAAATTTCACCCCCTTTGCAGAGTGTCGAAATGAGCAGTAAGGTGATGAATTTTCTCCAGAGAAGTAATATTGCGAAACCTAGGCTTCAAGTTCTTCACCAAAGAGCGATCTCTTTTTTTACCAAAGCGATTATTTTTTTTCCCCACCAATTTCCTTTCCTATCAGAGGAAACAAACAAAGAAAGGCTTCAATGGAAAATTTTGGACTGCCTCTAGTATTAATGAATTGCCTGTTGCTAATGTTCTGTCATTCATCTCAAGCCCTGGAGGTGCTAAAGATGTGGAGCAAATGAAAATCTGTAGTAGCTATAGAGATGAATGAGTCAGCGCTGGAGACTTGCTGTGTATTTTTCTGAGATACAGAGGAGATAATTTAGGGAGGGGTGTCCACACAGGAGGGCTGGAGCAAGCTACACGAGGGCAGGGAATTCATATTTCATCATTATAGTTGTCAAAATGTGGGGCTGGAAGGACCTCCCAAGATTGTCTGGTCCACATCCCATTTCTGGGGAAGGGGGGTGATATATCTAGACCACAGCAGGTTGATTTTAACTAACCTATCCTTGAAAATCTCCAGTGGAGGACACGTCCCACCTTGGTGAGACACTCGGTAACGCCGCTCGTGCCGTCAGGTGTGCCAAACCTGGTGGGAAATTTCTCATCAGATCCATAGGCTGGGTCTGTATTAGTAAATTAAACAGTTCCAGGACACATTCCGGGGCATGGGGACATGATCATCTACACTCTTCAGTTGTTGAAAGAGTCCCCAGCCCACTTCCCAGGCTGGGTTTGGCCATGGGTATGAGCCGAGAACGGATCCCAACAAGCAGCTTGGGTGTAAACACCTTGTTTTGGGGGTTAAAGGGGTTTAAGAGAGTGAGTGTGGGCTGTCCCAGGCTCCAGTGCCAGAGAACAATCCTGGGCAGATATCATCTCCCACTGTCGTTTCAGCTACAAACTCCCAATTTGGATGAGTGTGTTATTAGAATTAACCCATGTAGGCAAGTGGGTCCAATTTTGCTCTCAGCTGGAAGGGAAGGAGCGGGATGTTTTCTTCCATCCAGAAAAGGCTGTTCAAAGAGATGTTTGGTAGCTTTGGCTAAGGCTGAGCTCTGGCTCAGCAGTTGCTTGATACGTGCCTTTAGCAGCAGGAGGAGACACGATGTCTGCTGATACCACAAGGACCGGTCGTACGAGTATGTAATAACCACGTGTGGAGGAAGCCCTCATATTTACTAAGACACGAAGAGGATGGAGGTGGGTGATGCAGGCAGGCAGCTATCCTGCCGCACTCTGCGTCTTGATCGCCTCTGGATATAGTCCACCAGCTGAGAAAGGCTGGTAGTATCTTCAACTTGGAGATACTTGGTAGTATCTCCAAGTTGGAGTATTTGCCAACGTATTCCCTTCAATCACGTTAAGGTGAACAATATCCAGCCTCAAAAGCCAACTGGGAGCTGCTCAGCAGTGTAGGCAATATTGAATTTTGCTGCTTTGACTTGCGTGCAAGGTGGAGCTGGGCTGTGCGTGCCGTAGGACGGGGTTGAGCAGGAGGAAGAGATGGAGGTGGCATTCAGGTGATGGAGTCAATGTACTTGAGCAATTTTTCCTCTGCTCCTGCTCAGCTGTGTCACCTCAGCAGGGAGCTTTAGGCACATGAGACTGGATGGGACCATCTGAACCAGTAAGTCCTATTACTTAGTTTGTTATTTAGTCTTTACAAGTAAGACCCAAGGTTCTGTCTCAGAAATAGGGAATTTTTAGTTGCATGATGCCAGCTGGAAGGGTATGCCAAGAACTCAGTCTCTGATGGTTTGCAGCCATCATCTCATTTCCAGTCTGAGACAAGAGACAGGTTATAGTTTGCTGTTTTGTTGGCATTGGGTTACTTACTGCTCGTCTCCTATCTGGAGGTTGGTGCTCAGTGTCTCCAAGCACAGTATCCATATTGTTTGGGTCTGTAGCTAGCAGTCAAAGATTTTTGGTATCCTTTTTACTCCCTGTATCAACCATTTCTCCAGCTCTTCCTAGATGAAATCACTGTTTAAGAAACATAGATGCAGACTGTTGCCCTTTGGAGATGATGTCCCCATTTCTACCGAAACTCACATGTCATGTTTGTGGGCATCACAGATGCATTATGAATGCCTCACTTACCCTTTGGTGACCAGGACCTCCATGTCATTCTCCTTCTTAGGCAGTTAGAGCCTTGGAGCTCCCATCCCATACTAAAAAATCCTGGTGATTAGTACCGAGCCTAGAATTTAGTACTGATCATTTTCATCCCATTTTGAACAGGGAAGTCAAGGTCAATCCCTTTCTTCCTCTCTGATATCCTGATCCTCCTCCGTATTGGTGCTGCCTACGACGTTGTGTCATTAGGAGGTCTCATCAGTGTTGCCCTACTTTTTTGTGCCAAAGTCAACCTTAAAAATGTTAAACACTGCTAACCTCCTTCCAGGCTGCAGCTCAGCCTTCCAACGCTCATCATCGTCATTTCCCTTACCCAGTTTCCCGTTCTGCTGATGTTCGCGTTCACTGGCTTAATCATTTCCCACGTGGCCCCGTATCAAATGCTTTACTGAAACCAGCTAGATTTTCACTTTTCTTTTCTCTGTTAAAAGTCAGTTATCTTATCAAAGGACATGTCAAACATCTCTTCTTCTCCCTTTCTGGTCATTGCCATGTCTGTTTAGGCCACCAGCTTCTCCTGGATGCTGGAGCAGATGCTGTAGAGCAGACCCCACTTCCACTTGGCAGCTTCAAGCTACCACAGCAGCTGTAATACAAACAATAAATAAAGAGAAGAGGAGAAGGATCAGCTAATTTAGACAGCAGGACTTTTCCCTGTCCGTCCTTTGCCAAATAAATCACAAACAGCCATTGTAAATTTGTCTTCTCTCCCATTTAGAGCATGACCTTTGCTTTTCCTGTCTCCTACCGACTGAACAAGCCTTCACTTTCTAAGTACTTCTGCACTCTATCCTACATCAATCTTGCTTTTCTTTGCTCTTAGCTGAATGTATTCATAGCACTAATGCTGATACCTTCAAATAAACCTTACCGCACCGGGGCAAGAGCATGGATGCTCTCCTGCTAGCATGACCATCGGCACCAGCCAGGAGGGGAAAGGCAGTTTTAGGAAAGTTTTATAGGATGGAAATTTTATTTCTCTTGATTTATAACTCAACATTCTGGATATCCTTCCAACGTCCTTTATTTTTTTTTTTATATATATATATATATGTACATATATATACACACATACGCACACACACAAACCAAGCTGTTCATCAAGTTACTGCTTTAACCTCCAACTCATCTTTCCTCTTCAAGTCCAACAATGCGGGTGTTATATAGCGAACACATTTTGCTTTCTATTAATAACTCCTTTTGCTCAAACGGTGCCTTCACCTGAAGGGACCCCGCAGCACTTTGCAAACACGGTGTGCATACGGAGAGACTCCTGCTGCTTTGGGGACCCGGCTGCAAGCCGTGCTGTTGAGACTACAAATCGGGGTGTTTTGGTGCTGGGAAGGTGGGGAGGCTGCTTTTTTTTCCCTGTTTTTAAAATTTTTAAATTTTTTAATGTTTTTAAATTTTTTTTTTAATTTTGTTTTGGTGGAGCTGTAATTCGGTTTTGCAAAGGAGGACGCATTTGAGGCATGTTCTCAGGTTGATGCGTAGAGTGGGTGATCTGAAATAACGGACCGGTCATTCCAGGAAAGAAGGGGGCTGGCTCCAGCGGTAAAAATCACGGCAGCCCCTGTGACACAAGCAGAATTACTTGTAGGTGAGGATACGGCCCTTGGGCAGCCGCCCCTTTCTGTGAGGATGCCGGCTGCGCAAAAAGACACCTGGAAAAGGGGAACGTAACCCGTGGTCCTAGGGGAGCAGCCTGTTTCAGAAAGCACTTTGCACTGCTCTGCAGTGGAGCAGGGAAGCAAATATTCCTGCTTCACAGGCCGCCCGGGATGCGCGGCTGGGGATGGTGCTGCGTGGTGCAAAACAAGCAGGGGATGAGCAGCGTGGCCCGTGCAGGGACGGGCTGGCATTGGGGTACAGCCTGGCATTGGGGTACAGCCTGGCATTGGGGTACAGCCCGGGGACCCCAGCGTCCCCCTCCGTCTCCACCTGCAGGGACTCACCAGGGTCTCTCTTCCAAGCTGCAATTCAGGAGCACAAAATAATATCCCCGGCGGGGGGGTTTATTTATCATTTTATAATCGTGAAAGCATCTCCCGGCTTGTTCTTGCTGCCAGGAGATTTGTAAAACCTTGCTGTTTGGCTGGTGCGTGGTTGCTTAACACCAGGCTTTACATTCACCTGGTTTTAACTCTAAAAATACCAGCACAGACCTGTAAACGAACCATTTCGGCATCAGTTACTCCATCTCCACTGTACGGGCAAGGAAATCCAGGCTGTTGTGAGCTGCGGGCTGGCTCCTGGCAGCCCCGCATCCATCCATCGGACTCCCACTGACTGCAGTCGGCTTTCTCCTGCATGGCAACGTCCTCCCCATGTCAATTAGCTCTTGCACGGTGTTTATCCACCCAACCTTGCAGGTGCTCTCTTGGAAAGCGGCCAGAGATTTCTCACTGAAATACTTTGCAAGGTCGCTGGTGCCCTGCTAGTGTTGTTTGGCTGTTGCTTTGCTTTTCTTGTTCTTTAAAAGGGTTGAAGGTATGTGGCGTTGTGCAGGTGCTTTGCTCTTATCTAGCTCAGAAAGGGTAAAAAAAGTGAAGGTGGTGTTTATTAGAAAACAGTGGCCTTCTGGAGCGGAGCTATATATTAATTGCAAATGGCAGGGTTATTCTGCTTGTAGAAATCAACAGGGCTATTCCCAAGAGTGCTGGCAGTGGCACTGGGGTCTTAACCCAAAGTCCATATCGGGTCTTCTTTCTCTCCCCAAAGCCCTGCAGGACCAGCATGTCCTCTTGCAGGATCCCTGCCTTTCTGTAGGATTAAAAGCTCATGCCGTGGTGTTGATACCTCAGATTTCCTTCTCCACGCTCATCCTAATCTTGCTCCCCTTGCACAAGGTACAAACACTATGCTTCTGTGGGAACCCCGTGTGTAAGGGCTAGCTGTCAATTAAATGATGATTATGTGAAATTAATTATTAGGTGAATTAGTGTTTTCCCCACTTTGTCCTTTTCCTCCTGATTCCTTCCCATTAAATCAGCTACGGAAGGTATCGTGGCCACACAGGTGGAGGGGAAAATGGGCAGAGAGCTCATCTCCCAAAGAAGGGGATCCAATCTATTTCTTCCAGAGCAAAGATGAGCAGACATCTTAGAAAGCACACATTTATGGGGAGCTGGACAGTTTGTGTTTTCCAGAAATCCAGTTAGACCAGCTGAAAACTCGGCTTTGGGAAGATCAGAGCTGGCCAAGCCGGTGGGTTGCAATAAAGAAACCTCAGGTTTGTGTCTCGGTGCTGGGTGAATGGCAAGAGGAGAGGTTATCCAGACGTAGGAGGAGGAAATTCTTCAGGATCAGCCCTGATTGCTGAGCTTCAGGCTTCCTCCCACATTTCACTTTGCCTTTCACCTTGAAGGAGGCTGCGCATCTGCTCTCGGGCAGGCAGCTTCGCCTAAAAGAAATCAGTGCATCATGCTCTGGTGGGCTGGAAACACAGGCAGGGACGTGAACCCTGACTGGTCCCATTCCCAGATTTGGGCAGCAATGGGGCTGATGGTTGGTTTATTGGCCGAGACCTTCAAGGAGAAGCTGCAGGTGCCCTCAAGGTGCCATTTCACTGGGAAGGGGGGGTCCCTTTCCCTTCTCACATCCACTTCGACTGTGGAGCTCCATCAACCTGAGCCCCAGCAGGAGGTTGAAAGGATGCTCGACATCTTGCAAACTCTTTTGCAGCCTGAGCCAGGCTTTACTACCAGTGCAGCAGAGCAAACTCTCTTATCGGTGAAGTTCCTAAAACTAAGGGAGGAATTAGCTGCAAAGGTCTGATTTTTCCGCTTTGCTGGATTAGTGGAGGCCAGCATGCAGATCAGGACTTCGACCATGCTTTGTGCTCTCATTATTTGGATATAAAATAGATGCGCAGAAGGTCGGAGATGGGGGACGAAGGGGAAGATCAGAGGTTGCAAGTGCGAGATTCTATGAAGGTATGGCAGGCCCTGGGTTGGGTTTGCATGGGGCTGATGTGCCATGGCTGGGTGACAGCCTCCCACCAGGTACGCTGAGCATCAAGGGGACGAACGCGCCGGTCTCAGCCGAGCGGCAGAGCTTGTCACGGTGTCGGCCAGTAGCTATGGCAACTTTCACGGAGGATTCCCGGAGAGGGATGTGTTGGCAAGCAGCCTGACGGAGGGAGGACGCAAGGAAAACCACGTGTTCCCTCCAGGGAGCTGGGATGGGTTTCGGCAGCATCATCGTGCAGAGAGCCAGGGAGATGCTGTCGTTGAAAGTTGCGGTGCTTTTTCCTCCATCGGTGGGGTAAAAACCTCTGGCAGCACTGCGGCATTGGAGCAAATCTCAGCTTGGAGCACGGATCCGTTTCTGCATGAACATCCCAGTTTTGGCTAGCAATACTACTCACTTAGCTCCTGCATCACATGGACCTGGCATTGCAGGGTCGGAGAAGGGCTGAGGTCTGCTCGGGCTCACAGCACAGTGGAGAGAAGGAGCTGTTTCATCCCTTCTGCACAGAACGCAACCTGCCTTAAGTATCCCACAGGCAATTTAAATTTACAGCACCACTTTCCTCCTGTAGTTGTAACTGATACCTTAATTGCAGGTAAGGGATTTTTAAAGTCAGAAAGGGGCGTTAGGACTATCCTGTCTGTGAGCCTGTACAGCGCTGTATTTCATCCATGTTATCTTGTGCTGAGTCCTTCACCTCTGTTTGGCTAAATCATTTTTCATGCTGGAATTGGAATTCAAATAGATCTTGACATATTGGAGAAACAGCCTGAAATAAAGAAGAAGCAGTTCAGGAGAGGTGAGGGCAGGGCATGACGTAGAGGTAGGAATCATCAGCGGTACCGGTGCAGACGGAAGAGCTGGTGCAGGAGCAGTGCTGCAGTGAATCACAAATCACATGTCAGTAATGTTATTTCATTAAAAACAATCAACCAACAAAACCACTCAAAAAAGAAAAAAAATACTTTGGGGCAAGTAACGTACCAAGATGTATGTAGAGGAATTTGACATGTAGGATGTGACATCCTTCCACAGTAGTAAAGCCTCAGGTAGACTCTTTTATTCAGGTTTTGGCTTTGTACTTCAGCATAGCTGTGGACCAGAGAAAGTCCTGAGGACACCCATTAGAGGGTCAGGAGTGCAGAACACATGGTCGTTGCAGAAAGCTGGAAAGTACTAAATGGTTTTGGATAGGGAACAGAGTGCCACAGAGAAATGGATAATTGTCTTTGCACGTATAGAATCACAGAATGGTTTGGGTTGGAAGGGACCTTAAAGATCACCTAGTTCCAACCCCCCTGCCATGGGCAGGGACACCTTCCACTAGATCAGATATGAAACACAACGGTCCATTGGGATGCTCGAACCTGCTATAGTCACAGTCAAGAGGAGCAAGACTTGGATGTTGAAAGTTAAAAATGTACTAAGTGCTTTGCTGGAGCAAGTCTGAGGGATATTGTGCATTGCTGGAGATGCCAGCAGGATATCTCCACAGTCCCTCTCTTTGAAACTAGGAAAAAAATAAGTCATTACCATTCATTCCCTGCATTGATTTTCTGTCTGCAGTGACCTTGGTGCTGCTTGCTATTCTTTATGCTCCCCAGGGCACAGGTTGGATCAAGCTATTACAGTTTTAATAAAAGATGCCTGGGTGTATGCGTGATGACATTTGATTCATATTACCTTGATGGCTTCTGCTGATCCTCAATCACTACCCCACTACCCTCTCTCCTCCCTGCCAAGTTCCCGGTCCTTTATCCTATGTTGGGATCCGACTGTTGGAGTCTTATCCCGTATTGGGCCTTATGTGTCTTTGTGACCAAGACCCAGTCACCCGTTAGTGGGCTCGAAGCCTGCTAACATGCATGCATAGCTGGTGATTTGAAGTCAAAAGCATCATCGCTCAACGGCAGAGGTTAATACGGGACCGCTGACCCTGCCCTGCCTGGCTGAAAACCACCGCGTGGGGAAAGCTTGCACGGACACGAGAGCAGGCTCCGTGTGAATATCACAGAGGTTGATGGAGAAAGCCCTGTCGTTTGGGGCAGGGTCAGCATTTGATCCAACAGAGCAGAGGGAGCATCGAGTGCAGCCAAGAATCGCCCTTCTTAATGCTTTAGCTTTGCTCTCAGCAGAGAAAACCCAACATGACAGCTTCAAGGCAATAATTTTCCCCGCCCTCCTTCGCGTTGATTTTTCTCGTGGCTGGAATGTTAGTTATTTTTTGTAATGCAATATTTAATTATTACTTAATATAAACATTTCATGAACTGTTACAAGGGGTGAATTATTTATGGGAGGGGAAGGAGTGCTTTTTCTGAGCCTTTCTGCGCTGTCGGTTGCAATAAATATCAATCTAGGAGTGTGTTTAAAACATGCACGCTCTGCCTGGGAGACAAGAACAGTGCCGCCTTCTCTTGTCTCGTCTCTCAATTAAGTACCTGCTTAATACATTTGTCCGTAGCATGTTTTATCTCTCGATTAAGCTTGGAGCAGCTCCAAAAGAAGAAGTATTTGCAGATCATCTCATTTCCAAATGCATATTATTTACCCAGTGGATACAAATGGCTCAGAGAGGCTGTAAACATTTGCTGCGCACACAGAAGTGCTTGGTAATAACAAATCCTCCTTCCAGTTCTTTGCAGAAAAGTTATAAAACTGGTGTTTTTAATTTTTAGCCCCCAGATTTACTTCCTGGGAGCTTTTTTTTTTTTTTTTTTTGTGCTTTAGGGAAGGGATTGCAGTGCACATGCTTGCGCACTGGCAGCTGGGTTTGGGTTTTGGCAGGTAGGTCTGTGATTGCAGATGCTTGCAGAGAGCGTGCAGTGGAGGGATATTTTTATTCAGTCCTACATTAACAATATCCTTCTTGGGAAATGGGTTTCCGTGATCCAGACATATTTTTAGGGCTATTTACGGCCATGTTATGATGGCTTCATCTGCCAGACCGGGTGTCTCTGCACACATGAGCATCGATGCAGCACTGTGTCAAAGCAAGTGGCCCATTTGCAACCTCCTCCAGATGCTCCAGGCTGGGTCTGGAGGTGCCAAAAGACCCCAGGACATCAGACCCCTGGGTGGTAACATCCCATCGGCTTCCAAAACCACGTCGATGCAAGATGCTCCCGAAAACAGGAATGGTCTCCGAGTCTCTCAGGTGTTTCTGGGGTTTTGTCCCAGCCTGTGCAGCTTTTTGGGCTTCATTTTCTGCACACAGCATTTCTAAATCCCCTTTGCTGGCACAGGCAGCCGTGCACATACCCTGGGATTTTCTTTCATCTCTTCTTGGTTTTAGCTCCCCAGTGCATGTTACACACAGGCTCCTTGCGTCTGGAAACAGAAAACCACATCTCTACTCCACTTTCTCCTCCAAAGGGAGTAGATTCTACACTTTGCATGCTGCTTATTGCTGTGTGCCCTGCCTTTAGGTTCCAGACACTCTGATTTTGGGGATCCTTTCACCTTCACACCTCTCCTTTGGAGCAGAGCTGGTGCCTTGGTAGCACAGGGCCATCATCACACAGGTGTGAATGGTGTGTTTCGCCGATCATGTCAGTGTGCTCAGAGTGATGCTTTTGATCAAGCACAGTGAGGGGCCTCTGAACACGAGCACCTTTGAAGTAAAGACACAACCCATTTTGTCTGTGCTTCGCTTTCAGGGCTTCCCACTCCTGGCAAGCACTGGAGAAGCCCTTGAAAAAAACCAATTAATTATAAAATAACCTTTTTCCAGAACCTACTTTCTCACCATTTCCCATATAAAGCTTTCCAACAGTCCTCCTTATCCTCTTTTATTTCATGATGGCTTTCGTGTGGATAGCGTGGTACCAGCAGTGACCAGTAATTGCTTCGTTCACTCACATCAGTCCTTGTTTTACCTAATTAGGAGGAGATTTCACAATACAGCCATCTGCTCCAGTGCCTTGTGCTGTCTCTTTCCCAGACTCCCCCGAGACAGCTTTGATGGTCCCAGTATTTACCGATATGGTATCATGGGACTAATCCAGTTGTTGGGGAGCTGGAGTCAACGAGTCCTCCCCATTACCTCGTTATTGATGCACAAGTGATGTGGATGGTTTCCCAAGCTTGCAGAGGTGGGGTGGGGGAATGGAGGCATTTTCTACACTGATTTTCTCATTTCCCGCAATTCTTCTACTTTTGTATCCTCCTGCAGGCAGGGATAGCTTCTAAAGAAAGATGGGTTAACTGGAGGTGGCATGGTCTTGAGTATTACACTGTTAAAAGCGATACACTTCAGTGGACCTAATTCTGCTCCCCGCTACACCCGTGCAGCCCCGGCGACTTGTGGTGGTGTGTTTTATGGTTTCCTAAAAAGATGCATGGGCATATTAAGCTTTGTCCTCTTTCCAAAGAAGCCTTCCTACCTCCCAGTTCTCCCACGCTGTCCCCCTAAACTGTCTGCCCATCTGCTCAGCCCAGTTTAGTCCTTCCGTGGTGCTTTTAAAGCAACCTTCCCTGCAGCACCCAGGGAAATTCCAGTGTAATTTCCCAGTGTTTCCTCCCCAGTAATTCTACATATGTCATGCAAACTCCGGAGCAGGAGCTCTGCACCTTATGGTCCACAGCACAAATCAAATTTACATCTAGATTTTGCAGCCCTTGAAATAAAACAGTATTAAGGGTAAAGATGGGGGGGGGGGAAATCCGACTCAGCCTTTCATTGCTTTCCCTCAGCCCAGTAATCCTTAAGATCCTTGCTCAAGCCTCAGCTCTTTTCTTTCATCTACTTAGTTCACACCCAGCTCAGTATGGTTCTTACAGTTAAAAAGAATTACAACCTCTTAATTTCAACTAAAGAAACACTGAATGGGTGCGTTGCACAGAAAGGCATAAAATGAAAAGCAGAATTCCGCCCTCTGTCAAAGCCAGCAACTGGCTTGTCACTTTTGAATGCTAAAAAAATACTTTAGATTCCATATATATATAAAATCTTGTAAAGAAATGGCACAAGCTCAAGTACGCACACACACGCAGAGGCAGGTAATCGACCAAATGTAGGTTAATCCACTTTCTGTATGGCATTATTTGAGGCTGTGTGGTTGTCACACTGCCTATGTGGTGTGTAGCATGTCTCCCTATGCCTGACTTCACCTGCTTTGTGTTACACACTTGGGACACAGTGGAAAAGCAGCTCGTCAAGCTGCAGAACCATTTGCTTTGAAATATTCATCGTGTTGGGTCTGGTACCCCAGCTGATGGATTCAAGGGATTTCCGCCAGAGTAGTTCTTGCAAAAAATAACTGTACCTGTCAATGGGAAATGACAAACCTGTGTGAAGCAGGGATGCGACTCGCAGACATGCCTTGCGGATGGATGATGTATAAAGTGTCATGGATTTGAATTCGCTTTCCTTTTCTGAGAATAAGATATTATGCATCCAAAGCATGTATATATAAGACGTTAGGATTATATGTTATTTTCTATATTTTACTTTGTAGACTAAAATAGGATAAAATTGGGTGTCTTTGGAGCCTGAGCATATGTGTGTGCTTTGCTTTCACAGGCGGTATTTTAGCTTGGAGGCTCTGAGCTGTTCAAGTGTGAGATCACTTGGGAGATAACCTGGTTGTTACAACACCCAGCTTTCAGTGGTCTAACAGAAAATAAGAGGCCATCCTTGTTGCTTGGCCTCTAAGCTGAGCTGCAGGCTTCTCTATTCCTGTCTAGGAGACACATCCATTGGTGTGAGCAGCAGCTGAGGCTGTGACCTTGCATCAGCATCTCCATCAGCTCTGCAGGATCGTTGAAGGTGGAGGGGGGATGCTGCCACGAGACGGCAGGGTTAGACCATGTATTTACCTGCTGTGGGCAGTATGTACAGAAGAAATATGTGGTATTCAAGGTTTTCTTTGCTTTGGATGTTCAGCAGCATGTTACTGCTCCAGCCCAGTGCAAGAAAAAAACGGAATACCACATATTCTGGGCACTACATTTGCCATGGGGCTTGGCTTACTGCTCTTTTACTTAGTGGTCATGGTGCTTGTTCCTCAATGCCTCCTCCATGAATGTTCATGGGGATCCTGATCCATGATGTCCCTTTTCCTAGCACTTGCCTTGTTGCCATCTTGGACATGTAAACCTTTTGAAATCAGGTGACTAGGTCTTCTATTAAAGCCCACACCAGAACTGCTTTCATTTCATAACTCAGACTGTGACTAACTAGCGTCTTCATTTTTCATGTGTACGATTAAGTTTTAGGACACCTGGTACCCAATCAGCATATGAAGGATATTCAGATACAGTCATATAGTAGCTACTACAGTGAGGAGCAAATAATAGTCATCAATGCAGTGGCAAAACAATAGCTGCTATTTAAGTTTCACCATCTTCCTCCTTTACTGCCGAATCTATTTCTACTCCCATGCCAGGGTGAGCAATTACACTGTCATGGAGACTAGAAATGAAATCAAAAGCAACACTGATTTTGAGCTGCATTAGAAACAGAGAAAGAAGGGAAGTAATGATTCCCTGAAGGGAGCAGAAGAATACAGCTAGTCGAATAACATTGCTGTGACAGAAGAGCTATTTCATGTCAAACAGCTATGTCCCGACCTTCCTTCAGAGAGACCCATCCTTCTGCATCCGTGATTTGGATGATAATTGAACAAATTCAGACAAAATCTAACCTGTCGTCCGCAGCACCACCCGTCTCCATCTTTTGCCTCAAGGGCAGACCTTGCGGTTCCTATGCAGCTGAACTGCAGTATCACTAAAGCATCCTCAGGTTGGAGAAGGGCCAGGATCTAGGGAACAGGAGCTGGCAACGAGCTCAAGCGGCTTCACACCAGAGCTTCCAGGAAAGTCAAGGCGGGAGGGTTTCCCCAGCAGTCCCTGCCCAGCGCTACGAGAGTAAAATGGTCTTTATGAAAACCCCCAGCAGTGTGAATGAAGCAATTTGGACCAGAGCTGTTGCCAGCAGTGCTGGTCAGTGAGATGCACTGTTCTTCTTCTCCTTGGGCAGCAGCTCTTCAGTTCTGTAACTGTCTGGCCTGTCGTTGCTGAAAGGTGATGCTTTTGGACTCCCTCCCCATCCCACTGCTGGATCTCTGGGGTGGTCTGATCATACTATGAGTTTGTGAAATGCAGTTGCTTCATTTGACCTAAAAAGGTTCATTTTCCCCAGCCTTAGTTAGCACATTTTGCTGCACCAGATTCCCCTCTTACAAGTCACATCATGGCTTCGCATATAGCTTTTGGAGTGTGGTCCACCAAGTTCTGATTCAGGTAGTCATTTCTGCCCATATTTACATGTCAGGAGCAGCAAAGAGCCACTGTGCATGTGCTCAAGCGTTCTGCTGAACTGAAATAATGCATTTTTAATTCGTGTCTTGTTTGTGTCTTCAGACACTTGAAACGAGGTGCTGAAAACGTCTCTCCACCAAGAATCCCACTGGAGCTAAAGGCTCACGAGGCCACCAGCCGAGCACAGCTTCAGCGTGCTGTTTTGCATGGGGATGGGCAGAGGCAGGCAGACTTTAGCTGGAGACAGACCCAGCGTGCAGCATCGCTGCAGGCAGCTGCCGGTTTCTCTGTATCCCATCGAATATTTGAATAAGTTCGTTGCACTCAGCGTGAATTGCACTGAAAAATCTTTGCACTTGAAGAAGAGCAGAATTTACAACGCTGTGTTGTCTTTGCAAGTTCTTCCACTTTTCCTAATACAAAGATTTCTTCTCAAGGGTTTTTCCCTCTGGGACCTTAATGGGTGAGCCTAGCTAATTCATGTCTCCATACCTTGATGTAGCCATGCAGTTGTGCATGTCGTCTTGCAAGGGAGTCAGATACGTGATGCTCTTTGGCACTTTGGCTCTCCTCCCCCTGTTCAGGTTTCTGCAGCCCATCCAGATCTGCCTGTGGCAATACTTCTCCCAATCTGAATCTTGCTACAGCACCCTGTCGATAAAGATGCTTTTGTGTCAAAGCATCCATGACATGAGCCACTTGCTTTGTTTAACCTTGTGGCAAATTTTAGTCATCTGCTCATTTGGAGGACAAGGGGGATGAGGCATTGCTCTTGCTCCAACCAACTGGAGAATAGACCTACGGGCCACGAAATGGGATGTTAGCAGAGCTTCGACCTGGCCCTGACCCATTTTCCAGGGCTGGACATGACATTTACAGATGGGTTGTTTCTGCAAGCATGCTCAGAAACGTCAGGCTGTGATCACGCACCCTGGGAGCTTCCCTAACAGGCTGCATCGACTGGCTTCATTGGTGACACCAACATTGAATTCACCAACTTTACAGGCTTGAGCATGTACGAAGAAAGCACAGCACCTTCTGTATGGAATGGCCAACGTGTGTCCCTTCATCAGCAGGACCCATAAGCTTATAACATCAAGGGAAAATCAGAGAGGTATAAACTGGCAAACCTCCATGGGGTTGCGCTTCACACCAGGAGGGTTCCTGAGGTGTCACTGCTGTTGGGTTTAACCTCTCTTCAGATCTCCAGGTGGACCTTTCCCTGGTTTCTGGCATTTCTGCAGTGGGATCTCCCAGTGTTATCTTCCCGAGAGTCCACGCTTTTCCCTGTGGTGGGTATTTAGCCACCAGGAGGTAGGGGGGACCTTGGGCTGCTGGGCTGTAGCAGATGCTGATGGATGCCCTTTATCTGGCCCGGACTGTGCTTTCCCCATGGTTGGTGGGGCACAAGAGTGGAGCTAAGGTGAAGGTAGCAGTGGAAGGAAGGAGATGATCATGGGGGTGCTGGTGTTTACCCTGAGGTCCACAAAGTGGACTTTGTGTGTCCAAGGTGCCCAGACGTGCCACCTAGTCTGAGCGTGGGGATTTATCTCACCCTTTCCTGTCATACATGGACCTCTTCATGCTGCTCAGTATCCCAGTGGCTGGCTATTCCTCACGGATGGTCCTCAACTCTCCTTTTTCGCTGTGCTGAGGCAGGAGCAGTGGCAGGGCTGTTACTCTTGGGGTTAGTCTCCCACAACTACGTTGCTCTCTCAGCTCCTTGGCCCTCTGCAGTGTTCACCGTCATCTTCAGTCAGGTATTTGTGACGTTTGAGACATGACAGCATGTGCAATAATTCTGCCTCCTTGGAAGGCCATGCTCCATAGCCCTCAGGCAGCGCAATATCCATGATTTGTGGGCTGCTGACTCAAGCAACTTTTATTAATGGATCGCAGCATGGTTCTGCTCTGCCAGATGACTTGACTTCATCCTCTTCAGTACATTAATCATATCTTGCTCATAGCCTGCTTCAGCCAGTGCTAAAGTCACCTTGTTGAAGGCTCAGCTCTTTCCTCCTCTTCTATGCCAGTGCTGTATTGATGGGCCCTAACCAGGGATGTCCACAGATACTGGTCCCTCCCCACCCTGCTCACACTTACACCATTGTGCATTGTCCAAGTTTCAAATTCATGCATTAATATATCACATTGTTTTAGTCTTTGTACACAATTAAATATTGGCTCATCCAAACTGACTTGCTCTCTGTACATATGTATGTGTGTGTGTGTGTGCATGTCTTAGAGGCTGATTATTAATGTTTGGGAAAAAATAATCTTGGGCACCAGGAGCTTCATTATACCATTCACAGTCTCAGTGCAGCTTTACAGTAAATTATTGTGTACAAGATAATAGCATGAGCATTAGAGGATAAAGCTGTCATTAAGCATCCACGTAGGAGTTGGAGACAGGGCACTTGATGCAGCAGACAGTGAGGGGGTAGTTCTTGCACTTGCGATGGCGAATTTTGTATGTGGACAAGACCATTGCAATAGGAGTTGGTTGGAATTGACCTTTTAACTAAAGGGGACTGGGGTGGGAGATGGGATGAAATGGTCGAAGCCACTCTCTTGGGCTGCAGGGGACACACTGTGTTGCAGTAACATGTCAGGCTGTCAGAAGCAGCAAGGAATCATCCAGGTGCAGGATTTTAGACTTATTTCTCTGGGAGGCAAGAACACATTGTGCCATTTACTATTGCACAAGGGACCTCAGCACGGGACAGTGTTCCTTTATTGCTGAAAATGTCTTAGGAGTCATGCTTTGGCTCTTGCACAACAGTAACCATTGATCAAGCTTATCTTTAAAATTAATTGTGTTTGCAGGAGTATACACAGCCTGTTTATATTGAGCCCAAATGGAATTTTTCTGTTCACATTAGAAAAGAGAACAGCTTTATGATCAAAACATGTGCATGCTCCTTATATGAGCAATCCTTTGCGAGCAGAATTTGCTCGCAGTCCAGCTAGTCCAATATCTTCTGGCTGATCACAGCCAGGACCAGACAACCGGAGGGAGATTAGAGGAGATTCCTACAGTATGGAATAGCTCCTGCTTTGGCCTATAGTTTGTAGAGGACAGCTAAATGCTGAAGAGCAGTGGTAATGATTATCTCGAGGATGTGTTGCTGAAATTTCCTTTGATACCTCTGAATATTCTCAATATCCATCTAAACAGCCATGACAATTAAATCGCCTTAAATCCTGGACCTCAATGACCTCCTTTGGCATTGAGTTCCAGAGTTTGACCAGGCGTTATCATTGATTTGGGGTTTCCCACTGTTTCATTTCACTGAACATCTCTTTTCCTGCATTAAGAGGGAAAAGGGAGCTGGAGAATATTTGGGAGCAAACGATGCTTTATTCCAGAAAGGCGAAATAGTTTGAAAATCCCAGACAAATTTGGTACTTAGTTTGGCCAATACCTATATATTTTTTCATTGCTGTTTTGTTTAGAGGAATACTAAGGAGAAATGTGATGTTCTGAAATATTCCTTGTGAAGGAGTTTGATGTTTTGCTTCATAAGGGGATTCATAGTCCTTTCATGTTGTCCTGAGTAGAATAAGTAAAAAATGGGATGGAAAAGAATTAAAGAAACTGAAAAAGAAAGTTAAACATTAATTTCAGAATGAATGAAACATTTCAGGCCAAACATTTCATAAAGGATTTTTTTTTTCCAGTGAAAAATCTGAATATTTTTCATTTTTGGTTGAGCCATAGTTTTTTAAATTAAGCTAGAAATATCCCTTCTGTGCAGGACTCCACCATGAAGTTCCTGGTCTCCCTTTTCTGCACCATTCATTATTTCATATGTGCACGTCACGATGAGTGAATTGGGTGGCTCAGTGCCGGTAAAACTGCTGTCAGCAGAATCCAGCTGATTCTGAACAAATGTAACCGCTCTTCAAAGTCCTTCAGTGTAAGTTTTGAAGTGGTCGAACCTGGCTCTGTCTCACCCTCCTTCCCCTTCTTGGCTTTGCTCTGGCATCAATAGATGAAGGCAATCAGTGCCTACCTGAGTGTTGGCGAGCATCTCCAGAGACGGCTGCATGCCCTAGCTTGGAGCTCACATCAACCCCATGTCCCCTGGCAGGGATGGGGGAGATGTTAAGGTCACCCTCCCCTGCAACCACCTTAGCAATCCTCAGCCAAGGGGAAAATGCAATTACAATAAAGAGGGTGGATGAAGCCTCATGCGAGAGCACTGTGGTATCCACTGGTGAGCAACTCTTGGCTTTAATGGATATAGATCAGGCCACCACCTCCCCAGGCTGCTGTCATCTTATAAGAAGATCTACTACCTATTAATTTGCAAGGCGTCTGCCCCATCCTATGCAGCCCTATGTTCTCATCGGGTCTGTAGATGGCTAAACTCCTTTTATCTTCACTGGGAATTTTTCCTGTTGGACTTGGCTTGCAAAAGGTCATCTGATGCCTCATATACTCCTTTTTGTTGAGTTTCATTTCCATTTCCATTTCAGGTCAGCACTGGATTCCCGACTGATTCTAATTATTCTTTGTAAGGCTGGGACCAGAGCTAGACAGAAAATTAGGAGACGTGTAATTTGCTGCTATTTCAGTTCAACCCCTCTGTTTCATGCCAAGGTAGCAATTCTTAAAATCTTTCTCAGCAAAATTAAGAGCAATGGAAATCCCTTAGATAAAGAATTACAGAGCTGGACTAAGCTGTGCCTCTGGGGTATGTCCTTACTGGTGCTAGTCCATGCCCGTGACGCACCCGAGCAGCGTGAGCAAAGGCTTTTGCTCGGGTTTTAGGTGAGCTTTGAGGCTGGGCTCTTTTAGGATGGCGTCTAGCATGCTCCTGAAATACTTTCAGAGCTAATTTTGTGTGGAGCAGTCTGTGGTGGTCCAGACGCCGCTATGACTGGCTGTTCTCAAAACAGGGAGAAATAACATTTTCAGGGCTTCTTTCAGATTGCAGACGGAATTTGTAATTTTTGGGCACCTTCCCCACAAATTGGCCTTGGGATGTTAAATAGTAATGAGGGAGGTCTCAGAACTGCAGGGGGGTCCCCAAGCCAGGGTTAGTTTTAGTGTTACAGGAGCAACCAATACAATACCTTAGAGAACAGATATTTTTACTAATCCCAGAATACCAAAAAAAAAGAAAATCAACTCTGAAAGCTGCTGCTTTTCCTCTCACGCCTTTGCTGCATATAAGGAGTCTATCAATTTATAAAGCAGCATCTCCAAGTGACATAAATATCCTGGAGCATCAGGCGAGTTCCAGACAGCACAGTGCGACTGCCCTGAGAGGGTGTAGCCGTGCCGTGCGCTGTTTGGACAACATGACCTCATGGTGACGTAGGACCGTATCAGACAGACATTTGATGGAAGGCGGATTTAGGTCACCTTCCTGAGACATCCCTCTCATCCCTACAATTAACAGAGACGCAAACCCCAAGCAGGGCACCTGCCTCCTCATTCATACTTTGCATTAGTAAATTCAATGCGCCTGGCACTCAAATGTGGTGATCCAGGCTGTGAAGTTGCTAGCACACTCCTTCCTACATTTTTGGCCCAGGGTAACTAGTACTTTTCCAAGCAATTGTTGAGCTGGCTTCAGGAGCTGGCATATTCCAGGGGCAGTTCCCAGTGGGCTGTTTTCCCTCTCTCATCTGTGATGGAGACAGAGAGATTTAGGAATTAGCACTTTTGTGCTAATTAACCATGGTAAGTTGAATTTCTGGGCACTGATGCAACCAGCACAGAATAGCCTGTGTCTATTCTAGTGACACTTTTTTTGCAGCTTGTGTGTTGCCTGAATATCAAAACCAGGCACTGAGATCAGCTTGCTGCAGCAGACGTAGCTGTAGTAAATGGTCTGAGTCTCTTCTTCTACTGCCTCTGCAAGCTCTGGATAAATAGATGTGCAGATTTCGGCACACTGGGTGCTTGAGCGTGGTCACAGTTTGGAGTAGCTGGTCCATCCCAGGTGCGGTAGGACTCCATATGAACGTGGCCCATGCTCTCTCATATGCTTGAAGGGACTGGCTGTAGTGTAATAGCTGGTGATGTGAAACCACGCACATTTGCCTGAAAAGGATTTAGAATAGAACCATAGAATCATAGAATGGTTTGGGTTGGAAGGGACCTTTCAAGGTCATCTAGTCCAACCCCCCTGCCATGGGCAGGGACATCTTCAACCAGATCAGGTTGCTCAGAGCCCCGTCCAGCCTGACCTCGAATGTTTCCAGGGATGGGGCATCGGCCACCTCTCTGGGCAACCTGTTATTTCTAGATGTGCACTGAATCCGTGTGACATACCTGGTATTTACAACTTCTTTGTCAACACTGTAAAATATTTCAAGATTAATAGCCTTCTATCCTCCACTTCCAGAGAAGATCGGGGGTGAGCTATTTCAGAGCCAGTGGACATAGCACGTCAGCATGCATCCACCTAAGAACAGCTATTGGTCTATCCTTTGCCTGCAAAGCCAGGCTCATCTTGGGAGATGCAGGGTAGTCAAGGGTCCTGTCGCCAAGTACAGAGGAGCTGAGTACTCACAGAATTGTTACATCTGCATTAAGACCAGCAAAGCAAGGATGGAGAAGAGCAGAGGAATTCATGCTCATTTTTAACAGTCAGCTGAGATTGGTTGTTGCATTAACAGCCCAGCTGTATTGCACGATCTCTCGCTTTAGCATTTCAGCAACCAGCCTATGGGAGCGCAGAAGTGCATTCCCTGCCAGCCCACAGGTAGCACAAGGCTTTTTTCTCCCTTTTCCCCACCTCATGTGTCTGCCTTGTCCACAGAGATCACAGGCTTTTCAGGGAGCAGCCTGTCTCTTTCTGTATGTTTGCATAATGTGATGCATAATGAGGTTGCCAGGCGCTATGGTAACAAATACGATCACGCTGCTTCAAAGCTCACCTCCATATAAACCAGCATTTTATGAGCAACAGAATGAAAACATACTGGTTTGTGTTAAAGGCCAGCACCTATGTGCATGTTACTACAGCCTCCATCCTTTGTCTCTGGTTCTGTAGATGCAAGCTGTGCTTATGGTGGTCCATGTGGGCTGGTTGGGCAGCCAGCCCTACAATAAGTAAGAAAATGAACTTTACCTGTCTTTCCCTCAGCTGAAGAACACCATTTGGATATTCCTCCTGTGGCCACTCAGTGATTTTGAGGAAAGGTGGTGTGATTTTCACCTCCGCGATTTCTACCTCTGCCACAAATGATAGAAAATAGCTAACAGGTTTAGAAGATGCTAGGGAGGGATCCGAGTGACAGATAGACATGGGTGGAGAGAATTAGTGCATTATTTTATTTCCTTTGGAAAGTAGTTGAAAATATATAATCTACTTTGGAACAAAAGTGGATCCTAGGAAGAAGCCTCTTATTGTCTGAGGAGCTTGGGTTGAACTTTGAGTTTGTCAGTAACGTGTTCACATCTTTAATCCAGTTCTTTAAAGATGTTTCCTCTTCCTTTCTCTCAGCTCTTCCTGCAGGAGGGATATTTTAGCAATGGACTGCAGAGAAATATCTGTGAACAAATGGGTGACATTCAGTGAACAGGAACCAAGAGGACACAAATGAGCCCATTCATGTATTGCTCATTCAGTTCCATGAAGAACAGCATCCTTCAAACAGGCACTATTATCCAAGCCCAGGAAGGGCTGAATAGTGAAAGAGGGGGAGTGAAATGAAGAAATTCAGGGAAAATAAAAAGTAGATGTAGGTAGAATCAACAATAAGAAAGGATGGAGAGTTGGAGGTGGGATTTGGCTCATAAAGATACCTACATTTAGGGGTGTATGTTTGAGTGTCTTCACATGTGCTAGATATTTGTATTCCTATCAGTGGAGATCTAGTCGGTTGACAGAGCCCAAAGAGGCATTCAGCTCATCCTAAAGCAGTCACCCATCTCTGGGACAGGGAAGGGTGAAGGGCTTTCCAAGCTCCACTGACTGTGTTGGCCAGTCCACATTGAGTACCACAAGGACACAGTCACCCTGCAGATGTGGTGAGACCTTAATATAGGTGTCTTAGGAGGAGAAACACACCCAGGAGACTGTTGCAACCAGCAGTTATTTTGGAAGGGAAAGGTATTTTCCATCTTTGCAGTGGGGTTATGTGAATGGGAAATGTAATACTGGGTGGGCAGGGAGCTGCACTGATCCTACACGTGAAGGGACCATTTATTACTGGTCCCTGAGGACAACAGATGGACTTCTGCAGCTTAGCCTCCCTGTCTAAGCAGATCCTCTGATGACCGATGAAGTGTGCATGTCCATACTGAAGCTTTCCTGAGTCTCTGGACTTAGTCCAACTGCTTATCTTCATAAAAGTAAAAGCTGAATATCTCCATGACCATTTGTCAAATTTGGTTGAAGCTGATTAAGATGTTCAAAGCTATTATGGGAAGGGATTGACTGGCAGTACCTTCACACAGAGTTCATTTCCCTAATAAACCAGGCTGAAAACAACCAAAGGTGGTTGAGTGGAACGGGGCAGGGGGGAACAGGGTCTGCAAGTTAGTGGTCCCATTGCCTCAAAGGTCCTGAAATTAAGACAAGGGCTTTGATTTCCATGGAAAATTCACCCCTTTGTGGAGGGCTTGGATCACCACCGTTGGGACAGCTCCTAGCTTGCGTTGGAGTTTTAAGGGTCTAAACACTGCCTAGGACTATGAGCACAACCTGTTTAAGGTAGCAACACACTTGGGGTTTCTCCATCCCCATTCTCAGATGAATGGCAATTTGGTTTGCTTCAAAACTGGAAAGATGTTGGTGCTTTGTTGGGAAGAACTACAAAATGCAAGAGAAGGAGTCTGTGGATGGGAACCACAATGTGTCCAGCAGATGCTAAAAATCTTTGAAATGTG
Source organism: Harpia harpyja (assembly GCF_026419915.1). Lineage (NCBI taxonomy): Eukaryota > Metazoa > Chordata > Aves > Accipitriformes > Accipitridae > Harpia > Harpia harpyja. The sequence continues at coordinate 2,621,622 of NC_068956.1, read as the reverse complement.
TTTGGGGTTTTTTTTGCTCAAAAAAGTTGGAGCTCTGTCCAAAAGAAATGAAGGATGGTGTTATTATTTTTTCAGTAAGTCGGAAATTCACCATCAGCTAATAAAGAGAAGCCATAGCTCACAATACCTGATAAACTGCATTTCCTACTCTGCTTGAGTTTACGTCTAAGACAATTTTATCTTAAACTAATCCTTTACAGAATTAACCAAACTGTTGTGCATAATTTGGTGCAATATAGGCGAAATGATACAATTCACTACTTACAGGCATGGGTAAGGGGTGTCTTGGAAATCTTGGCTCCTTACACTTCTGAATCCCCCGGCTCACTTGCCTGCAGGGAAGTTTGCTGAGAAGTGTGTGTCCTGTGTTGAGTTGCAGAATATAAATTTTGATGTTCCTTTCTAAATATTCTTTTGCACCGTAATTGCAAGAGTCAGCAACTGCTTGCAGGTAGCTTCAGTGCAGAGGTGAAGCTGTAGAGAGAGAAAAGCATCTTATGTTTTCAAAAAAAGCATCGCAGTCACATCTGAGGCCAGATTTGCCGAGGGCACGTGACCATTGTCACACAACTAGCAGACTGTTTGGTGCCCGGGACTGGCTGATTTTAATAGACCAAATTTCATTTGAACTTCTCCTAATGTGTCAGTGGGTTTTGGATGAGGTAAAAAGTGAGCTGTTGGGAGCCAGTTTTTTGGTAAACCTGACTGGGTGGCGGCTAAAGCCCTTCCAAATAGACCTTGTTGAGCAATGAGGGATTCCATTCCCACATTACCGCTACTGTGCTGTTGGTTTAATTCCTGAACCCCCCTTTCTTTTTTGATCTTCAGAAACGAGTTCAGACCCTGGGTAGACGTCAAACCTGTGAAAGCTATAAAAGCGAAGGCCCAGTACAAGCCGCCAGAGGAGAAAATGACCCATGAAACCAGTTACAGTGCTCAATTCAAGGGGGAAACCAGTAAGCCTGCTCCAGCTGATAACAAATTCCTGGAGCGCAGAAGGATACGCACTCTCTACAGCGAACCCTACAAAGAACCGCCAAAGGTGAGAAACGCAGCAGAAGGGACCCAGGGCCATCACTGGTCCTGGTGGGGCTTGTCCAACACAGTAAGGCTGGGCTCGACACTGCCTGCTGTCATTGCCCTTATGTGGCATTTTCATTTCTGAGCAGCGGGTGCATCTGGGGATCCACCTTGGAGATAGTGGTGGATGAAAAACTGAATATGAGTTGGTAATGTGAGCTCACAGCCCAGAAAACTAGTCATATCCTGGGCTGCATTAAAAGAAGCACGGCCAGCAGGTCGAGGGAGGTCGTTGTCCCCCTCTGCTCCGCTCTGGTGAGACCCCCTTGCAGTTCTGCGTCCAGCTCTGGGGTCCTCGGCACAGGAGAGACGTGGACCTGTTGGAGCGGGTCCAGAGGAGGGACACAAAAATGATCAGAGGGCTGGAACACCTCTGCTATGAGGAAAGGCTGAGGGAGTTGGGGTTGTTCAGCCTGGAGAAGAGAAGGCTCCAGGGAGACCTTATAGCAGCCTTCCAGTAGTTAAAGGGGGCCTACAGGAAAGATGGGGAGGGACTCTAACAGGGAGTGTAGTGATAGGATGAGGGGTAATGGTTTTAAACTAAAAGAGGCTAGATTTAGATTAGATATTAGGAAGAAATTCTTTACTGTGAGGGTGGTGAGGTACTGGAAGAGGTTGCCCAGAGAGGTGGTTGATGCCCCATCCCTGGAAGTGCTCAAGGCCAGGCTGGATGGGGCTTTGAGCAACCTGGTCTAGTGGAAGGTGTCCCTGCCCATGGCAGGGGGGTTGGAACGAGATGATCTTTAAGGTCCCTTCCAACCCAAACCGTTCTATGATTCTATGGGCTCTAGTACAGGTTGATGCACTTTGGAGACAATACGTCAAACTGTAAAGAAGCGACGATAGGCCCCAGATGAAGAGGTTTTTGCATTGTCATTTCCCAGGTGATTATCTGGACAGCTTTCTCTTCCTCCCTCCAAAACCATAGGCACCCCACATTACACTTTATCCCAGGAACAACATGGTAAGAGCCAGATCTTCAGCTGCAGTTAATTCAGAGCACTCCACAGATTTTGACAGTAAGCACTTTTGGCTTTGATCAGATTGAGGACATGTGTCGAGAAGGGCCTAGGCTGAAATGTCTTCCAGCCTTGTTTTCTAGGAGCAGTGGAGGATCTGCATATAAAAGGAGTCAGTCTGTGCAATTTTAAACCTAGGACCATTAGTCCTTCCCAGAGTTTATAAGTGCTTCCCAGAGTTTATAAGAGGTCTCAGAGGGATGGCAGGGCCAGCATGGAGGAGCTGAAGGCTTCTGTTCCTCCTTAATTTTGAAGTTGTCCTCCCTATTTTGGGGGCTGTAGAAACAGGTGGGTACAAGACACTGTTGTGGCCTTTGCTCAGGTGCCAACTGGAGTCCTGCACCCCATCTATCCCCAAGTGATTTTCCTCCGTTGTGGCAATCTGTTAAGGGACAAACAGACTGAGGAGTCACGTCCTGCAAGAAAGGTGGGGATTTGTAACAGCCTCTTTGTCCTGAGCATCATTTCTCTGCTTCAAATCCAGAGAGAGACAATCCCCTGCGGGCTTGCAAAGCCCCTCCTGAAGTCAGAGAAAGATGGAGGAATTGATAAAATGACTGATAGTATTCCCTCTCCTATTTACCCTGCTGTGTCCTGATCGGGATACAATGGGCTCTGCTGGCTTCAGGGGCACAGTGATTTCAGGGCATCAACACCGTGAAAGGAGTTGGCCATTTGCAACTCAGCATGCACCCGGCTGCTCCCCTCCCTTTGTGGCAGGGCATAGCTGAGTAGATAAGTAACATTCATGCCGTTTCTGATCTAAATCCTGTTTTCCACCTGTCCTTGTGCCTCTCTTTCTCTCTCTCTCTCTCCATCTCTGTGTTGTCGTTTTGCATGTTGCCCTCCATGCAGGTGGAAAAGCCTAGCGTAAAGCCTTCCAAACCAAAAAAGACCACAACAAGCCATAAACCCCTGAAAAAGGCCAAAGACAAGCAGATTGCATCTGGCCGGGCTGCCAAGAAAAAGAGCGCCGAGAACTCCAACACAGCAAAGCCAGAGGACAAGGAGAAAAGTAAAGAGATGAACAATAAACTGGCTGAGGCAAAAGAGTAAATGTCACTGCACTTTCTTTCTCCTTTTTTTCCTTTTCTTTCTTTCTTTCTTTTTTCTTTCTTCCCTTTTTTTTTTCTTTGATTAAATAAAGGCCACAAAATTAATTAGAGGCTTCTAATCTGCTTTTTGTTCTGACTGTATTAGAAGCTTTTCTGTTTTATTTCCAAGGAGGATTAGGGAATCCTTGTTTCTGAGGTCACGTTGTTCTGCTTTGCCTGCACAACACGGCTCTGCACAGAGTGAGGGACGTGGGAATGCACAAGTGGGGTCGTAGGAGATGAAGGTCATGAATCAACCGTGATTGTGTCCAACAGCCTGTCCCTTTCCCCAGGCCTGGTCCTTCAATGCTTTGACAGCGTGGAAGTGCCCGTAGAGCCATGAAGGGGCTGTGCTCTCATCCCATGAGGCCCTTTTGGGGTTGGCTGTTCTTCAGCCATCTCCCACTGGTGTCAGCAGGTGGAAGGTTTTTTGGAGGCAGAGAGGATCAGAAGTTCATTCATGGTGCTGTGGATCTGCTGTAAATCCACTAGAATCAGTGGTGTGGCCAAGAGCAATTTCCCCTGGTGACACTGGTGGGACTTTCGCTCCAAGAAGCAACGGGAAAGGAGATCCCGTGCAAATAAAGGGCCAAATCCTCCCCCAGGGTAGCTAGGGGTTAGGTCTAGCTGCATCAAGGCAGCTTCATCCATCAACACCACTTGGAAGTCGTTGATTTAAAAAAAAAAGGAGTGAGGGAAGGCACAGAGAGCAGTGAAGACTTCCCAAGCATGTGGCAGGTCAGACTAGGTTATCAGCAGGCTGTTCTTCCCTATTGTTTCCCCTAGGTTATGGATCTTTTTAGTCATTCCGGGTTTGTTTTGAATCTTGGTCTGCTTTCTTCACTTCTGGGGTGCCAGTAGACAGAGCTAGATTTCAGAAAGAGGTTTAGTTTGCAGACGTGACCTTCCAAGGGGTAGAAAGAAATGAGTCACCAAGGTTGACTAGAGCTGTCAGCCCCCATTTTTTTGACTCTACCAGCTGTTGGAGTTCATGTTGGCTTGTGAGCATCCTAAGAGGGCCATAAACCAGTTGCTGGGATCCCTAGAATCCCTCCAGGCAAGATCTCAGGGTTTCAGTCCTATTTACTGTGCTCTTACTCTAGGAAATCCCCATGCCTAGCAAGACCAGTTTCGAAGCTGTAAACACAGCAGGACCATTTGTCAGTGAGTATGAACTGGCCCAACAGACTGGCATTGCATATCCCAGACTCTGGGTCGTTGAGTCAAGGGGAGCTGGGAGAGGTATGGTCCCAATCCAAATTTACGTGCCTAACTTCTGGATTGGGTCCTAAATACATAAGGATTAATCTTGATCCCACCAAACTGAGCTGTTAAGCTCTCCTTTAGCAGATTAGCTGCAAGTCAAGATGCAGGGTTGTTCTTTATTTTTGCAGCTCAATATTTCTATCCTAACATGCAGTCCAGCCTGAAACTTTCAGAGAACAGACAATTGGGAAGAACGAAGAGAGATGGGAAGTAGGGTAGGGAGGTGGTGTAAGAGGAGAGTATCAGAACTGTGTTGCTGTAGAGATGTTCAAATGAGGAAAGTCTTGCTGCTAGGATATTTTAGAGATGTGAAACTATCTAACAGAAAAACGGATGAGCCGGGAGGGTGAGGAGTCCTGTTTTGGGGGGTCTCACCCAATTAGAATTGGATCTTTTGGAAACATAAATGAGTGGTGGACTACAAGGCTGAGAGAAAGTTTCCAAAGAGGAGGAAAGCTCTGTGGTACACAGATAGTGACATTTGCTGGCCTTAGTAATGAATAAATGCCAAGTTCAGTGTATTGTGTGATTTGTCCTGTTTGCCTTGCGCTAACAGCCTAAACCTTTGAGTGTAAGTAAGTGTAGTGTTCTGAATTCAGTGGTGTATTTCCAAGCTTAGCTGTGTTAGAACTGTGTGCTATGAGCTAGTCAGGTTGTGTATGTGGAAAATATATATTCATATATAGAAATATATATATTTAAACCTCCAATGTTTAGGAGGAAACCAGGGAAATCCTCCAGGAAGTAAAACTGTGGAAATCTTTGCGAATGTAGTGCATTTTTTGATGTGCATGCTCCATGGAGACGCTGACCTGTCCATATTGACCATTGCTTTTCTGAGTGCTCAGAAGCCCCTGCAGCACTGCTCGAGTGCAAAGCTCAGCTCTGTCTCCAGAGCAGCTCGGCAAAAGGCTTGCGGTGAGCTGGTGGAGAGGAGCGTCGCTCACAGCTCTTCCCACCCCGTCGCACAAGGGACAACTGGCCAGAGAAGCCTGAGCTTCCAAGACTTGGTGTGATTCCTTGGCATTTAGATGCTTCATGCATCTTCACACTCTTCAGTAACGTCCTTTCCTATCGCAGGATATAGCAACAGCCGTGAAGATGACGTGTCACAGCAGGCAGAACATGTCAGGAAGGCACGTAGACAGTTACCAATAGCCCAACACACCGATCTCACTGTACGTAAGGAAAGACCATGCCAAACAATTCGCCCTGTTATTTTTTGGCCCTAAGTTTCACCTTGAACGAGACACCGTGCTTGCCACCATTTCACCTTGAATTCAATGGGAATTCAACCCTTGACTTCAAGGGTAACAAAATTTTGCCCAAGGAACAGCATTAAGATGCTCAGCCCACCTAATCCAAGCATCTTCATGACTCTGGATCAACTCCTCACCATCCAGGGCTTCAGGATTGCTTCTTCTCAATGAAGAGTATCCATCACTGTGTTTGAATGAAACATGCACAGTGAGTGGTCAGAATATGGCCTTATGTTTCCTTAATGCGTGAAGATTTTTGGTGGCATCTAACTGCAAAGCTAGGTATGAAGAGCTAGCCAGTGGTCTAAATTCCCTTTCTAGTGAAGGAACTTTCCAAGGGCCATTGAGCGACCTATTTTGGACACCTCTCTTTGGGTGGGATAAATGATCCTTGGAAGGTTTCAATCTTTGCAGAAAGAGCCTGGGAGACTGGTAGGGCCTGGGGACCTCCCTCTCAGACAGCAACAAAATAGGGATATAAATCCTGGCCTTTGCTCCATGTGCTCAGCATACATCCAAGCACACAGTTTAGCATTGCATTGAATGCCAGGAACTGCAGCAGAGTCAGGCCTCAGGGTGAAATCCTGCATTGCTCTACCTTCCACAGACTTTATGCCCATCCGACCCACTCAGGTTTATCAGAAAGGAGACCAAATCTCTGCCGTTTCAAGTTCACTTTGGACTCTGAGCTTGTCGATCCCACTGGGAAAGAGTGCTCTGCTGTTCTGTGTTTCCAGCTACCACAATGCTGATTCTGTTTCACCGCTAATTTGTAATATGTTTTGCTTTCCTTGTAAAAAAAAAAAAAAAAAAAGAAATGTTTTGCTTTTTGCCCTGTGAAAGTTCCTATGCTGTCTATTGCTTGCTTTCTCATTTTCACTGTATTGTACTGTTACTCCTTTCTGCAAAATGGTGCTAACTGCTGACTGAGCTCCTGTTTTCTGACTGCTTTGCACACCGATCACCCGCTTCTTCATTTTGCAACGCGTCCAGTGTGAAAACATGGCTCCCATGAATTCCACAAACTCTTGCCTCTTGGAGGCAGATAGGAAGTGTCTAATTAATATTTTGTGGCCTGGGTTTGGTTGCATATCACAAATTGTCTCTTGTAATGTGTTAAGCACACCTCCTCGTGGTGCTTTTTCATTCTTGCTGTTCTAATGAGAATGACACACACAAACACACACACACACAAATTAATGTATAGCCAATTGATTGTGACGTGCTTGTGATCTTTGCTTGCTCAAAGGGGTTTTTTTTCCAATGATAAATAAATGCTAAAGACGAATACCACCTCCTTGACCTTGTTTTCTCGATAAGAAGCACAGTTAAGTGAAAGAAACACCCTTCCAACCGTAATCAGACTTGTGTTGCTTAGAGCCTCCACTTCCATGCCTGCCGTAGGGACAACTGAGCTGTCACAGTCTGACTCCCTTTAGATGGCCGCTAACCTCAGACTAGCCTGACGTGAGAGCTAAGCGTTTGCAAATGTGAAGATGGACAATGAAGTCATGTGGATGGAGCAGGTAGTTTGCTTTTATTTTCTACGTATACAGTGTCTTGAGCAGGAGGTTGGTGCGTGCAGGCTGCTGCTGCACCTTGCTTGTGTCCACGTTGCACTGGGTCAGGGAGCAGAAACCGAGCCCCATCGAGAGCTGGAGGGAGGGGAGGTGATGTGGATGAGATTGCTTAATTAGACACCTTTTTTCCAACTACCTACAGCTTTTCCTTTGGCCCCAAACCACCTGAAAGGCCCATGAGAGGGGTCAAGGGCCTGTAAATCCTCATTGAAAGGAGGTGGCAAGTTCTTGCATTGAGCACTTCCAGTGTGCTGCAAGCCTAGCCACCGTTGAACAAGCACTTGGCAGTGTCTGTGGAAGTGCAAAGCACTGATTTTATATTGATGAAAGCATTGGCTATCTGGAGAAAATGGTGGCTGAGACAAAAGTAGGGCTGAGGGCACAATTTTATTTTAAATGGTGAACCCTAATCTTAGTTTCATCTCTTTTTTCTTTTAATTAGCCTGTAAGCTCCTACCTGCAATTTTTATTTTTAATCATGTTTTCTCTTTTAATGGGTATTCCAATAACATCCCCACCAACCTAGGGAAAATTGTCTGCATTGGGGTTGTATTTTGAAAACTTTCCTCCAACATAGCTCTGCTGACTTCCATGGAGCACCAACCCTTTTCTGCCTTACCTGTTTGGTTTCTGGGTACTACGTCTCATCCCTGCCTGGTTTACAAATCAATTTCTGAATTTATTCCACCTGTGACTACATGCTAATAACAGTGCTGCTTTCTGATGTCCTGCCGTACCACCCTGCCTTCCCTCTCCCTTCCCCACCAGCTTCATCCATTCATCGATCACACATAACTATACGATCTTCAGAGTGTTTCAGCTGAGCTGTAGTTCCAGAGATTTATCATTTCACCCCTCCGCAGCTGGTATTGGAGAAAATGTTCATTGTTAAAAGATTGGTCGTTGATGGGGCTTATCTGTGACGATCCATGTTGGCCAACAAAATGTTTCTCCCATGACACAAAGGTACGGGGTCTTTTCCATGCTGCAGCATGGAAGCGTAATCCATCTGGTCCCACCCAGCTGCCCACATCCAGTGCTGGAAAACATGCCTTTGCTGCCCTATTGCGCTCTGAACTTGCTCAGCATTGCAAAGCCTTAAACACCCAAAGGGGCAGGATGCATTTCTAAGAGACAGTAGGACCTACAGGGCTGGTGACAGGCATGGGGACCTGGGCTCCCTGGTCCAGTCGTCACTGTCAGAACCCGCTGCTACTGACTCACTCCTTAATCTTTGCCAAGTCGTTAGTGACTGGCACTGCCCACCTCTTTCCAAGGGTTGTTGTGAGAATGATGTCTATGCAAAGCACTGGAGGTGGGTTACTAAAAATGCAATGCTTTGTCTTTTAAGACCATTTAGTGTGGAGGTGCTGGCTGCAGTAAAAATAGTCCTAATTCTCAGTGTTGATGTCTGGTGTGAGGACAAGGAGGGGAGAGAAAATATTGGTGTGTGGAATTTAAAGAGTCAAGTCTGCTTCTCACACTCTAAATAACAGAGCATCTGAGTGCGGCTTTGCAGAGGTGTCACTTTGGCTGCACAGTGTGAGCAGGATAGCCTGCATGTTTCCAATTTTAATCAGTTGCTTTCAAATATATCCTGTGCTGAGGGGTTCAGCACCCGCACCCCAGAGCCTTGTGCATGGGTGGATGAAGAGGTTCCTGCCTGATGCTCTCCATCCCTCCGTCCCGCTCCATGCATCAGACAGGAGCTTAAGTGCCTTGGGCACAGGACTGAGATTTACTGATTTTGCCACTTCCAAATGTCTGAGCTTCCTTTGAAAAACCTCAGTTATCATTATTACATCCCTGACTGGTAAAGCAATGTCAAAGAATGAGTACGGGTATTTCATCAGCTGACGTGTCAGCACTTGTACGAACACAGCATCTTGTGTCACAATATCCTTTGGATTTAGGGTTTATTTAGAGATGTGCCAGTGCAGGAGAGAAAGGGACTTTTTCAGAAGATGTCTCTGTCATAGCTGATACCTCCCAACATCCAAGGAATAACCACCATCCCCAACAGCAACAGCAAATAAAGAAGAGAAGCTGTACAGGAAGAAGAAATTCCCTAGTATGAATGTGATGACATGGCCATGGTCAGCACTAAGAACAGTATCTTTTGCACAGTTGGAAAATATTCTGGTGTTCAGACATGGGCTTCAGCTCTCCCTGTTTCCAGCAGTGTCATGGTAAGTTTGATCCAATTGGGGATTTGACAGCCTGCTTCTATTTACCCTTATTCACATGAGATTTCTGGGTTGGAAGCATTTCCACCAATGCCACTGGGTTTACTCACAAGCCCAGAGGTCTGCAATGAGGGGTAACACATCTCTGAGTACTTCAGGACTGGTGGTTTATGACAAACTATGCATTGCTTGTAAACAGTCTTAATTTCTGTTGCAGGGTGCCTTGGTAACAGCTCCCTAATCATGACTGTTGTGTGGAGGAGATGTGAGCCCAAGGATAAAAGAAAACCCTGCTAATGGATTGAAGGCATCTTTATGCTTTCTAAAATGCCAGCTTTCCCTGCAGGGAGTCTGCTCCACCGAAAACCAACAGCGAGGACCAGCCGCCAGAAAAATGATGGATGAGGATTAGTGACAGATCTTGCGATATGTGAAAGCAGTGAGGAAAAATAACCGTTTCTTCAATGCCAGCAGTTCAATGCTGAGAGGTGGAAAGGGGGAAACGTTTTTGAAACCCCCTCGTTGTCATCTGCCCACCTCCCAGCCCACCCTAGCCTGAGACATACAGCAACCTCAAGCCCCTGAGCAAAGCTAGGTCTTCCCATGTCTCCGTGGGGAGCCGGAGCCCTGCGTGCCCTGCCCGGCTCTGAGAGAAGTCTGGAGAGCTGGGTCACAGCAGAGGGTGAGGAGCACCTTCCACAGTGCGTGGTGGAGGGGATCTCACCACGTGATGGCTGGGGCAGATGGGTCTGTCCTCATCACTTAGCACCCAGGAGCACTTGATGGTGCCAGTACCCAATGGTCAAGATAGCAAAATCCTGAGAGCAGTCCCTGGTCATTGGACTGACCTGCTCCTTGGCCTGGTTCAGGATTTAGTACCCAACTGAGGACCAATTCACTGTGGCCGCCTTGTTTGGAGCCAGAAGATTTGTCAGCAGGGACACGAGCCAGCAAGGCCCCTTTAAATTAATGAAATAGTGATTTGGAGTCGCAGGCCAGTGGATGTTCTTGTCTCCGTTGCCCCTGCTCCCACCCGTCTCCCCAAGTCTCATTGCTGATCAGACTTCTCTTGTCCCTGTTGACTCCTTCCCATGCAGTCTTCAATGCCCTCACCATTCCATCAGACCCCGTCTGCCCACCATGCTGCTGTTCCTTCTTGCCGTCAAAATCATTTTCCTTCCATCTTTCCTGCCAGCTTTTCCGTGTCTGTCCCACAGCTGCTTCTCCAACCCTTTGCTTTCTCCCACCTCTCCCCCCCCCAGCACCTTTCCCCTCCAGGTCATCCTAAATCGCTCTACCAGGGACCTTCTCCTTCCCGTCCTCCCCAAGTTACTGTCTCGTGTCCTGTCTCTCTTGGACTGTAAGCCTTTTTCTTTGCCTGTACTGTGTGATAACACTCACTTCGTAGAATAAACAATACCTCACCTACCGACTGCCCTTTGTCTCTCTTGTTTCTTGGTGTGGCTTCAGTAGATGTGTCTGCAAGTGCACTGTGTGTCTGTCCTCGTGGCCCGTTCAGCGGTCGGTCTTGCTGCCGCAGCTCTATCCGTAGTCTTTTGGGATGACTCTGCTCGTGTTTTTGTTCCCTGGTACCTTTCTTTCTTTTTTACAGCCACAGAGACAAGCTTTGTTGTCTGTGTAGGAGCCAGGTGTATTCAGAGCTGCATAACCTTTTGTCCTTTGCAATTCTGGCGCATCTGATAAAGAGGTTGGCCTTTCTCCAGCTTCGTGCAGAGATGTCCTGGGCTGGCAGGTGGCTCAGCAAATGCAGCAGCTGAGGAGAATGAAGGAGAAATCTTGTAGCCGAGAGCAGAAGCAGCCGATGGTAAAGGCACCGCATTTTCCGGCGCAATACAGAAAACAGTGGGCAGAAGTGTGTCAGTGGAAATCCAAGCAGATGCACCTCTCAGGGGAAGAAGCAGAAGCTGGCTTAGCAGCAGGACGTGTTTCAGGGATGGATGCCCAGGAGGCTTCTTGCGGTTCAGAAGGTGCCCTGAACATCTTCCTCCATCTCGGCTAGGAGTAGACCTGCCCGTGGTCCCTTCGACCTGTGAGTACAGCAGGGACCCAATTGTGACAAAGTCCCAGGTGGCTCCTTGCTGCCTCCTTGTCCTAATTTATTGCCTGAAAGTGCTAGTTTGGTCTGTGCTGGCTGGAGCTATTGGTGCACACGGAGATGGTGCTCCATACACACATGGAAAGTTGCAGGAGCAGCTGAGTTCATCTACCCTTACTGTGACCCTCACAGCCAGTGGTGTGACACCACCCTGCCAGAAAGCAAAGGAGACTCCTTATCATGCAGAGTGAGCAGCTGAGCTCACAGCATGGCCATCAGTCTGGTTTCATGGGCCATCTGCAGAGGTTAGGTCTGAAGACCTAACTCAAGGCCAAACTGAAGCTGGTTGGTGGAGATGGATGGGAGAAGGATCAAGCAGTGCTTGGTCCCCTGGGCTTCTTTTAGTGCCTGTTCCTGTCCTTGGGTGTGCAAAAGCAGACAGAAGAGATGAAATGTGTGGGGAGCTCCAATCCTCCTCAGTGAGGGATCTGGAGATTTCATCTAGGACAAGCGAGACCTGCAGCTGGGTTGTGCTTGACATCTCCAGGCTCCAGGGATTTCAGTGTAGATACTGGAAAGAGGCAGTGGGAAGGAGGATGCCTTGGTGTAGGTAATACCCTGCATCCTTTCCTATGTGCCACCATGACCTGCTCCCACCTGCCATGCTTTCACAGTGCTGCTGCCTCCTCCTCCAAACAATAGATTCCAAGAGTGGAAAACCTCTAGAACAACCTAAAACAGCAGCCAAAAAACTCAGCTGCACATTTTTAGGGACTTAATAGTATTTAGGACAAGATTCCTGCATGCCACTGAGGTCCCTAACTGACCTTGGAGGTAGATTGAAGTCTTCTAACTTCTAAATTTCTGCTACCAGAGCTTTGTAAGAGCTTGTATATCTGCTGCTTTGCAGGTGGGCATTTGTTTAAACTCTGAAGTGCTGAGCTCCTTGTTGCTCGCCTCACACCTACATCAGGCCAGATCTCACAGCCAGACACCTTCTTCTCCTTCAGCCTTGCTAGCCCCAAATTTGTGCACATTTCCAGGGCCCACCAAACCTATGCAAGCAATAGCAGCCCCTCTGCTTGCTTAGATACAGACCCAGGCTGAAATTCTTCGTTTCCCTGCTGTAACTTACAGTGATAGCCCCACTATTTGATGCTGTTGCCTTTTCCAGGGAATGTAACTGAGAGCAGTTACTAAGTACAACCTTAAGGCCATTTTTCAGGACAAAGACGACTTGTATTTTTGTCGCTGTTATCACAGACAGCAAACTTCAGTGCATAAAGGGCAATAAAGCATTCAGACGAGAGAAGTGACTCGCCATATCCTACAACCTAATCGTTAATTGCATTTGCCCAGGAATCGATGAGTTTGTATCTTCTGAGGAACATAAGCCTACCAATGTCCTCCTGGGTGAGGGCTCTAACCAAAAGGTCAGTTCCTTCACAGAGGTGAGCCATCTTCTCACCTGAATTCTCTGGGAAAGAGAGGACAGGTTTCTCATGGTTCTTTTTAAAAAATGGCCCTTTGGCACCAAACTTCACAGCTATATGTGCTTGGGGCTATTTTGCTGTGTCTGAGCCACCAGTAGAGGATTTCTGCTGCTTCTAGTTGCTCTTGAAGGCAACTTTTAAATTTCCGTGTGTCTGGAGTTGGGTCTGTCTATACTGACTCCTAACAGCTCCCAAATAGATAAACTGCTTTGAATGAAGATAATTTTGCAGAAGAGGATAAAAATCATCAGCTCTTTTTGTTTTGAAGCCACCAAAACATCAAGACCTGAATCCATAGAGGAACAGAGATGAGCCGTGAGCAGGTCCTCCACATCTGTGAAGAATGGGCTAAAGTTGCTGGAGTCCATCACAGTCAGAGGCAAGTTTAGACCCCAAGTCACAAGATGCCATCTCCGTGTTGTTATACCAGGACCAGCGAAGAGGAGACTGTGCTACGTGTGCTCATGGTGGTCATCCGTTGGTCATTTCCAGACACCATGTGCTGCCTCTGGGAAATGAACCCCTGCTGAATTTCGTACTCTTTCTGCATCTCTCTCTCAGATGTAACCTGAGTAATGATCTGTCACCTCCAATTCATCTCCTCTGCATTTCTCACCTTGTCACGTCACATAATTAACTCAACAGTTTGCAACCAGCAGCCCTCGTGAGAGCAAAGATGTCCAAACTCTTTCCTTGCTTGACTAAGACAAAGATGATTTGTAAATGTTGCTGCTTGTGGGTTAGGACTTGTTACTTTTCAAGATCAGGCTTTCCTTTCAACCCCCCGATTTGCACCTTCCCAGCTCACTCTTCCCAAGGCTGGTACCCGGGGCCAGACCTGGCCGTGCAGCCCTGCAGAGAGCAGCCAGGGCTGTTCCCCTCCTGGTGAGAGGCTGTGCAATGCTGTGTTGTCCCTGAATACCGATTCCTGGGGGAAATAATGTAAATACCTCCCCCTCACACTCCTTCCAGTTTAAAACAGGTTTGGAATCGGCTTTACTGGGAAGGACAATCACGCAATTATCTGTACTCAATCCAAACAAAGAGGAAGCCAGGGGATGGGGATGGGACACAGCCTCTTTCTCTTCCAGGAGGCTGGGTCTTACCCAGCCTGCAACACATGGCTGAAGGATGCACACACTCATGAGAAAAGAGCCAATGGATTAAAATGAAGAAGTATCCACCATGCAAAGATGCACCACATGCACCAGCTTTCTTGACTGCCTCAACAGAGAGGTACCCCATCACAGCGGCTGAGAAGGGTGAATTCCCCTGGTGACTCTAGCAGGGGCTAAGGGAAATGTTGATGGAGGGTGATTTCAAACAGTTAATGTCGCTCCAGGAAGAGATGATTTGGGGCTTTCATGCTCTATTCTGAAACGCAGGGCAGCAGCAAGAGCAGGGTTGGACACCAAGGAAGAGGTGGGATTAGTCTGGTGTTGACCCACCTACAACCTGGAGCATCACATGCACCCTGGCACAGGAAGACCTGAGCTCAGGCCCCATGGTTACTGCATCCTCCCTTACTAGATCAGATGAGAAGACATGCTTAGAGGGGGTGGCTTGGCATCTGGGATAGCTGCTGGCAGCCTTCAACCTGCCCAGCCTGCACGTGCAAGTGCCCTTGGGCACACTGTCCACTGGTGAGAACGTGCGGGCACCTCCAGCCTTCTCCAGAGACCAGGCAAGGGGTCCTGTCCTAGCAGATGTCTGCATCAGCAGTATGGACCTGGTCTGTCCTGACAGTGGGGCATCTTTCCAAAGAGGAGCTGCCCTGCATTTTCCCCTAATCCCTTGATTTACGGTGCTGGGCTCACCTCATTCCCATAGGAACTGGTAGGCTGGAAGGACTCAGCAGTTTTCCTACATTGGGGACACAGGGAAAAGGCCTTGCCAACCTCTGCCAACAGCTTCTGGCAGCAAATGCCTCTTCACTCTAAGCACGAAGGGCAGGAGGACGGTGAGTATTTGAGCCAGAGCTGTCCTGCCAGGGCTCTCCACGTGGTCCTGCCCCATGAGCTTCTCACGCGGGGATGGTTAGACTCGTGTGTCGGGGTTGGGCTGGTTTCATGGGCCAAGGAGATGGTAATTAGTGCCTGTTCTCCTGGCCATGGTGTCAGCCTCTCCTTCCTTCCCTTAACCTGCAGGCTGGAACCGTTCCCTACACAAAGCCGACATCAGGCTGGGGGACGAAGGGGGATCTCCACAGTCCCTTAATGCAACCGCTGTGCAAAGCCGCCCATTTTAAAGCTGAGCAGGTTTCTCCTGCCTCTCCATCTGCTTTCCGCAGCCTCACAGATCCCTCCCCATCCATCACACGTCTCTCCTCATCCCTGGAGACCCTCCTTCTCTTTCTCTCTCCTAATGAAGATTGATTCCCTTGTTCCCTACAGGTCTTTCCTTCCCCAACTCTCCCTCTGCACTTCAGCAAGACCCGACCTTCCCTCCAGCACCCGTCCAGAGCTCCTGGCAGCATCTACCCTCACTCCCAGGCTTTGTTCTCTTATGCTCCCATCCACGATTACCCCGGGTACAGAGCTGGCCCCAGAGCTGATCCTAACAGGCATCCAACGCCTTGGTGCCACCATCAGCTCCTGGTGTCTCCTGGGGGGCATTGAGCAGAGGGGGTGCTCTCCAATGGGGGTTTTAGCATGTGTTAGCTGGCCTTGCTTTCCTGTCGGTTGTTTTAACAGGCACCGGGTGCTTCCTGAGCAGCACAAGAGCTCGGCTCCCCCGCGTTATAGGGCTTTCACCACCCACCTTGAGGGAAACAAACTGCTTCTTTGTCAGAGAATTTTACAGCGAGGTGCTCGTTCGATGCAGGTTATAATCAATTGGCAAGCATTTTTCATAGCTGGTGGGTGGGCCTGATCCTGGTCTCAGTTGAATCAGGGGCTCGTCAAGAAGTCAAGAGCTCCAGCCCTCCTAATTTTGTGGACATCCGTGGGTGTTGAACCAGGACCAGGCTCACCAACCAGCCTGAGGACATACCAAACATGTTGCGGGCTGCTTGGGGAGTGCTCTGCAGAGCCACTTGTCACGGGGCAAATTCCAGCTCGGGGATGGCATTTTGGTTTTGTGCACCAGCCGATTGCTCTGACAGCTTTGCAATGATGTTCTTTCTCTGCTTCCAGGACCCCTGAAAAAAACACTGGTGCTACAGACCAAGAACCGAGTACCTTAGTGCAGGACCAACGCACATGAAGTTGAACACTTTCTTCTGAGTGGCGGTTGGAGCAAACATATAGTCTGCATGAAATGTGTATCGTCTGGCTGGCATACAATAAAGCTGATGAGCAGAGCTGAATGACAATTTCTCTTGTCTCTCAAGCACTGAGAAGTTACTGTCTCCAGGATCTGTGTAATGCAGTTAGCATGTCTGTGCCTTGATTTATATTCAGTAAAGTCAGAGAAAGAAAATGGGTCCAATTCTCCCTTTATTCATAGCTGTGAAACGGCACTGTTTTCAATGGTCTCTCTAGTTTACACGGGCAACAAAGAGATCAGATTCACTTCCATAACTCATGGAAGTTTCATATTGGATTTCAGTGATTATCCCAGAAGCCTAGTTGATAGCATCAGCAGCTCTTCTCAAAAATCCTTGGAAGATTTAAGGCACTATAAATTCTTAACCACTGTGAGGAACTCACATTTGGATGTCGCCAGGTGAAGCACACCTTGTGCAACATCTGGCAGATCCTCTTGTCATTGTGTTGTAGCCAAGAACATCTCAGGCCTTTTTCTGAGACTTAACATTCAATTTGTCATTTAGGGCAAAGGCTGTACAAGACACCAAAAACTTGCTGGCAAATTAGTGTTTTTTCTCAGCATTTTTTTCAAAAATGTTTCATTGAAATAATTGTACAGTACGAACTGGAAATGCTGTAGGAGGAATGGAGCTGGTTCATGGGATTAGCAGGTCTGGTTGTTCTGTACGCACATCTTTTCTGGGTGAGGCTCCCTATGTCCGTAAGATGTACGCAGCACGTGATGGGAGATGGAGTCCAGCCCTATAGGCTGTCCCCTATAGATGGCCAAGTACATGAAGTACCCAGACTGCAGTTCCAACAACGCACTGGTCCAGCACACGCCAATAAATACTTCTAGGTTTAGGCTGAAGTGTTATAACACTTAGAGCTGGGATTTGCTTTACTTTCCGCAAGCGCTAACTTTAAGCAACAGGCTGCTCTTCCCGCCCAAATTAATTATGCAAGGCAGCTACTTCATCAGAGGCGGGGAGAGCTGGGCAGCTTCCATGGAGCATGGCAGCTCCAAAGCCCTCCAAAACCAGAGGGTCTGATTTGCTGGGTGTAGTTAAGAAGGAAACTGCCTTGGGCTTGGAGGAGTCATTCAAGTATTTCAAAATGAAAATGCAAGTCCGTGATACACATCCTCCTCCTTCTATATAAGCACTCCTCCTATACAGACCCCTGTTCTGTGCAGAAGTAAATCAAGAGTGATTCCAGCCATGGCTGGACCAACTTTAAAATGAGTGAATGTTTTAGGAGACCCAATCTCCTTCAGTTGCAGAGAGCCTTGGTTGCTACTGCTCTTTGCTATTCATTTTGTACCAATGCTAAGGCACCCTGTGATGGCGAAAATCCCGAGGGTGCCAAGCATTGTACAGACACGGGACAAAAACACAGAGACCCACCCAAAGGACCGTGAAGGCAAAGCAGGAACCTAAAATCGCCTCAAGCTCCTGATGGTCACATTGTGGCGAGTTCTTTTTGGCGACAGGAAGGTTGGGAAGCACCTCCTTGTTAAAGGCATAAAATACAGAGGAATATTTGTAGCGACAGCGTTTGTACAAGCCAAGAAGAAATTAGAGTAAATCCAATCACTGAACCATTGCAAAGCACCTCCGAGAAGATGTGAATAGTAACTAATGAAATATTCAATACAAAGGGAAGTAGATTACATGCCTGTGAATAATTGTGCTGAGCGTGTGCCTCGCTCAGTAGCTGAAGGGTCCTTGTTACACGTGATTAAGTAATTAACTTTTTTTGTGTATAATTACCACGATTGCACAATTATTAGAGAGGAGCCCAGTCCAAAGCTCCAGCACCAGATGTCGGTGGCCTGCAGGAGGTTTTCCTCCAGATCCCTGGAGCTGCTGGTGTCCCAGGGAAGCAGGACCTGGCAGGCGTCTGGCTGTTGCTCTCTGATGTCTCGGGGCCCATCACTTGTCTCTGAATCAGATGCACCCGAGGAAAAAAGGCACCATAGATCCAGTCAGCAAAGGATCTTATCTATACACAATTATTTGTAGTAACCCAGACATCCATGGTGGAAAACATGAGGAAAAAAGCTTGTTCTCCCATCAGTATCTGATCTTCAGGGAGCTGGCTTGGAGGGGCAGAAAAGCCAATCCTAACATTCACTAAAATGAATATTTTCTGCCTCTTCAGCTCCCTGAAGCAGCTCAGCACAAGGTGAAAGCAGGAACAAGTGGCCACCAACTTTCATTTCACCAGTGGAAACTGTGGGGAATTGTGTCCGAAGTAGGAAGGTGAAATTTCACAGAGGTAGGTTTTGAAACAGTGGAGTTGATTTAAATGCTCACCCAAATCAAGGCAGAAGATGCCCACTTCAGAAAACATTTGTGTAACTCATAAATAACCACATAGTTTTCCACCAGACTGGGTGCAATATTTCAGACCAACCAACCAAAAAAAAAAAAATTAAAATTTCATTTCATATAGAAAGGCAGTGGTCTGATTTAAATCAGCATCTCCTCCTTCTCACCCCAAAATTTTCCTGTTGCCACAAGCTGGAATATTTACTGTTTATTAAGAAAAAAATAACAATTTTTGTATCCTGGCAGATTCTGTTCCCCATTGCTAATATTTCCCTCCCCTTTGTCCTGGTATCAACTGCTATCCTCAGTCTCTTGCTTCCTTCCACTTCTCTTTCCATTTAGCTTTTCTTCCCCTACATAGTATGTCCCACTCAGGTCCCTCCTACTCTCAAAAATAATTGAGTTACCAACTGTCATATTGCCCACCTGGCATACTGTATATAATTTCCTACCACGCTTGTCTTTTTAGATTGCAAAGTATTTGTGGCTGGGAGTTTCCCTCATTTTGTGCTATTCACTGCTCTGCCTGTCTTTCGCTTATCCTAAGGTATTACTGTAATAGACGTGATTAATAGGAATTATCCTCCCACTAGCAAGACTAATTCAATGCAACTGAATTTTGCATGACTGCTTTTATCTGTAGTGTACTCAGTACATCCTTACAACCTTGGCTGTGCTTTGTATATCAGCAGCGGTGCAAAGCTGTAAGGCTGAGGGAGAGGAAGGAATCCCCCAAGCAAAGAAAGCCAGGGCTAAAATAGGAGCAACACAGGAGACCAGAAATTAGAGCAAGGAAAGAAAAGGAATATTTCCAGATCAGAAATGAAATGCAATGGAGGGAGATAGAGGCAGGAGGCAAAGTTTTCTGTTCCCCTCTCCAGGAGCTGGGTAATAAAACTGGTCCCTAGAGAAGAGGAGCAGAAGTACTGGAAGAGGAAAGTGTTCAGGAGGGTGTTTCAGACTGGATTTTGCCCTTTTTAGGTCCCGGGCTTCACAGATTTGAAGACTTCTGCTGATTTTCAGGGAAAAGCATTACTCAAGGCTGAGGAGATGTGTAAAGTTCACAGGAGATGTTTCGCCCACCAGCGTGAACATGGATTAATGCTGCACAACTCCTTATCTGATGGGTTATTTCCATTTAATGAGGCAGTGACTGAAGGAGCTCGGTGGCTGGGGAGAGCTCCCAGGCAGATCCATCGAGGACAAGGGCAGAACCGAGGGGGGATTCAATTAGGATTTGAAGCCAACAGCATCCATGGTGTAAAGTGGCCAAAACTGCTGGATTTGCATCTGTTGGATTTGCCCGCCTGATTTATGGGCCACTTCCTCAGAAGGGTGTAAATACCTGCAACTGGATTGACTCCTTGCGGATTTACACCAGCCATGCCTGTCCAAATGGCACAGAATATCCAACAGCTCTTTTTAATGCTGTGAATAGCATGTTGGGTTTGGTTGGCTTCCCCCCTGCCGCAATGATTCCTAGATGACTTATGCTCCCTTGTTTCTTCAAGGCTCTTAAAAATCCTGACCTGAATTATTTAACCTCTGTTCACCCCCCCTTTCCTCCATCGCCTTTTCTCTTTTGTTTCCTTTACCTTGATGTGTTTATCTCCTGTTCTGTCACTCCAGACATTTCATTTCTCCTTCTACCCTCATGCATCTTTCATAGTTTACCCCTCTTTGCTCTGGCAAGGGGCAGGTTTTCCTATTTGGTGGCAATCACTTTTTGTGACATATCTAGGTTACTGTCAGGACTCCTTCTCTGTGTAAAATGTCTTTCATTTTTTATGAAACTGCTTTAATAATTTATCCCCCATCAATGATGTATAATGAAATCACCGTCCTGAAATGGCTTTTCCATGTTGAGGTAATGGAACAGAGATGGGTTGGAAGGTGCTATCCCCGGATGGTATTTTGGTGCAAGATAAGCCATGAGTTTCAGGGGAAGGAGAAAGCTGAAATAGCTGAGAAGATGCTATTGTTTGGGGTCTGGATCAGAAGAGAAAGGAATGGACCTGCCTTTACTTTGCCTATAGTGCAGAACATCAGGAGGTACATGAACCATCGTGATACTCTCACTGGTGGCCTTTGGCTCAGAGCTAACCAGCACGGAGGTGAATCACCAAAAATAGCAAGACCCAAAATATCCTTCCCATAAAGTCGTATTCACACATCTCGGGATGGCAAAATCACTCCATTACTTCCCTTCCCTGAGCTGCAAATTTCCCCACTGTGGTCCAAAATGGATCACAAGATGTAACTGAGGCTTATGACCCTCACCACATCATGAATTTATGGTGGTGGGAGAGCTGCTGTAGTCCTGGTTATCTAGGGATACCTGTGAGGCAAGGTTGGTGGAAGTTTTATCTTTTATTGGAAAAGGAACAAGGGTTTGAGAGGACATTTTCTCCGGATCACAACTGCTGCACTAAACTGAGTTGAGGCTGTTGATCCAGACCCTTGCAGTGTTCTAGGATGGGTTAATTAAGGAGTCAAATGCACACATGCAGTATTTTAATATGCACAAGCAATTAGAAGGTACAACCAAAATCCTCTTAATTTTCAGACAGGAAAGTGCATGGGCCAAATCCTGGTGTAAAACACCACCACTGCATTGCTTTGAGCCTTGGCTTTGGAGGAGTGCAGATGACTTAACACAGCAGAGGATGTCAAACCTAGGATCCAAAGGATGCAGCTTGTTCCTTCCTGACATTCAGCAAAACCAAACTGCCAGATCCCAGTGATCCTGACCAACGGAATAACGTAGCCTTGGATCCAGGCTCAGCAGCTGGAGCCCATCCCTCAGGAAGGCCTCGTTCAAAGAAGTACCAAATCCCTAAGTATGTAAATATTTTCTCTCATGCACCCAGAGTACACAAGTTATTAAAAATAATTAAATTAAAGCTGATATTGGATTATTTTTTGTGTTTTCATCCTTTATTCTCCAGTCACAATTCTCTGTAATCACATTTTTTAAAACCAATGGAAGCAGAGATATTTACCAATCCAACTGAGTCTAGCAGCTGCAAAAATAAATGTTCCTTTAAAAATAATTGCCTAAATTGCCCTAGGAGAAAAAAATAAAAGAAAATTTTTGCATGGAAGTAAACATGAAAGGAATGACTCTTTTTTGCCTGGTTCCTCAGTATTTATCATTTGAATATATAAATCTTCATAGAAGTCATTAAATAAAGCAGCTCAAGAAAACATAATTGATTTCCCTATGTCCTCTGTGTAGCTCATTTCTGATTAACTATTCCTTGTTTATATTTCCTCAGGAAGAACGATGAATATATGTTTATGAAACTGCACAATCACAACTCCCAGAACAGCAGGTTTTCAAAGGGTGAGCTATTTTTGTATTCAGCATGAATGTATTGCACAGGGCACTGACGACAGACATGATTGTCCGGTAGGAGTTAGCATCATGACAGAAGAAGAACTCGGTTATTCATTCACGTCTAACAGAAATATGATAAACCAGTTATTCAACCCAGGATACAAAACCCAAAGCAGTCACAAACCAGAAAGTTTCTCAAAACAAGGCAAGCTAATAAAACACTTAAAAAGCTCATGGCAAGGTGCTTAGGCTGGGTGCATTTTAGGAGGAGGAAGAGGTTCTCCAGAAATCCAGCTTAACTGTAACAATCCTTATGGGGTTTTATAGGAGATGTATATGATGGGGCATTCTCTTTTCTGGGCCAAAGTCATATTAACAGAGCTAAAATCTCCATTGGTCTTCAGGTGTTAATGCCACTACTCTCTGGGACATGTAGGCTCCTAAATAAATTTTGAAAACGGTCCTCAGGGAAGTGTTTAAATGGCCTTTTCCCATCCGCACTACCCTCTACACCACATTTCCCCACTTATGCATGGGCTTTGGTCTCCATCCCCCAGGCACAAGTAGATGAACCTGGAGGTGAGAGCATCACCAAAGGCCATGTTTTATTCAGATTCTTCTTCTAGGTTTACAACAAATGCCTCTATTGAACCTCACTTGGAATTAGAGTGACTGGGGACATCCTGAAGGGATGACTGGTCCAGCCTTCCCTTAGAAGGAGGTGGAAACAGAGACAGAGAGCCCAGCACGCCCAGGCACTGGTCCAGGCAGAGACCTGGGAGACAGGCAGCAGAAGAGAAGGGTAGAAGACTTGCAAGTGCTAGAAGGGATTTATCCAAGCACACGAGCCCTCACCATCTGAGATGTTTACTCCAGTCTCCTTCACAGCCAAAGGAGAGAAATGGGCACTTCCAGGAGACAACACATCTCATCCTAAGGGAAATGGTGAAGGTAGCTTGGATGAATTGCATTCCAGAGAGCCAAGCCAAGAATGACTATATCTCAAATGTTTAAATTTATATTTAGATGTCTGATGTCCAGGGAGTTGAATCTGCAGTGTTGGCACCCTGTGCCCCAGAGCAGCATATGCAAAAGTCTGGTAATACCTTATGTGAAGTTTGCATTGCATCAATGATTGCACAAAAAATGGAGGGAAAAGCCTTGCTGTAATAGCAAAGTGTAGATTCATTGCATCTAAATTTAATACATGCACATACCATCCCCAAATGATGTTAGAACTGCAGCTGCTAACACAATATTGGATCATCTGCTCTGGTGCTGTAGAAAAGCAAAAAAATACTTTTTTTGCTTGTTTGCAAATAGAAACCGAAGCACAAAGAATTTAATCACTTTCCCAAGTTGCTATAGTGTGACTATAGCACATCGCCGAATCTCAGTCCAGCATCAGTCTTAGCTCAAGAAATTCTTTTCTAAGCGTTGTCTTCAGAAACGTGCAGTTTTCTCCCTCCTGAAAGCAACCCAGCAGCTCAGAAATGGGTGACTAATGCATTTCCTGCTTCTGTCTAGATACACACAAATTATTCATAATTATTTCAGTGACTTTTTCATTTGTCTTAATTTGCATGGCATAATGCCAATGATGTGCTGGATTTCCCAGTGAAAAGTGCGAGGAAAAGGTTAAGCTGAAGCTGTGCTACAAAGCATCACTAATAGATTTGGGTAGAACTTGGTGCTCCTTATCTATCCACCCTCTCCACAGTCTCCATCATTTTTATCAGACAGACTTTGGGGTCAAAACCCTAGAAGACTTCACAAATACCTTTATGGACATGAAAATATATGCTCTTACTTTAATTAGGATAGGCTTTTTATTTTAAAAGACTGTATTTAAACATTTCAGGAAGGAAGTTGGAAAGCCACTTCCCCTCATGACAGGCTATTCTTGAAATGTTCCTTCTAGACTGTTTTCTTCCAATTTCCTCTGAAATAGCAGACATCAATCATTAAGGGAGTTATAATGCACAGCAGGGGCAATAGCTCTCCTCCAGCATAAAAATTCCAGTTCTTCACTGCTGGATTTTTAATTGCCTGAAATCTCTCATGCCCTTTACTTAAAAAAACAAAAGAAAAATAGGATGCTAAATTTCCAGTGGGGGAAAATAACCAACCCACCTCTTGTTTATAGGCATATGAATTTCCTTATACTCGGCGTAGCTAGATAGATTTGGGATTGGAAGGGTGAGGGAAGAAGATCCTTGTCCACACTCCCCTGAATTTCAGCAGAGCCCTGCTCATCTACAACATTTAAGCATCTTATTTGCATACCTGAGATGTTGAAGTCACTTCATGTTATGCATGGTAGAAGGAGTCTCCCCAGCTTTCTCCTGCAGTGAGATAATTTCAGATATACATGCAAAGCCAGCAAAGTCATTGGAGAAAAACCTGTCTCCTTACAAACATCTCTGCACTGGTATGAATGTCCAGCTTTGTAGATTCATCAATCATTTCTGTGAGGGGATGCTTGTTACTGGCCTGGCCAGTATCTGTGGTTGAGTTGGTGTCTCCACTACAGAATTTGAACCCTGAGATTCTCGCCTTCTCCAGCTCACCAAAATTGCTGTGCATGGCAACTTGACTCCCAGCTGTGCTGATTCTGAGACAAATACACTAAAACATACTATTTTCTTTCTGCCTCCACCATGACCTACAGTTCTGATCAGATTTCTGCTGCAGGACATGCTGGCTGGAAGTGCAGGAAAGTGGATATACATTCCTTCTTAACGGCAGACTGAGCTTGGCCTTAGGAGAACACAAAATGAGGAAGGGCTCGACACGGTTATTCTCTGAAAGACTCCAGACCTTCTATGAGCCTATGTTGTCACTGTTATTCTTTCAGTGTTTTTGCTGCCTCTCCTTTGACCCTTCCAGAGCTGGTGCCATTAGGACTAGGACGCCGGAGAGATGACCGGTTTTATCCAATACAGCAACTCAGTGACTTCCACTCTCCTTAATGGGACATCGAGGCAGTAGCACTCCATTGCTCAAGATGACAGCCCCTAGATGTCAGTGCAATGGCCACAATGGCAAAAGAATTTTCTCCCAAGAAGGGATCCCTCCCTCCAAACAGTCTTGGAGCATTTCTTATCTGTCTGGTCATCCAGAAGACCCCAATCCTGCAAACCCTTATGCCCATATGGGCTTTTCGTGATCCATACTTCCGTGCAAAGGGGTGCCACCATCCAGTTGATGGGACTGCATGTGACAGTTGTGTCCCAGACCAACCATTAAACACAGAGCAAAAAAACCCCCAGGGCTTAGTTCCTTCATCAAAGCTGAATTAACAGCAGTTTATTTCCTCAGCTCACCTTTCTAGCTACTAGCAGCAAAGCTCCTCCACCCTGCCCAATGTGTAGTACGAGTTGTATCTGGCAGGAGCAGACAAGCCTGACTTTGGTTTGTGCGACGGGGCTCAGGTTTTGGAACAGTTGCATAAGGAGGAAATGCGATGTGTGGGCTACCGTGCTTGTGGTTCAGCTTTCCAGTCATGAAGAAATAAAAATAAGTTAGTGGGTTTGCAGAAATAGGAAGATCTTGCAATCGCCACCGCAGCGATGTGCGGTCAGATGATTCCTCTCTGGGCTGGCTCTGTGGCCAAGGCTTTTCCACCCTTCCCAGTTATCATCAGAACAGAGCTCAGAGTTAATCCTTCTCATCCAGGAGGGCATCTCATCTTGATCTCATGCCCCAGGAGATGGGGAAGCCACCACTTACCTCGCTAAGCTCTTGTCTCTTGACACTTAAATATGCATTACTTTATTATGTCTGATAATAAATAGCCCTACTGAATCTCTAGGGGCTTCTCTTGGTGGCAACGCTTTCCTCTTTTGAAGGATGGCACTAGCCCTTTTTCCCTAGAAGATAACACTGATTGCCTGCTCTTGGTGACCCCAAAAGCCTATTCAGAGCCCTTCTTCCCAAGAAATCCTGTGCAGATCTCAGGCCACAACCTCCTGAATTTTCCCAGATTCTGACTTAGCTTTTGGCTTTGTTAACATGCATTTTGGCTGCACGGCCCCAAGCAATCCAGATTGCTCTGTGTGACTCATCATATTTTTTGTGCTGGCTGTCTTTGTGTTGTCTGTGAGTTATGTCAGTGGTAATTTTATATTCATTTCCAGATCATTGAGGAAAATGTTGAAGACTGTCAAGCCTTGTAGCCGCCTCTGTGGATCTCTGCCCAAAAGCTCCACAGGCAATCACAGATTTCAAACCAGCCAGGTCATCCAGCTCGTATCTGCTGATTGAAACCTATTGATTGCTTGTATCATTGATTAACATCTCCTTTTGCTGATGACATAGAAATATTTGGTCATTGTCATGCAGGGGAATTACAGCATCCAATATGTATTTCTGAGATTCTGACTATCTCTACTCAGTGACAACTCCAACCCCTTGCTAGGATTCCTCCATTCCCATTGCAGTACTTCTTTGCTATCTTCTCCCCAGTCATCATGTATTTTTCCTCGCAGCCTTCAGCTTCTCTTATTCATTTTCTCTCCTTCTTTGCCACTATGCATAACAGAAGATACATGCTTTCCTTTTTGCCATTTTTTTTTAGCATTTCTAATTGTGGACACTGAGCAGAGAAGGTTTTGACTCTGGCCAGTCCTCTTCTGTGTCACAAACCAAAATGTCTTAGATATCTTATTGGCTCTTGCTGAAAAGCTCCTAGATATCAACCACATTTTCTCAGGCTGAATTTTCCGTCTTAGTTCATCTCATCTACCTTGTTCCTCTGTGCAGAGGAAGGAGACATCTCAAACAATTCATTGCTAAGCCAAGGAGGAAAAAAAGGCAAATTGTTTGAAATCAGAAGGATGCATGTAGTGTCATTAATGTGCTTAAAAATGTATGAGTTGCAATTTATAACTCTGAGTTCTTCAATCACCTGACAAGATGTGGCTTGGATTTCATTTTAGTGCTAATGCGAAGCAAGCCAAGAGTGCATCGGTGCAGACGGGACTTTGTTTTTGGAAGAGCTGATCGGCTCCTGAGCTGTTTTCAGTAGACAGATCCGGGCAGCGCATGGAGATGCGGACGCTTCTGAAACATCAGGCAACTGAATGGAGGCTGATCTCTTTGGAAAAACCATCCTGCCACATTTAATCATGACAAGCGAACACAGGACGAGGCGGTACCAGCTGGTGCCATCTCTAGTGCTTTCAAGGAGCTCTGTAAAAAGTGCACTTGGAAATGCACCTTTGCCTCGGGCAGAATTTTAAAAAGGCAATGGCCCTACTCGTGCCACAAATTATGTTTCCATCTGGAAATGTGAAACAGTTATAATAATGCTCTAAATCACAAGAAATCTTCCCTTGTAGGCTTTCCCTGCCTCTTCCTTCTCTATGGAGAAAGGCAATTTTGCAACAAAGATTTATTTTCTGCAAAGGTGTGGTTTATGAACGGGGAGGCAGGAAGGCTGGCAAAAAAAATAAAGTGAAAACAGAGAAGGACTTGGGGATACTGGTGGATGAAAACTGGACGTGAGTTGGCAATGTGTGTTTACAGCCCAGCACATCTGACCAATATTTTTAGCACCATTTTGTAAAGAGGTCAGTTTTCAGAAAATCACAGAATCACGAAATCGCTGAGATGGGCAGGGATCTCTGGAGATGATCTAGTCCAAACCCCCTGCTCAAAGCGGAGTCAGCTGGAGAATATTGACCAGGTCATTGTCCAGTTGGGTTTCAAATATCTCTGAGGATGAAGACTCCAGAGCCCCTCTGAGAAAAATGTTCCAGTGTCTGATGCACTGGAAAAGTTTTTTCTTACATTTAAATGGAATTTTGAGTATTCTTTGAGTTGGTGCCCGTTGCCGCTTGGCACCACCATCAAGAGACACGGCTAGACAAAGACATGTCCACCCTGGCCTAGAGTTGGGGCTAATCCTGCTTTGAGCAGGTACTGGAGTAAAGATGTTCAGAGGTCCCTTGTCCCACGAGCCTTTTGTAGAGTTTGGCCACTCTCATCCAGTCTCTCTTCAGCAAACAAGGTCTCCAAAGGTCACCTCAGTAAAGAGACAGGAATGAGACAGAGACGGACTGTGCAATTATTGATCAAAATTAAAGCATGGAGCAAGCACAAGAGGCAACCCAACCGGTCTGTGGAGCAGAACGGGCTGCTCAGCCTTTCGGCTGTTGCTGCTGGAGCCAGACAGACACAGGCTTTTCTGGCTGTGATGAACGGAGGTGAAGGTTTCGCTGATTCACAGCAGGCAGGGGATTTTCTGCAGAAAGTGCCTGCTGTTAACTCTTTCCTTCCCTTTGCTTCCCACCTGGAAGCAAGGTAGCCTCTGGCTCTTCCCATGGTGGGCAAAGGGCTGCAGGGCTGGACTGTGGCTGGTGGTCGTGTCTTCCAGAGGTGGTTCTGGGGGACAGCTTAGCCCATCTAGAGCCTCCTTTGTCCCTTTTGCACCATACCCCTGAGCTGCAGGCACAGCTGAGCAACTGACACAAAGGTGAGAAGTTGTATCTGCTCCATGAGGTCATGGTGATGTCACACCGAGAAAAGGCAGCGTAAGGTGCAATGGAGCAAGCTCCACGTCGTGGGGGAGATGAGACAGGACTGGGTGGGTTGAAAATGGCACTGTCACACCTTTTGTGGCAATGGTTAGGACAGGCTTTGGGGTGACAGCAGCTCACACCATTCAGGAAAGGGAGTCACCGCAGCATGTAAATTCTCAACTTTTCTACCCAAAACAGAGTTCAAAGAAAGGGCCCCAAAATCATCTCCAAAGCCAAAGCACCTTTGCAGAGTCCAGCAGCATGCGCCCAGGGCCACACAGCCTTAAAGCCTCTCAGACCCATACTGATGGGTGCAATCAGTTCCCGGTTCAGGTTACTGAGTCCAGCAGAAATTTGAACCCAGCATTTTGGGTATGCTCTCTCTCTAGGAAAAAGTAGCCATTCATGGGGAGGAAAAATACAGGATGAGCTGATCTTCTCTTTCTCCTCTCTTTTTCCCTCAATGAAAAATTTCAATGGGTTTCATTTCCATTTTGCATAAGAATTTTTTCCATTTGGAGAGCTGTTGTTTATTATTCAAAGCCATTAAATATCCTCTAAAATCACAGTACTTACAAAATGAAAAAGGAGCTATTAGATCATCCAGTCTATTCATTTACGTGACTTATTAACCTCCGGTAGAGGCATCTACCACTCATCCCTTCAGGACAAATCTTGAGCTTGACTTCCCAAATGAGTGCATTCATCTCTCTGGCCCTAATTTGCATGAGCCTTTGGTGCAGACGCATTTGCAAACCTCCTCTGTGCTCAAAACCCCTTTACCCCCTCAGCCCTCCCAGCCACTCAGGTGACCCTGGAGAACAGCTAAAGTCCCTAAAGGAGACGCTTCACGTGCACGGACCCCACTGTTGCCATCTGCCAGCCCTGGTGCCTTTCTCCTTCCAGTTCACTGGACCGTGCTGTTCTAATTACGGCAGAGCCGCTCTTGTCTTTCAGAACTCAGTACTGGAGAGGAGATGGAAGATTTAGGTAGGCTGGGAGGAAAGAGGCTTAAGGACCTCAAGGAGCTGCAGAAGCGTGTGGTGGGGTTTATTACAACCAATCATCCATCCATGCATCCATCCATCCATGCATCCATGCATCCATCCATCCCACCCCTCTCATGTTCTCACTGAGCTTTCTGAACAGGACTTGTCTAGCAAGTTTAGTGACCCATAAAGGAGATATTTCCAACATCATAATTTCTCCTTCCCCAAAAGCATCATCTCATATATGCAATAACTGTGCAGGCTTTTTAGATGAGGGAGAGACAGGACGAGGTGCTCTGGAGCAGTCTGCTAGCTCTAGAAGTAGTAGTGTAGATGCTTTCATCCATGCCATGGGCAGCAAGATGGGTGGGAAGCACCCAGAGCTCACAACCATGGGGGCCAGCTCTTCAGCAGGGGCGAGCATAGAGCTGCTATCGCAGATAGGCACCCTGACTGCAAACTAATGAGGCAAATCCTGGTTACATCGCACTCTGAAGTAGGAAAACACTCTCATCCCTGCTCCACTGTGTAGTATACTAGACCAACATCTCCCAGTTGTGGCTGGATGCCATCGAGAGTATTTCTACTGCACTGGATTGTGCTTGTGTACTGATGCTGACGTGATTGAAAAACATAAAGAATTAAGTTCTTCTCAACCTTTCTGGACCCAGATGTCCCATGTACCCCAGCTATCACACCTGCACCTTTTTGTGGCTCTGGGGACATCTCTCATCTGTGACACTTTGAGATGGTGTTAGAGCATCTTGCCGCTTGCTAGATTTTGATGGAGGATGTTCAGGTGCCTCCTAAAATGGACTGTCCACCAACCTGTGCTCGAGGGCATGCTCCCTTGCTGCAGTTTACTCCACGTTTCCACAGGGTTGAGGACTTGAGTTAAATTCGATCCCAAGAGCAGTCCTGCTACGGGCTAAAACACAGGTATGGGCTGTAGGAAGGCACAGATACAAAAAAGCAGTAAGTTAATTAATTCCCACATGAGCTTTCTTTTGCAGACTGGTGGCAGAAGGTTGATATTGCAGCTACGGTGCAGAGCAGAGCATTAGTGAGGGCTTTGCAGAGAGTTTCTCTATAGCCATGAGGAGGTCACCAAAACTTTCTATGCCTCAGCTTATCCATTTAAGCAGGGTTTGCCTCAGGCTGTTCCTGTATCTAATGATACTAAAAAAAAAATCACTGGTCCTACCTCCTGTCCCTAAAAAAAATACCTCATAAGGATGTGAAAGGGCTCAGTAGCAGTTAATTTTGGAGTAACATCTGGCCATCTACTTGTCCACTTTCCCCACTGACTTCTGTAGGGCAAAACTGGCCACCCTTGTTCGAACACCTCTGACTCCATTTTCCAGCCTGTGGAAATGTATTTCTCCATGGCTTTTCCTGAAAAGCCTCCTGATTTCTGCATCCATAAATTTTGGTCGATGTCTTTAGCCTGGTCCCTTACTAAAATGGTCCAAAATGTGCTGTGTTTCTGCTCGACCAGGCAGCCTGGAGGTCTGCTGTGCATGCTGGTTTGCCACATGGATCATTACTTCTCTCCCTGGTTTCTGCGATTGTTTTTCCGTACTAATTAGTCTTCATAAAAGCCATTTCCAGAACAGTGTGCAAAGGCAGTCAGTAAGACTGCATCTGTGAAGTGCAATTTCCCTGCGACTAGCTTGGGGCTGCAGCACAGGAACCAGCTAAAGGGATTTAAGATCCCAGTGATAAACCTGCCCCTGTGCCCTGGGGAATGTCACAGTCACTGCCTGTGCCTCAGTTTCCCCATCAGTAAATTGATGGTCCTGACATTCATTAGCAACACAGCCATGTTCTGGAAAACAGATAATGACTGCAGAGAGCCAGGTAACTTAAAAACAGTTCTAATATCTTCTGTTTAAATCAAAACAAAGCAAGCCAATTTAGCCCCTTCCCAGTGATTTTAAAAAACATCTTTTCAATTGAAATGCAGCCTTTGGGGTCAAAAATCTCCTCCAGCAGCCTACACCTCCTATGTTTAAAGACTAAGAAATTGTTCAAAGACTAAGTGATCAACGAGGCTTCTTTTCTTTAAGTTTGCCGCAGGGAGATGTGAGCACCGAGCAAGGAAGGGGTGGTTGCAGGGTCAGGGTTTGTCTCACAGTCCGCTCCAAGCCCAAGTTCATCGGGGAACAGGTTGCAGCCTCCTCCGTGCCGCTGCGTGTCCGTGCCGGGATGGAGCCTCCCGCCACAGATGGACTCTGAGTCTGGGAACGGAGAATAAATGTGGGGTTTGGGGAGGGTGCAAAGACTTTCATACGAAGACGTTTAGGGTGTTTAGCGCAAGCTGTCACAGGTTTGCTGGCTGCTGGGCGCTCAGTTTTGACTGCATCTTTATGGCTTCCATTGAGGAAAAAGGGGCACTTTCTACCCCGGGGGCTGCTAATGAGGATGCTCAGCAAATGCAGAGGCAACCAGCATGGTTTAACTGCAGTTTTGTAAGTCTGTGAAAGGGCTTACTCCCTTTGTAATTTTGGGGAAGTCACCTTACTCTCTGCCTCAGTTTCCCCATGTACAAAATGGGAATTTGAACAGTTCTCACTCTCGGAAATATTACCCAATGCTTCAGCTCCTGTGCAGACATTCAGTATTATGTCTGTGGGGTGAAGGCCATATTGGGGTGAAGTTACACTATTAGAAAGCTGAGAGAGCGGTAAGATCCTGACATCCCGAATAATTGTGGTTTGTCAGCTCTGGGATGACAAGCTCAGGGGAGAGCTCTGCTTTGTCGGTGTTTGAGGCTGGGTGAGAAGAATCACAGCCAAGGTCTGCTCTCAGGACAGGATCACATGTATGCCCAGAGATGACCAGGCAGGTCCTTTGCTCTAGGAAAAGTCTTTTTACTCGCAGTAGGTGCTCAGGGTGAGGGGTCTGAGGCCACCCTGGAGAGCCTCCGCATGCCTCCAGGGCCTCTGGGAGCCAGCTGCAAGCAGAACATCTGGAATAGTTAGGAAAAACCCTTTCCCAGGACACTCAAGAGGTGCTTAGGGCCAGCCCTAAGGGATGGAGTGGATGTTGCGTGATGACATGCCTGGCTCCTGTGCATTTCTTAACCCATTTATAACAAGTTCAGAGTTAGTCATATTTGGCCCATTTATTAAAATGGACACTTTGGGGAAAAAAAACCCCCACACCTATAAGTCAAAGATTTGGTCCTTGAAGATTCTGATTAAAGTGTGTTCTGGGTAGTCTCCTTCTTACAGCATTAGGGTTGTGACTCATTTCCTTTTTATTGCTATGATTCGCTAATGAATATTCGTGGTCTAATAGCTGCCTGGTTTTGTGTTCAGGTTTCCTTTTTGTTTCCCTGCATCACTGTTTTCAATCTGACTCCAGCTCAGCAGAAAAATCAAATCTGAAATGCTGGCAAATGTCTTCAACTCAATTAAAACCTTGATTTATATGGTGCTTCTGCTACCTCAAGAAAGGCCATATATTTTCCTGATATTATGGGGAAATTACTCTGAGCCTATGAGAAAGTCAAGTTCGAGTTATGGTTATTGCATATTTCCATTAGCAAGCTTCTCTGCAGCCATGAGATTTTTCTTCTTCTTTGCTTAAAGAGAAACTTGGATGAAAACATTTGGATGTTCAGACCTTGACACATGCAAAATTTGGTCCTTCCTGACCCCACAGCATTTTCTGCACCCACTTAGATTCAGTGCCGCAAGATCTGTCTATTGCTCCCCTCCAAAGACACTGTTTATTTATTGCCTTTAAACCCTTAGCTGAGATTTCCAGGACCTTTAATTGTCTTTATTTTTGCTGTGAGTTTCAGTCTGAGATTCCGAGGAAGAGGCAAGGAGAAAGATGCTGTCTTACTGCCTTACAGCTCCAACCACCTTCTCCTGAGCTGCTTTCCTCTCCCTTCCTTGCATGCCAAGATTTCAATGTACAGCTAAAATCTTGGTGCTAAAATCGCGCAACTAAAATCTCTGGTCTTCACAGGGAAAAGCTACCCAAATTTGCATGAGACTGGCTAAATTTGGGGCAAAACCACAAGATTTGCTTCAGACATTTTGCTCAGTGGGAAAACCTGGCTGCTAA
Organism: Harpia harpyja; assembly: GCF_026419915.1. NCBI lineage: Eukaryota > Metazoa > Chordata > Aves > Accipitriformes > Accipitridae > Harpia > Harpia harpyja. Next base: position 2,588,075 of record NC_068956.1, on the reverse strand, counting down.
ATTCTTCCAAGATGCCATCTTTGAAGGACATGTCCCACTCCCTTTGTGATCCCACGTGCATGGCTCATTCCCCTCTGGACATGACAACCAAATCCCTTGGGACTTCATGGCACTGACTCCATCTCTCCCCTGTTGACCCCTCTTTTACCTCCTGCCCATGACGCTCAGGCTGGATGGAAGTAGGTGCTTCATTCAAAAGGTGAGAGACAAGTAGAGCATTAGAGATTTCCCAGACACTTTTCAACCTAAAGAGCATCCGAGCAATTTGAAAATACACTGCACTTTGTATCTGCTGTTTGGCAATCAATGAAGGAGTGTGTATGACTGTGGGGGGGAATAAGCAGAATATTGTCCCTTGCCAGAAATAAGTTTATTGCTCTAGAAAAGCACAGTTTTACAGGGATGACTATAAAAAATTAATTAAAAAATCGATCATAAAGATAATTGGAACAATTCCACATCAGCTTCCAGGTACTGATGGTAGTCAGGACCAGCCCTGCATGATGTCTCTAGACCTTCAGCAATGGGGTTGTATTAGTGCACAACAGACTTGATTTCTGCTCTGTGAAACACCTTCTTGTGGCTTTATAGCTCATTAGTGGTCCGTGAACCACAGGTCAACACTGGATCAGTGCAGCAGAGCCTGTGCTTTACCACGAGCCACTTCTGGTCAGAGCTGCTTATTTCTGGGGGTAATTTCTTTGCTGATGTCTCAGAACAGAGGCATAAATCATGTTCAAATGCTATTAAACACAGCTGACATCTTCACGAGGCCTTTTGCAAGCTGATCACTTGTAGCTTTAATGACTGAAATGGTCATTGTTTTTATGGCCAGGATTTCCCCTCCCTTTGAAGAAGAGTAACATTCAGTCTATGAATTGCATCTCCTGACACCGCAACAGACGGCAGAGGGGAAGCCTCGACCCAGCAGAGGCTTAGTGAAAACCAAGAATCTAATACCCAAATCTTTCCAGAGGAAACATATTCATTATACGACAAAGCACCACAGGATTTGCCCACAACACCGGAGCAGGGATACCCGAAAGGGAGCTCGACCCTCTGAGAAACCCCAGGTTGGTGGGAGCTGCTGGTGACCAGCTTGTGCAACCAGCACCTTGCAAGCATCAGACCATGGAGCAAATAAAAAGGGAATGCTAACACATGTCCTGCAAATACCCAACAGCTAGAAAACCAGGGTAAAACTGGATCATGCTGTCTGAGCACTTCCCCAAAGAGCCTGTATTTACAAGATTTTTCTCTTTACAGAACAGCCATGAGTGTCCCTGCCCATTCAGAGTGGAAATTCATATAACGAGTCCTCTGTTTTGATTGTAGACCATATGGCCTTTCCGTCTCCAATCCCTAATACAAATCTGTTCAGATTGTCTCAGCTGCTCAAGTATTTGGTCATTTGTGCTGGCATAACTGCCTAATTGTCCTTCTTTGTCACGGCTCTTCTGGACGGGATTGGGTCTTGTCAGCAGCAGTGACTGAATTGATAAATCAGAGCATCTGTCAGAGGCTGGAGGGAGATGAGTGTCAGATGGGGAACGGACAGATGTTTTCTCATCCCTAAACCCATGACTGGCTGCAAAACCAAGTCGCAATTAATTCCCATTACAGCATCCCAGCTCCATCCGAGATGGGAGTATAGGGAAGCAAATCGAAAGATCTGGTCTCTAATAAATCCTGCCATCCCTTGTCAGACAATTTACCTCGGTGGCTTTAGCAATCTAAGCTGCAGCTATTTTATATATTTTTTAACAAAGAACGATCCTATTTCTTGAGTGTGCAATACTATATTTTTCTCATCTGCACAACTTCTCTCAAAGAGCCACTTCTTCTCTACAATTTTCCATAGAGTTAATTTAAATCATAATATTGCTCTGGAAATCAGCCCTGCAGAAACACTGACTGCAGGTACAGGCACGTGCAGGTGAACCCCCCACAGTCTGATACCAGCTGTGACTGCCCTCTATTTACCCAAATTAAATGTAAGCGAGTTAACATCCCTCATCCCTAGACAGTCATCAGCTTCCAATCAGTAATTCATCTTCACTCCCTGTTCCAGAGAGCACAAAAGGGAAAGAATACTAACTCTAATTTCATCAACTCTACTGACGCTTTCTTACCAGCTCTGTGAGCTTGCAAGGGTATTTCTTTCTCTGAGCTTCACACAACTGGCGATTTGCACCCCTTACTTATTGCTTTTTCTCTTCTTTCGCACATAGGACTGAGAGGATTTAAGAAATCACTTGGAGTTCAGCAGTCATAAGCTGTTTTCCGGTGGATATCATTGCCAGGAGAGAGCTCTTCACTTTTATGTAGTGCAGTTTTGCTTAAAAAAAAAAATATCCCACGACATCCCATCCTTGTCTTCTATGTGGAACTCCCTGCCCAGCCTTGCAGGTATGATTGTTTGCCTTCCTAGGATCATGAATCTCTGTTGTTCCTTTGCTTTATACTACAAAGACATCTCCCAGTAAGGTATAACTTTTGACAGAACAATTTTTAATGCATGTCAGGGCTGGTGTGCAGTGGGGAAAAAAACAGCATTTATAGAAGTCAGGCTTGGAAAATGCCAAGAACATGGGGGCAACCAAGTACTTTGGAGGGTGAGATGTCTCCCTATTAATTTCTAAAGGCAGCAGGCCCAGATGAATTTCACCTTCAGACACCCATTGCTGTCATCCCCTCCACAAAAGTATTTCAGGCACCGTAATGACACTGCAAAACCATACAGCTGGCCACAGCGTTCACTCTCCCAGGAGGAGATGGCTGGATGTTCTCCTGAGGTTCCTTCCAGCCTGGGTTACCCTGTGATCTCATGAGGGTGCTGGTCTGGTGGTCGCAGTAGGTGCCTGGCCAGGAGGAGCCAGCCAGCCAGCAGCAGACTCACTCTGTGCATTTAGTTCCCTCTCATCAGCTCCTCCTCTCTTCAAACCCAACATCCCCAGAAAACCACTCTTCAGATTGCTCTTTGCAGCATTTTCGGCTCTACTACAGGAAGACCAACTACTGGCATGAGAAACCAAAGCCCCCCTTGCTTTTAACACCAGTTTGTTAGCAGAGAATGCACCCATAGCTGAGAAGAGGTCCTTTGCTTCTCCAGGATAAATACACTAGCAACAAAAAGTATAATAGACAAAGTAAAAGCAAGCAGCTTTGAAAACATGCTGTCAGCAGTCTGTTTTCCCATCTGTCAATCCATCTGTCATTCCTCAACATACCTCTGGTACCAAACAGCTGCTCACAAACATCCCTTCCTCAGCAGGATTCCTCCCATAGATGCTTCAGGATTCCTGGATGTATTTGAGACCAATGCACTGGTCCAGCCATTTATCTGCCCAATCTCAGTAAAACTGAGAACAATTTTTACCTGGGATGTGGCTTAAACATCTATGAACTTGGGGGTTAAATCAGTGTTGGAGGCCACGACTTGTTCCTTATTTGCTCTCTAAACTCATTTTTACAGATGAGATACCTGTGCTTGTGCCCTGGTGGAATTCAAAGAGCCTGTGCAAGCTCCAACTTATGTTAAAAAAAAAAAAACGTAATGCAGGGATTTGGTGACTCAAAAAAACTCTGTTGGCCTCTAAGCAGAGATGGTCCCAAAATTGCACACATGCCCATCGTGCAAGGAGAAGGCAATATGTTCTCCCATGCATCCTTGGACATCCCAGCAACTGGGCGGCTCTGTTTTTTCCTCCTCTGTAGAAAAAACAGCAGAGAGGTGGCTTGGTTTCTGCCTAGTGCTCTTGATTTCTGCAGGCACTGCCACAGGAAAGGTCTGGGAGCTGAACTGGAAAGCCTCCGGCTCTGCAGACCCTCGGTGGAGCAGAGTCACTAATATGCCATGAGGGATGGGGATGTCCTCCCTGCTGCCTCAGCACTGGGAGCCACCAACCTCAGTCTCCCCTTTGGGCTCTTCCCTCTCCTTTTGTGTCCCTCTGGTTTGGTAGCCACAGGGAAGGAGCCTTTTAATCTCTCTGTCTCACCCTGCCCATTCCCAAAACATGTCTCCAATTTCCCTAGGCCATGTTGATGTTCTCAGCCATAACCAGGATGTGTATGGTCCTTCAAATGTAGCTCGCCTCCCAACTACCACCCTTTACCATAATCTTCTCCCTCATTCTATACTTAACACTCCACAAAAACACATACCCAGGAGAAGGTAGGGAGCTTGAAGGAAATAGAGAGGGAGAACAACCATATAAATGAAGGGATAAAAATCATATGCACCATGAAGGAGGTGATAATTTGAACAGAAGAAGAGGCAATGACCTAGGAAGAGACTGATTAAAGGGAAAAACAAAGAAAAGCCGGCCAAGGTTAGGAGAAGGACTGTGGTGGGGGCAGCTGAGCTAGCTACCTGTGAGATGAAGTCACTGCACAGCCTCCATGCGATGCTCGCCTTAGATGTGCAGGGCAGGATGGTGGCATGTGGGATTGCACCATCCTAGAGCCAGCCCAATCTCTGCCTGGACCACATTAACCCACCAGCAACTAGTGGTCTTCCAAAGTGGAACAAGGAAAAACAAGCTTTTTGCATCGCAGGAGCGGGCCTGGTTTTGATGTGGTACCCAAGGTCCTAAAGCTGGATATCCCGTATCGCCATTGCTGGCCAGATGGGGACTGTGGCATAAATTGTCCATGAAATTATGGCTTTAGCTCAAGGGTGAGATGTGCTGTGACATCTCAGTAGTGGGCACACAATTAACTATCACTATTTGGAGGATAGTAAGCATTTTCTGCAACGAAAAAAATCCCGCCTAATTCAGAAACAGTTAAAAGGTTCTGTTGCTTAAGAAATTGAATTCCTTTCACAGTTCTCAAAAGAAAAAAAGAAAAAAAAGAGGGGGGGAAGAAGGAAAAATATTACTGGTGTGTAGGTTTCTTCTCTTTGGAGTAACTGAGACCCAAAAGAAAGGCTAGCACTAGGGTTGCAGATGATAGTTTCTTCTTCAGGTCCAAAGAAACCCCTTGAAACCAGGGAAGCAGATATACAGCCACTGCATGCCCTGGAGGCAAAGCTCCTGTATGAACTTGGTCCTCTCTTACTGCTCACCCCAAAAGGATGCAGCTCACACTGCAGTCCCATGTTACCCCACCACTTCAACCAGTGCAGGTGCAAACACTAATTTAGGTCCCATACGTGCACCAGGAATCACCTTTCGGATGCAAGGGTGCAATGCAAACAAAGCCTCTCCCAAAACCTCAAACCTTCAGCGAGGTGAAACCAAAAAGTCCCAAACACTTTTCTCCTAATTCCCAGCCTGCTCTGTAGCAAACCTGATTAGTACGAACAGGTATTTGAGGAGAAGGTACCTTCCCACTCCCTACCCTCCAGCCCTTTATCCCTATTTTTTCCATGGCTAGGAAATCAGCATGCACAGGGCTAATTAGAGAGCAGAGATCTTATTATGCAGTGTGCTCAGCACGGCTAGCTGTGCTGATGGAGATGGATGGGTGTTGGTGGATAGGAGGAGAGCCGAGAGCACTTGTCATGAGCAGATGGCAAAGGGAGGGGAGGAAGGGGGAGAGGGGTCTCTTGGGGGAGTAAATCTAGCTCAGGAAAACATTCGTTTTACTCTCTGGCCCAGCCAACTGAATTAACGTGAAGTGCAATCGGCCTCTCGCCCATTAATGACGTGCTTTTGAAAGGAACGAGAAAAGAGGAGTCAATCAGTCGAGGTGTAATTGAGGGATGACTGATGGAAAGGCCTAATGCAGGAGCCTTTGCTGCATCGCGGTGAAATAATATATGGATGAAGCAACTCTCTCCCTTCCTGATGGCTTGGGGAGGCTTTTGAGCACACCGAAAACCCCCTCTGCATCTCCAGTGAGGGTGGCAGCTCGAGGGGTTGGGGAGAGCCAGGCTGGCACAGCACCGAGCAGGATGGGCCAGCACAGCACAGCACATCCCCCTCAACATCCTCGTGACAAAAAGCCACTGGTTAAACACCCTGCTGCAAATTTGGGTCCTATGTTTTCTCCAGGAATCGCCTCATGGCTGCAAGGGACCACCACGTGCTTGCTTTCCTTGCCAGCTCCACCACATCCTGCTAGGGCATCTTAGTTACTGGAGGAGGGACTTGGGCATCACCCTTGCAGTACCTGTGGGTTTGGTGGCTGCTGAGCTTTTATATGGATGGGGAGGTCAGTCAGTGCCCAAGATTTGCAGCTTTGGGTCTTTGCGAGCCAGAGATCTGCCAGAGTTGACCCGTAGCTGCTCAAACATGGTCTTCTGAGCTGGAGCCTGGGCCAACACACAAGAGAAAAACCATGGTACAGCTTTCTCCTCCAACCAGAAGGGATCCATATTGCATTTTCCCCGTACAAGAACAAGGATCTGCTCTTCACCCAACCCAGCCACACGGTTTAGTGCTTGCCCCAAGCATGCTCTGTCATCACCATGGCTGGAAGAGAGGACCAGGCAAAAAGTGTCTTGTTGTGGGGGTCGATGGGCACTCAGACACAACAGGCACAGGGACAAAGCGCTCAGCCTTTCCACAGTGCAAACATCCCCATAAATCATCATTACAAAATCCTAGGAGGTCAGGGTACCATTTAATGATATAGAATAAGAGAAGGAAGGGAGAGGAAAACAGAAAGTCAAGGAGATTCATTGGTCTAAGGTTCCTAGACACCCTCAGGCTGGCCTAGTTCTTTGCTAGTAATACTTGGAGAGATGGAGGTGGTCTACACATTCATCTTCCTGAAGCACCCTATTTCTTACTACTGTTTCTAGGAAGATGGCTCAGAGCATCTTCTCTGTTTAAGGGATGGTGCTGGAGGAACCACAGTCTGCTGTGGGTCAGAGTCCCATCAGCACTCCTGAGCTCTCCTTGAAAGCCAGAGGGTCAAAGGAGTGTTCAAAACAAAGCTCTCATCACAGATATGACGCTTGATTGCTTGAGGAACAGGAAAGCACTGAGACCCCTTTCAAGAGTGATCATGGTCTATTCAGGGCTGGCCTTGTGAGCAGTGGGTGGTTAGGAGCAATAGTATTATATTGTGTCCTGATCCCAGCCCATTTTTTCCAGGAAAAGGAGAAAAGGATGAATTGCATGTGTAGTTGGAGATTTCCAACCATCTAATCCTTATCGGAGACAGCAGCCCAACAGATGCACACCCCCACCTGCCCAGCAAACTCACCTTCATTTTCATTTTCAAACCTGGTCGCCCAGGGCTGTGCATGAGCATCACGGTGTCACGCACTGTTCAGCACACCTGCTGCTGGTACTGGCTCAGCCGTTTCCATGGCAAGCGACAGTGGGATGTTATTAGGGGCTCTTGCTTCCCAAGTCGGGATGCTGATGACAACAGAGATGCAGATGCAATGTCCTGAGATGCCTCCCTGCCATGCAACCTGTCCAACCTCAACCCTTAGGGGATTTATCATCATAAAAACCTCTCTCGCAAATAAACTTGAGGTTTTTTCCTGGAAAGGGGCTCTGTCGAGCAATAGATGGCCTTTCTTTTGCAAGGTGCCTACAAGCTGCTGTGGCAGTCTCCATTTTGCAGGTGGGGACCCATCTAGAGCGAGGCCAAGGTGAGGTGGATGGTTTGTAGTGGAGCTGGGTGCTGAGCCTCAGTGCTTCTCCCAGGAACCTATAAACCACTCTGCTTCCCCATGTACCTTAAGATAGTTGTGACCAGAGGTGAACTTGAGCTGGTTTGGGGAAGGAATCTGGACCCATGTTTGACGTTTGGTCTCTAACCATGACTCTTTTTTTCTGTAGCATATCCATGCTGTCATTGCATCTGTGTCTGCTGCAAAGCAGGGACATAAGTCTGCTTCAAACTTGTCTGCTCGAGATCTTAAAATGCTGTACAGAGCCCAGAGCTCATCCTGGGCAGCGCAGGGCACCCACGGAGGGAAATATTCACATGCAGGTCCCTTTCCAGCACCCAGTAATCGGGGTTAAAACAGCCTCCAGTATCTCGGCCTCTCCACAGGATCTACTCCAGGCAAGATACCTCTAACCTAAGTTTGTTTAAAACAAACCTCGTCTGGGAGAAAAATGCCCCAAACACACTCTTTTCCCCAGCAGCCACTCCCAGACTTCTGCTGCCATTACTGTGAGTTTCATACAACCACAGGACGGTTTGGGTTGGAAGGGACCTTTCAAGGTCATCTAGTCTGACCCCCCTGCCATGGGCAGGGACATCTTCAACCGGATCAGGTTGCTCAGAGCCCCGTCCAGCCTGACCTCGAACGTTCCCAGGGATGGGGCATCGACCACCGCTCTGGGCAACCTGGGCCAGGGTTTCACCACCCTCAGCGTAAAAAAAAGTCTTCCTTATGTCTAGTCTGAATCTATCCTCTTTTAGTTTAAAACCATTCCCCCCTTGTCCTATCGCTACAGGCCCTACTAAAAAGTCTGTCCCCATCTTTCTTATAAGCCCCCTCTAAGTACTGAAAGGCTGCAGTAACATCTCCCAAGAGCTTTCTCTTCTCTGTGTCTTAACTGGTTCCTTGCTACATTTAAATATGTTGGATCTAAAATATCACCTCTTCTCTTCTTTGCGTACCAAACCCCATTAGCCCATGTTTGCAAAGCGATAGGGTCCTAGCTCCTTCTCTCTGAAAGCAGCGCCCAGGTACAGCAGGACCCAGAACTGCAGGGCAGGGGATTAAAGATGGGGCTGCAAAGAGAAGATGGGTAAAAACTGGTGTGTGCATGGGTCATGTTGTTGTTGTCGACGGCTACTGATCCAGCCGCAGCCCGTGACAGCTAAGCCGGGACTCGTCCCCATGCTCTATTCTCTGCAAACCCAGATTGCAGTAGCTCTGCCTGCACTTGCAATTTTAAGGATGGACATAGCAGCAGGGAGAAAAGGACAACACCCTTTCCAGATTGAGAGAATCCTACCGGAAAGCACAGCAAGAGTGGGCTGAAATACAGCCTGGATAGAGCTACAAAGTCCAGGACTGGTGGTTTTGAGATGACACCCACTGGTGAGGAGCAAGACTGCAAGCAGGCTGAGGTGTCTTGGCCACACTGCCTTGAAACAACCTTGGGGTGAGTCTTCAGTTTTGCAAACTGTCCTTAAGAGAGACCAGATTTAACTAGCACACCAGGGGAAATACCCCCAAAAGTGAATGTACATTTAACTGCAGCCTATGGCTGGTCTGGGGCTGGCTGTCCCTCCCAGCTTCAGAAATGTCTATGGCGGTTTTGTAGTGATTATTTTACGTATCAGCAGAGCTTTTAAAAGACCTAGGCATGGACAAGGGTCCTGCTACTGTCCAGTTGTGGTAGGGTCCTATAACACACCCTCCCACAGATGGCACAAAGCAGGGGTTCCTGCCCCAGAAAGCTTATAGGCAATGAGAGAACAAGTAACTGATTGCACATGATTTAGAAAAAAAAAGGGGGGCAGAAAAAGGATGACCCATTAAAAAACATCAACAGGGACAATACTTCCAGCAGGAGCAGCCGTAATATGTGAGCCCAGGGAAGACTTTTACATGCATGGGAACCTCAGCATTCAAAGGTGGTTTCCCAGATCAGGGAACAAGCTGGAGTGAGGCTCAGGGGGACCCAAGCAGAGGTTAAACCCATAAAGTTACACCTTGAAGTCTGTCTGGGGTTTTACATGGGGTGTTCACAGCGGTCAGCTTGATCCTGCAGCCCCCCCTGCCCTCTGCACATATGTACCTTGGAGCAAGCAGGGGTGACAGCAGTCAGCATTTGTGTGGCAGATTAAGATGCTGAGAAAAGGGGGTGTTGGTGCTCTTGATGAATTTGGAGAATTAGGCAACATTTTCTCATGCGTCACTTCATGCCTCTGTTTCCCTTCTGAGCCGTAGCATGACCTGAGCAGCAGGTCTCTTGGGCTGAATTAAAATTTTCCCCCAACTTTTTCTTTCTCACAGAGAAGTCCCTGACCTCCTCAAAGTCAAAGATGGGTCCAATCCTTGAGCCACACAGCCAGATTTCACCTGCATCCCCAGGAAGCCATTCATATGCTCCCACCCAAGCCAGGCAGGCAATTTCCAATGACATAGGTTTTTACTTGAAAAAAAAAAAAAAAAAAAAACCACAACCCCGACCAATTTTATTTGACAAAAGTGAAAGTTTAGCGTTCACGGCCACTTTGACAAACCCGTTGTCTTACGCATTCTAAAGCGAACAGGTACCACAGTCCCCTCTCCAAGGTGGCCCAGGTATTATTTGCCTGGCCAGGTTCAAGCTGCAGGACCTGGACCCTAAGAAGCTGAGAATGGGCTGAATCAGTGCATGTCAGAGGGGGGTGCATCAAGCTTTGTTGATGCTAAGAGGAGTTGGTAAGCCTGGATTAAGCTATGATTCTGTGAGCCTCGTGCAGGACCTCCCCAGCTCCGCTGTAGCAGTTGCAGGAGTGTAATGGGAACCACATTTCCCTTTCCAGAGCTCATTTCAACCATCCTCTCCTCTGATCCCTGCACTTAAGACAAACAAGGACCAGTCTAAATGCCAGCCATACTGGTCGAGCTGGCAGCTCTGTGTGCACTGGAAAGGGGGTCTGAGCACCCTTGGCCCAAAGGGACACCCAAAGATGGAGAGGAACACAATACTCCCTAGAAGCAAAAGTTATTTTGCAGAGGTGCCTCATAGCCAAGGCCTGAGCCCCCATTTCATCCAGAAGATGGGAAACACCTTCTCCTTTCCCAGTTTTTCCAAACCGGATGGGTTTTGAGAAAATCTTGGGGTTTGGGGATGGAGAAGTGTTGATGTTGCAGCAGATGGCGCTTCCGCCTAGGAAATGGGGCTGGGAACAGGGTTCTTGGTCCCATGAGCAAGGCGGTGGCTTCCAAGCATTGACCATCCGAGATGGCATGTGTACCTTGCAAATAGCCCAAATTCAGGCTTGCTGGCCCTGCTTCACTGCTTTCAGGTGGTCTGCCTGATCCTCTTTCATCTCCCGCTGATAAATGCATCATTCACCACCACCCCCAATACAGAATATTTGCAGCCACCACCGCAAGCAAACCAAACTCCTGGTTTGGATCGGTCTTCACACATATTTGTGGCAACTGTTTGTTTGGAAAAAAAACCACTCAGGGAATTATACACCTTTAGAGATTTACTTCATGTTGAAGCTTTGTTAAGTGGGAAGGGAAGGGAAGAACAGGGAAGGAAAGCTTTCAACAAAATCAGAATATCATATTTGGCTATTACAGCTGGAAGTAGTGTTTTCAGGGTTTTAACCAAAATTACTTTGAACTGAATTTTATTATTATTATTATTATTATTATTATTATTATTATTATTGCATGAGCAATACAGCAAAATATTTCCATCTGCCTCAAAAACTAAATGCTCTTTCATGGAGAGCTTACGCTTTTTAAGGTCTTTCTATTGGTCTTGTCCAATAAAAACATAGGTCAAAATGTCAAGCAACAGCAAAATCTACACATATTTATATGCATGCACACATACACCATCCATCTATTCCCAAGTGCACTGTGAAATAATGGACTGAGAACCCATCAGATGGCAAGCTCATTACTTGACTTACCTGACCGATAATAATTGCTTAGAGAGAGGAGAAAAAAATATCAGTGCTCTCTGCTGGGTGGATGTGCAGACTTCCAGGGTTTCTCCCAGGGTGATTTCTGCATAATAAGGTTTTTTTCCTTATGGGAGAAGAAGAGGGCAAAGTCAGTCACACGATGGAGTTAGTGGCCATCCACATAAACATCTCTTTGCACAGCAGTGACTGAAACCAAGCTAATGCCCAGCGCTGATGGCAGATCCGTCTGGGTATGAATGGATGAGCCTCGGCAAATAAACTGCTCCTACCCCGCAGGTGACCCACAAAAAATTGCAATTTTCTGGCACTTTTTTGCTCTTTCTTGAATACTTCTATATCATAATTGAGGTTTTTTTCCCTCCCTTAATTGCTATTCTTTAAGGCGTGCAGGCTTGAGAGGGGCAAGATTTATATTAAAAGAAAGGCTTTTCTCTTTTCCTGCTTGAGCACAGGTTACCGAATTACTCTGCATGCCTTTGATCAGAAACACGATCAAATATTTATACAGTGGGACATCCATCTGTTCAGATGAATTCCCAGCAGGGTAGCTCCATTCCCGTCTTATTGCTCACTTTGTTTTCCTCACTCACTCCATTTTTCCTGGAATAAATTGGTTAAAGACTGACAGTGGAGGGAGTAAATATTTCTTATTCTGTCTCATCTGCACACATAGGAAATACTCTTGTTTACTTGCATGTGCATTTATTCAGCAGTGGGTTTGGGGACTGGTCTGCACACAAAGAGCTGTCCCCAGGCTGGGTTGGCTGTCGCCTCTGACTGTACATGGCTGGGCAATGCTCAGCCCATCAATCACCTATTCTGACACTTATCATGTGTATCAGCTGGAGGACAAATAAATTTCATGCTGAGATTCCTGCATTTCCATTTTGACCCCGCTGGCCTTCGTGGAAACAACATTTCTCTGTAATATCTATGCAATTATAGGGGTAGATACAGGACGTGTAGCAAGCATGGAGGAGAGGGGGGAGGATTAAACCTCCTATAGAAGAAAGCTCTTTCAAAGCAGAAAAAAATGCATCTGCATTGGTGTGGAATGTGTTGAGCCAGTGTGACTAATAAGACTAGAACAAAGGCTGAAAAATGAGAATACCAGCATGGGGATCCGTATGTATTTGGGGGCAGTTCAGCCCCAGGTTATGCCTGTAGGTCAGCCCTTGGTTCCCAGTGGATGGATGGTCTGTGCTGGGAGATTTACCCCAGCTGGGGCAGGAGAGATGCTCTCTCCGTTATTTAGCAGCCTCTCTTGACAAACTCAAATGGCTGTCCCGTAGGGTCACGGTCAATGCAGGCTGGAAGGGACTTCAGGAGGTCTCTAGTGCAACCTCCTGCTCACAGCAGGGTCAGCTCTTGGTTTAGATTCAGGGATTTATCCAGTTGTGACTTGAAAACCCTCAAGGATGGAGCTTGCACAACTTGTCTGGGCAAACCTTTCCACCAATTCTCTTCCAAATCCACCTCCGCTGAGACAAAAGCATCCTCTGGCCTCTGCCAGTGTCTCAGCAGGTGGGCTGAGGCCTCTTGAAAGAGCTGGTCATCCCTGGACAGACCAGTTCCTAAAGAGCTATGCTGTTATTACAACTGATTATAACATAGCCAGGTTTAAGCAAATCCATGTGCCAACACCTAAACCAAAGTCAAGCCAAGACCTATTGTCCGCCACCAGGAGGGAATGGGCTGAGATCAAAACCACGCAGCAAGAGGAAAGGAGTGAGATTGTAAGAAAACCCTATAGAAAGGAGTTTCATATAATACACCGTGTGCTGATTGCATTCCCATCTGTGTCTGAGAAGGGTGGATGGATGCTGACCGAGGCACCATCGGCGCTTCTCTAGGAGGTCACCACCACCGCAGGTTGGTGGAGGGGACATTCCTGGTGGAAACAGAAATACTGCATCACCGACTGGTATCGGAGACTGAGCAGGGGACAGGGAAAGAGAAGGAATGCCCCGAGCCTTTATCATTTATTTTATCTACTGCTGACTTTGTGATCAAAGCCAGCAGCTCTCCTCTCTGGCCCCTGGTTAGAAAGTGAATTGTCACCAGCCAGGGAAGTATAGTCAGAGAGCAAGGGACAAAGTCTCACCGGTTCAGAGCTGGAAAAGCTTCTGACCCACTGTCAAAAATCTCATCTGCAGCCAAAGCAAATCCAGCCCTGTCCTCTACCTAGGCAAGTCCTGACATCTGTATTTATAGACGTAGTTACCACTACATTAATGAGCTCTGGAGAGCGGCTGCTGCCAGCTTCTTTATAGATGGGTGGAAAAATATCATTCCAAGGAATCCCCCAGCTGGACATAAATATTTAGCATGTGATCAGCTGCTCAGTATTCCCCTGACCTGAATAAATCTGTGTTGTTTCCCCTGCCTTCAAATAAAAGGTCTATAATCAGGATCACTCCCCTCACTTAATCTTTTTGAGGGGCACAGTGGAGACTGCTGGTTTATATCTCTTTGTAGCCCCTGTATCACGCCATCTCTGGCAGAAAAGCTGTTTAAGGCCAAATCATCTCTCCGAGGCAAATTCAGCTCAGCCACAAAGGATGTTACGGTAATTCATATTGCATGTAGTATGAAGGCTGGTGGTGGTCAGCAGCTGAAACAGAGCCTGCTCTTGGGTCTTCCAGTTTGGAGCAGGCGTAAACTTGCCTTGGTAAACTCAGCCTTTTAGACCCCAGGAACAGCTATTTAGGCTCGGGTTAAACGTCTTACTAATCCAGTATTACAAGACCAATAGAAGGTGCAAGTAGATATAGAATCACAGAATCATAGAACGGTTTGGGTTGGAAGAGACCTTAAAGATCATCTCGTTCCAACCCCCCTGCCATGGGCAGGGACACCTTCCACTATTTGGTCAAAGCCCCATCCAACCTGGCCTTGAACGCTTCCAGGGATGGGGCATCAACCACCTCTCTGGGCAACCTCTTCCAGTACCTCACCACCCTCACAGTAAAGAATTTCTTCCTTACATCTAATGTAAATCTAGCCTCTTTCAGTTTAAAACCGTGACCCCTCATCCTATCGCTACACTCCCTGACAAAGAGTCCCTCCCCATCTTTCCTGTAGGCCCCCTTTAAGTACTGGAAGGCTGCTATAAGGTCTCCCTGGAGCCTTCTCTTCTCCAGGCTGAACAACCCCAACTCCCTCAGCCTTTCCTCATAGCAGTGATGTTCCATCCCTTGGATCATCTTCATGGCCTCCTCTGGACCTGCTCCAACAGGTCCATGTCTTATGCTGGGGCCCCAGAGCTGAACACAGTACTCCAGGTGGGGTCTTACCAGAGCTTTCCCTGTATATTCCCCCAGCAGTTTGTATTATATTTGTGCTTTCACTGTATATTCCCCCAGCAGTTTGTAGCTCATGGTTTTCTTGAGCTAGAAATGGTGTCTTTGTGTTAATACACCCAATAGGATTTTTCTTTCATGCACTTTGTCCATTTGCTTTCCTGAGCCCCTGTAAATTTTTGACATCCACAATGTCTTGTGGCAATGACTTCACAGATTAATGACATGAAGGGAAATATCTGCTTCAGCATGTTCGTAGCTTCCCACCTGGTAATTTAATTAAATGACCTCTAGGTTGTGCATTATGAGAATGACCAAATATTCTTTATTTATTGTCTTTAAACCACTTCTGGCATCTGTCATATTTCTCTTTATACAGCTAAAACGTCTCTGCCTGTCTAGCGATGTCTTTCTCGGCTCCCCCAGCCAGTCTGTGGTTTTGCATTGGAGTCATGCAAAGCCTGCTTCAATTCTCTTTGGCCAAAGGCATTGCAGACAATGCGAGGGATTGTAACCGGGCGAGCTCGTGTTTGCATGCAAGTAGCAGACTACAAGAGCTGAAAGAATTGAGACTGCAAAAGCCCTGGCACAGACCATGGGAGATGTACATTGAAATCCATGTTCTGCCACTGGCTTGCTGGGCAACCCTGAGCAAACAACGCAGAACCACCGCCCCTTGGGGCACTGGGCACCCCTATCCCATCAGGTTCAGTGGGAGACAGGTATTTCCTACTTTGGAGGTATCATACTGCTCTCCTTGCATGGAAGCTGAGCAAACTGCGCTAAAAGAGGGGCGTTGAGAAGTTAAAGGCATTGCAGATGTGGGGCAGTGGGTGCCTGTTTTAGCATGTGAAATGATTGATGGGCCTGCTGCAGAGGGGGGAAGGCAACCCCTAGGGCTCACCATCACCTGCTTTCACATGGCCTAAAGATGCATCTATTCATTTGCATAAGACAGCCCTTTTTTTTATTTCTTTTTTCCTTCTGTCATTATGAAAATAAAAGGTGATTCGGAGCCATTCTGCAGTTTTAGATGCAGGGTTTTTTGGTGGCAGCTTCTGCATGCCTTTCACATCGGGGGTTAAAAGAGGGCTTGGCCCTGAGGCTGCTGTAGTCAGTAAAAGGCTTTTTATTAACTCTCCTATGTTCTGCATCAGGCCTTAAGAGTTAAAAAATGGAGGGTGTTGAGTTAGTCACTAAGAAGAACTTTGATACCATTGCTAACACCTCCTGTAATAACTCCTGGAATGCCTTAATTAGAGGAAAAGAGAAGGAGAGAGCATGGTGTCTCCCAAAAGCATAAATCTCCTCTACTATTTGTAATTTCTTCTTGAGACTGGGGCTCTGGGAGTGCATTGCTTGGAGAGAAGGGGGAAAAAACCTCTTCCCCTTGAGAAAATAACCTTTGTTGTGCTTATTTTTACGTTTCTTAACAGGGTCTTGGGTCAGTCCAGGCTTCTTAGTTAAAAGGGTCTTAGTCGTAGTCTTCCCAAAAAGAAAGAAAGAGGGTGAAATAGTTTAGGGAAGATGTGGACTTGCTAGGAGAAATTTCTCTTCGTTGGTGTTTTTCAACTAGATCCGAATATGATTGCAGCCTGGTTTGCTTGGACTCGAGCCGTACACTTTACAGTATACCCAGATCATGTATTGCAGATTTCTGTTTTTCCAGGACCAAAAGGATGGGCCCAAAGCATACAGCCTCCAATTTTCATAGCAGCTTTAATTTACTTGAGTAATGATGTACTAAAAATGGTCCTGCTGATAAAGAGAAATGGTCACTAGGAGCAGGATAGGTGGTCAAATGCAGCAACACTAAACATCAGATTTAGAATAATCAAAGTGATCAAAATTGTACTTTTTATTTCACCTCTCATCTTCCTCTACAGTTTTCCAAAGCTTCACCTCTGCTGAGCCCATGCCTTTCCTCCACCACTAGCACGGACATCCCCAACAACTGTCATTTCAGGATCTGACCTCTTTCAACAAAACACTGCGAAATCAAATATAGGACCTCAGAGGTTTGGTTGCCAACCTCAGCACGAGAAACTATGAGTTGAAAGAAGAAATCAAAGACGAGCAAATTCTGAACCATGGCTTGCAAGCCAAGATGGGCTGTTACAAGATGTTGGTAGAAGAGTTGCAGAAGGAAAGGAAGAACATCAAAGACACAGCACAACAAAAGGAAGAAAGGCTCCGACTACTAGAATTCAAAAACAGAGCCCTGAAGTGTGCCAATAAACAAATCATCTTGCAAATCAGTGGTATGGCTGACCAGCTGACTGCATGTCAAGATTATCAAACTGTAACAGACAGGCTAGGAAACAGAAGTGAAGTTCAAAAAACCAAAAATTACGTTCAGTGCTTTGAGGACAAATTGGAAGGTGTCCAGCAGCAACATGAGAAAGAAAAGCAACAGATGTCCCAGTTACAGGAGGCACTGAGAGAGCTCGCCCAGGTATGCGAGAGTCAGAGGAACGATACAATGCAGCTGAAAGGGGAGTTGGAAACAGCAGGGAACCACGCAGCTCTCCAAAGATGCAACTGCAAGTGCTGGCTCCCCGTGGGATCACTGCAGTAGGATGGAGACAGGATTAAGATCATGAAAAGCTCCTCTGAGCCAGCTGTGATGAGAAAACTGCACTGGCTCAAGAACCTCAAGAAGTTATCCCTCTTCATAGCTTGTGTTGCACTTACGTGTTGTGCACCGTTTTGTCAAGGATTATTTCACTGCTGATGTTTTTCTGCTCTTACTTAGTGAACACGACATCTACGTGGTTGTGGAGCTCCTACCTCTATATCTTAACCTTTATCTTAAAAGGTAGTGAGTGGCCTCTTGCCAAGTTAGATTTGCTGTAATCCCCTGTTTGGCTAATCCTACTGAGCTTTGTAGTTTAAGAGTTCAGCTTAGTTCTGTGTCATATGTTTGTTATATAGGTTTTTATTTAAAATATGTATAATTTAGAGCAATCAAAATACACTGTCAAGTAGCTGTCCTTTCAGTTAGTTGTTCACTGAAATGCTCAAAGAATTTTTGTAGACACCAGAGAGATGATTCTTTCATTTAAAGTCTTATTTTACTTTACTTTTTTGTACTTCACCCACCTGTTCCCAAAATGAAGGCTGTTGTGCTGTGCTTCTTCAGAACTCATAGCACAGTGAAGAATTCCATTTGATCCAACTGCAGCTTTTTCTTCAGGGACCGGTGCTATAGCGTGGAGAAGGAAGGTATGTTGGATTCACTGATAAGGGAACAGAGATATTTGGTAGGTTAAATTACTATCTTGAGGGCTTAATTAATCTGCAGGTGAAGGTGGGTGATACATCCAATACCCTATTAAAGCTGCTAAGAGCACATGCATCTGTGGAGAGTGCCCCAAGCATGACCAAGGTACTGTTTTTATTCCAAGAGGACGAACCCCATACCAGTGGGACCATCCCAGGCTTCCTCAAAGCGAGGAGGGGAAGATGAGATGTACCATGTGGACAAAACCCCAGCTATTTCATTTTTTCTAAAGATATTTTTTTGGACATCCCAGAGCTCTTCAGATGCCCAGATCTGCCACCCAATTTGCATTTCTCTGGATTGGCTGGGCGGGTCGATGCAGGAGTAAGTTTTGTACCACGTGCTGTCGAGGTGTTGAGCTGTGGGTTGGAATGAGAAAGAGCCAAGGTGCATCAAAATAAATGGCTCATCATTTCCAAAGCAAAATGGCCATAAGCCACCTAAATCGAGTTCAGCTGTTAAGGGGGCAAACATAACCATGACATTTTAAAAACAGTGCAGAGATTTGAGAAATATTAGTTAAATAGGTAATTTTTTTTTTTTAATTGTCATTAAGGATAAGGGCAAAGGCAGAACAGAATTTTTGCTGTTGCTTTTGGTTACACTTCATGCTAAAGGTACATTTTTAATGGATAAATAAGATACCAAGAAGAGGTTAGACAAGACAGATTTAAGCAGTGCAACTTCAGAGATGGCTAAAGGTGCTTCAGGAGAAGAGATTTCAAAATGCTGCACCAGAGTTCAAGACTAAAGGTAGTGATGTACTTATACCAGCCCATGACCAGGATTCAGTGACCATCCCCCAGCTTTAGGTAGACAAGTGATGAATCTAAATTATCACCCTATCTGATACGCACTCCTTTTATCTTCAGTGAAGAGAGAAAAGTGCCACCAGAAGATAATTCAGATATCTTTATTGACCATAAGGTTTTAACCTCTATAAAGTGGTTTAAGTCAGGTGGGGAGACTCTTATCCCCAGCCCCCATCTCTGCTTCTTACCTGAGTCCTTGGGCAAGTCACTATGGCCTTTATCTATTCCTTAGACTGGAGAAATCCTCCAGGGCACCCAACAGCTTTGCAGAGCTGGGTCTTCATGTGCTTCCAATGCCCCCTCTTACTGAGGCATTTCCCCACCTTACAAGAGTATTACAAGGAGCGAAGCCCATTTCAACAGTGGAAGCCACATGTGGTGAGCTAGGCAGACCTACTTCATTACCGAAGCAACCACAGCTTAGCTCTTATGTACCTTTTTTGTACTTTATCACAAAGAATCACCTCCATTTTGCTCCACATCCTGGATTTTCCCCTCCTCTTCAGCCTTTGCATCCAGCTTTTGCCGCTCCTCTGAGCATCCCTGCCCCGTACAGAGGACGGAGCTGCCCGAGCAGCTTACGTGGGTAGAATAGCCTCCTCGAGCGGCTGCGGCTCCTCCGTGCAGAACAGCCCCTGCTTTCTGCTGCCAGTGGGGCTTGCTGTACACAGAGGCTTTCAGTAGTCTTTCGGTGTCTCGGTGGTTCATTGAAAACGGGCTCTGTCACCAAAGCGGTGAGCACAAAGGCTGCTGGCCACAGCCCAGGCATGCCTCTGAATCCCCTTTCTGCGGAGATTAATGGGAACCGAAAAGGGAGACCCCGCGCAGACTGTCAATGACCAGCGTTTTGCCAAGCCCAGGCTGGATGGGGGCCCAGCCAACATTCCCATGCAGAGCAGTGGGGTACCCTTGGCTGGATTTGTGGGACAAGTACCACCTTCTTCGGAGATGTTACGCCTGGTAACTCCTGCCTACCTGTGCAGTGCAGTCCTTGGGGACAACCCCAACTCCAACCACCCCTTCTGCAGCTAGCGGTGTTTTGGGGTAAGTTGCTCACGTCAAGGTTGCTCGGATGCAGATTTCCAGCTCTCTGGGGCTGGGTGAGTGTTGGTGTCTCAGTCTGGTGTCATCACAACTGGCTGATGCAAAATGAACTTTACGTACTTTATACCGTGTATCTCTGCAAAGATGCAGGAGGGCAATGCTTTCTCCAAGCCCAGTATTTGCTTGGACAAGGTGTCTCCTTCACACCACCTTCTATCATCTATGCTCCAGCTCATGTGGATCCATTTTTGGGTGACCTTCCAGAAATACTTGTGCTTTGTACATCAATCGATTGCTCTGTAACAAAGCACTAAGTCCCTCACCCTCCCTTCAGGGGAAGCTGCTCTCTTTTCTGTTTCGTTTTTCAGGTATAGTCTTAAGATTTTGATCACTTCCTAGATCGCTGAGATAGTTAAATTAGCTTTTTTCATTCTTGTTAATCCAAGAAACATATAAGCACCAGTGAAGGGAATACCTAGAGACGACCAGACCTTCCAGACGATCTAGGCCCTCGGTATAACTCTCTGACTTTTAAGTAAGTATTGAGTTCAACTTGAAATGTTTAGGACTTTTAGGTCACCCAGTTTTGTCTGCTGTTTGCACGCCTAGGAATATCTTTTTTTTTTCTCTACTTTGCAATAGTTCTCAGTCTAGCCTCTGATGTTGTATGGCCACAAGGTGAAAAACAGCATATAGACCGTAAAATATCAGCTGCTGCTTAGTATCGAGTCTCAGGACTTGGGAATCCTCTCCTTGCCTTCAGGCACAAGCTTTCTCAGGTGCCATTGCACCACATGTGAGACAAAGCAGCTGAGAACCAACACATGAAGCCCAACAGCTGGACAACCCCTGCTGTGTCTATACACACAACCCAGAGCTTGCACCCATGAAGAGCTGCAGCATGTGAGTCCTAAAAGCGGGATTCAATCCTTATCACTAGAAACTGGTAAGTATCTTATTCCACATGAAGTGAGAATTTGAAGCCAGGTACTGTGTCTGAATGACCCTGCCAGTCCTACCATTATTTGCATTTAATAGGAAATAAATCTGGTCACATTAATCTTGCAATAAATCTGACACAGTTCCCCCCTCCCCTTCCTTCTTACAGGAATATTTAAAGCTAGAGGGACAGCCACTGAAACTGCTATTATCTCTGCCCACCAGCTCCCAGCTGGCTATTGTGACCCTTAATCTGAGTTAATCAGCACTACCTCCTCCTTTCAGATGGGACTTGCATCCCTGCACACTGCTCTCCTGCCCCACGATGCTATCAACTCCTGCCAGCTGGACAGCTAAATGCAAAGACAGCTTTGACATCTCCAGGGGCTGGAGCGTAGTGATGCCCTGCCACATTCATGCTGGGGAGGTGTTTTTTCAGCTCTGTGCATTAAAAACAACAATTACCTTCTCAGCAAATAAGAGGGATTCATTAGAGACAGCACACACGTCAGTGGTCGGGTAAGAAGGAATAGGAGTAGGCAAAACAGCCCAGGCCAGGGGGATGTCATGGTATATATAGATGATATAACTCTGGAGGCCAAGCCTGTGTGTGACAAGACAAGACTAGAGAAGGAAGGTTTGGGCTTCAGAGAGGTGAAAGGGCAGCATGGGAAGCGGGAGGATGGAATAGTTTCTACGACCAGCGATAGCGTCACAGGCAGATGGCGAGTCAATGGCAGTCTTAAAGGTGGTCTCTGTCTGGGTCTGTGGAAGTCAGTGGTGGGTTTAGCCCAACCCCAGTCCATGGCAAAACAGTGAGGAGCTGTTGTCACCTCCCATAAGTAAGCCTTGAGTAAGCCTCCCATGAGAAAGCTTTGCCTGAACGCAGCTATCTCAGCCTTGCATTACATAGAGAGCAGTGGGTGGTGAAAAATGTTCCCCAAGGTGCCCGCTGCGAAGCACCTCCTGCCAAAGCACATACTAGTGACCTCTCCATGATGCCACAGCAGACCAGAGCTGGAGGCAGATGGTTTCACGCCATGCAACAGCAGGCTCAAACTTTCATTGAGACAAGTGCTATAATTACTCCTTCATTTATCACAGTTCCCAAGAGCGTGATAATTTGGGTAGAACTAAAACATCTCTTTCAAAAATGCATCTTGATGTAAAGGACTTGCAGGATAGGAGAGAGGCTTCCTCCTAAAGGAAGCCTTTTCCACCTAAAGGTTAGGTAGCTACTTCAAAGTAATCATCAAGGTCCCTCTCAAGTCCACTGAGAGTGAGAGGCAGCTCCAGTGGGCTACTCACCTTGCTCCAAGGCACACATCTAAGGCAAGGGGCTTGACTCCATCTTTAGAGGGGCCCCTTTTCCCTAGTGACTTTGGAGGAGGCTCCAGTTTCTATCTTTGAGGAGTACACCAGACTTTCTGATGGGTGAAAGCAGAAGCTTATGAACCTCAGGTTGGGTATATAAACCCTCATTTAGATTTACATGACTTGATCTTCCCACGATTGGGTTTTGCTTGCTGGGGAACTGAAGGACCCAGCAGTGTCTGTGAAGGTACCTACATGACACTCAGGTCATCAAGACTTGGTATCAAAAGCATCTGTGCCTTCTTTCTGCTAAATATCACAGACTGAGCACAATGTAATCTTTATCCTGCTCCTGAATAATTTTGACGGCTCTATTCTGCTCCGGAGGATTTTCATATGCTCCACCAAGTGGATCTGCTCCCGCAGCAGTGATAGCAGTGACCCAGTGCAGCCCTCTGTGTCAACCCTCCACTCACACATCCCAGAATCACGTCTCTGCTAACAGTATCACGCTGGAAACTATTTCAGCTCCTTCTCCACTCTAGCCACCAAATCCCTCTCTGGACGCTGCTCCACAGGACCCTTCTCGAGCTCTGGGTGGTATTTGTTTCTTGCCCAGTTGCATCATGTCTCATTTGCCTTCATGAAAAAGGCATTTTTTTACTAGGTAGCAAAGGCTAACAAAGCAGTTCAGCTTGCTTTCCACAGCAGCCCCGTCTTCCAGGTTATTTATAATTCTTCTAGTTTGTGTGTCACGGACGAATGTTATCAGTCCCTGAAGATCTTGCTGTCGACACCATCCATGTGATTTGTTCACAGTAAGCTTTTTCTTCCTTCTGGCTCCCATCCAAAATACAAACATACCCCAAATAACACAACTGCTGAGGCAGGCAGCAGGAAAACCAAAAGGAAGGGATGGTTTAAGTACTACTTGGAAGTGATTGACAGTCGCTGGTTTGGAGTGCAAAAAAAGTAATTTATTTTGTTTTTAAAAGCTTAAATACATAAAGCTGAAACTACCACACATGCTTTGCAGATGATCGCTACTTTCTTCTACATCTTTTGCTATACTGAGCTCCCACAACAAGTCTGTGCATTACTGTAAACACAGCAAGGAGGTGCTTTACATGTGGTCTGAGAAAAGTCTTCTCAAAAACTGAAGCAGATTGTAGTGGCAGGCAGTTTCATGCTTTGTGTTCTTCTGCCACACCAAGGAAGAGCAAGAATCAGCCAAGACAAATAATTTTTCATTTTCTCTGGAAATACTCTTTCCATCATGCCAAAATATGACTAAAAGTTTCCCCATCCTTCAGCTGAGTTTGAACGATCCAAGCACCTTCTCTACACTGACCTGGCCATGACCCCGCATAATAGTTAAAGATATCATTCCCTGCAGACAAAAAGCAATACCTTGAACTTCCTACTTGCTTAGACTGAGAATTCAAGTATCCCAGATAAAGGCTGGGATACCTCAAGGATGGTGCTCCCAAAGCTCCTCTGATGTTCCATCAACAACGTATTTTTGGAATGCCATGAAGCAATATGCACAAATGGAATCCCTGCAGCAAAAGCACTTAGGATTCAAGATGAATGTTTATTTCTAAATCAAACCAAGTTAAATTCCTTCCCTAACCCGCCCCTGCATGCCCAACAGCTCACAGCCCTTACAAAATACAAACACATTTCAGTGGTACAATGAATATCAGGACCAAGAATGAGGCAAACATTATAGTATCTATGCCACAACTTCCACCACCATGTTACACCTATTGCAACACACCACACATGTCAAAAGCACATAGGAAAGCTGACGAGAATATCTTCTACCCTTTTGAGCGTGTTTACTTCTACAGGAATAATGTGTGAAGTACAGTAGGAGACTCCCAGGAGGCATTAGGAAAAGCAGGAAAGACTGTAGAAAAAGAAGTTGTAAGTGCAACTGGAAAACTCTTCCTTTTTCCTACCAAGGCTACTGCTACATCCAAATATATTACTATGCTCTTTTCAAGAACAAAAGCACAAAGATCTGCCAGCAGCCGAGCAAGATACGCCTGTGTTCACAACCCTATTCTATATAACTTAGGCAAGGCAGAAATTTGGCGTGAGGACCATCCCTTTGATAAGGCCTGATTCCTCGCGATGCTCACCATCCTCAGCTGAGCAGACTTTGCTCAATGCATGCCCTTGCAAACTCTGGGTGCACTCATTCTCTTGAAAGACCAGCAGTGTTTTCCAAAGTGCAGACCAAGAGGAGAGTCTGTGGAGAGTTAAGAACCTCCTTGGCCATATGAATCGTAGGGCGAGGTGGAGATGCTGGGTCCAAAACAACGCACTTTGAAGGGGTGCCCATACCAAAGCGGTGAATTGCTTAAGGCACAGGGGAACAGTAAGAAGCAAAATTGGGGAGGAGAGATGGACTGTGATTTGTGGTCCTCAGGAAATCGGGCTATAGGAGGACAAAGGTCACTCTGGCCCTGAAGGTTACCACAGTGTGGGGTGATGTGCTCATGCTTTCTTTTGTGCCAATTTAACCAACTGAAGGAAAGGTTCCAGTTTCTTCTGAAATCTCCGTTCCCATTAAAGACCCAACTGTGGATGCAATTTGATTGCAAATAAAATTCCCTTTTACTAGCATGAATTTCCTTTTCTCTCCTCATGGGAATAACCTATCCAGCATTGAATCTCCTTTATATTGCTTAAAGGACACATTGTGCTGCTCATGATCTGATAAAAGGGCTAACCCACAGGCCTTAAGGAGAATTTGAGGCTGAGAACGTTCAAATAGTGCACCTCGATCAACAAAATGGCTATGAGAGCCCTGAGACTTTCCAGGCTTGACTATGATGAGCGTAAGGTACATTTCACGTAATGAAACACCTTGCTTGTCGCCTGGGCAATGGAAGAGCACACATTTCCTAAAGAGAAGAGGAGATCAGCGTGCCCTGGTTACAGCCAATTTTGGTTCTTCAGCAGGGACTTCTTTTTGCCATGTTTTACAGGTAAGGCTGATATTATCATGAAGAAGAGGTGAACTTCTCAGAGCTGACAGAAAACACAAGTACTAAAGAGGACCACATAAAAAACAGCTATATGGGGGGAAGCAGGCAAAACCAGGAGGTTTAAGATAATTAAAAGGCCCTGAAAAGGGGAGTATCTGGACAAGTGGACATAGTCGTTTCCTCTACTTCAGGAAGAAGTCATCATTGGGGTGAGGAAAGGAAGGTGCAGAGAAAACAGCAGCCAACCAGCAGCCTGCTGTAGAGGGGTGCACCCTGCAATGTACAAGTAATGGGAGTTTTTAAGAGACCCCACTCTACATTTGGCAGCAACTAAGTCCCTAATTGCACAACATGAACATTTACATGGAGCCATCAGAAATTACCAGTTCCTGTCATGGACTAAAGACACTGACACCAAAAGCTATGGCTATTCTACCAAATCAAGTGTGCTCAGGATCATTTCTAGACCTGAGACCAAATGGCTTGGAGGAACGCAGTCTGTGAAATCAAACACTTGCTCTCCGAATGAGCTGCAGATTCAGGCTCCCAGGGACTCTGTATCAAATCTGTTAAATACTGAGTTTATTTTAATACTTGCATACTCCAGATCCAAAATGAGCCAGATGTGATTCTGTGGCTACCATGCTTCAGGTCTTCATGCTTAATTCCTACACGTTAATATTCCCCCTACCTCTGCTCTCTGAAGAGGGAACTCTTGGCTACACGATTCACTTGTCCTCTCAATGACGAAGACACAGTGAGACAGCAGTCCAACCACAAAACATGCATGAAAAGAGATAACACTCTGTGCTTTAGAGGAATAAACCTTCATATAGCATGTGCAGCATGGAGTCAGAGCTTGGACTATTTAACCAGGCTTTTGGGGATTTAGTGGAGAAATTTTCTTGGGATATTGGCTTTGAAGTCTCAATCTCAGCTCTCCACTGTAATGGGATTAACTGTTCATGGATGTTAATGACCATGTAGGTCACCACCGTGGTTTGACACAGGGTTCTACAGACCTAAACACACAAATACCCGACAGCTTTAGCTAAAGAATTGGATCCTGTAACTGTAATTGTTACTGCAACAGTCTTGGGCGTCAGAAAGCAGCAAATACATGTCCTTGCAGGACAGCGAGCCTCTGTTGCCAGCATAACAGAAAACCATAATCTACAGGCAGAAAAACCTAAGTAAAGGTCAAATTCAGTAGTTCCAGGGGCTGCAAGGATACTTGAATCCTACTGTGGCAAGACCTGCAATGCAGCTTCACACAGCCCAGCACCCTTTCATCCTCTCACCTAGATCAGCAGCAAAGCCAATGGCATCATCAAGCCAGGAAAAACAAAAACAGAGGCTGCTCAGGGGCTGGCTGGAGCACATCATCTTCAGTGGCTTGTGTTGCCCTTCCCCACGCAAAGGTGAGATATCTGTCCCCAGGCTGGGTGGCCACTGTCTCAAGGGGAGGCTGTGGGTGGGAGGTGGATGCAGCTGGAGCCCCGTGGTCATCTGTTCATGCGCTGCAGGATGGTCACGCAGCCGTGATAACTGGTACAGCGCTGCAGCGGCGGCTGCTGCTCCACGCTCCCCATTACCGGGTCGAAAGTGAACGCTTTGTCCGTGCCTTCCCCATTCTCGTCTCGGCCACCCAGGATGTAAATCTTCCCTCCGCACACCGTCAGGCCACAGCTCTCCTGGAAAGCAGAAGGAAAACCCAAGAGCTGAGGAGCGAGCCTCTAGTTTTAGGCAATGGGGCTGAGTCATTGTGATGGGCTCAACTCTCACCTGCCCAGCAGAAGGGAGGAAAAGTAGGTAAGTGATGTCTGGCTCTTGGGGTGCTGCAATCTTACTGTTTTAGTAAGAGTTTAGGCACTTGAAACGCCTCAAGCCAGTGATGGGGCCGTTGCTGTTTCTGGCAGTCCCTCAGGCACAGCACAGACTCACAAGCATACCAAGAGACCAGAGATACAGCCCACCACCTCCCTGTAAAAGCCACTTATAAGGGTGCACTGACACGGGCATTTTAATTGAGATTGGGGCGAGCTGCGTCCCATCGTTCCTCTGCACTGTGCCATGGCTCACACTGCAGCGTGGCTTTGGAGTACAAAACCATGATGACACTAAACCAAGATACACGACCACCACCACTCCGTGTTCAGTCCACAGACCAGACTAGAGCCAGTATAACCCTCACCCTGAAACACATAGTGTGGAGAACAGGTCCTCAACGCCAATGGTTTCACCCTACAGATCCACTCCTCTGGCGTTAATAGCTAGTGTAGACCCAGCCTCACCAAGAAAACTTGGGTTTGCTGTGGGAGAGACATCCTCCAAGCAGCACGGACACCGATGGCGAGTACACGTTTGAGTTGCTCTGCAGAGGTCATGTTCACACGCTCAGAGCCAAACCCACAATATATTTTCCTTGCCTTCAACCTCAGCAAAGCACAGATGGCTCCTATTCTAGAGAGAGAGGGAAGGCTTGGAGTGTCTTTCCTAAACCTCGTCCTTACCAGAGGCCCAGGGAGGGTGGCCACTTCCCGCCAGCTGTCTTTCCTTGGATCGTAGCTGAAGATTTTACTGAGGAGTCCACCTACAACATAAATGATGTTGTCCAAGCAGACGGCACTGATGCACCTCTGGTAAAAAGGGGTGGGAGACAAGAGCGTCCATTTGTTGTCCTCTGGATCGTAACACTGGACCTGGGAGGAGAAACACAGCTATGGGAACACGAATTTACCACATCTCCCTGCTTGGATGAAACTGCTATTCACTAGAAATAAAAGCACATGGGCACAGAAACATGGATGGGAGCTTCAACACCCAGAGACCAGTGCAGTGAGCAAAGGGATGAAGGGTTCTAGTATTCCCTCTTGCATTCAGGTCTCCCAGACAAAATGGGGGCTCCCAGCATGGCTGTCCTTGACCACAGTTAAGCATTCAGAGATGGAGCTGAGAAGCACTGATGGCTTTTCCTGCAGCTCAGGAGACCAGAAGCATCACGTCTGGCTTGCAGAGGTCTCCTCCAGGCAATTACTACTGTTGCTACTTATCTGAAGTGAATGCCCACAGTGTTGGAGGTTTGTTCCTGTGGTGCCTCAGGGCTGACCAGGCTTCAGAGCAGAACAGGCTCTACTGAAACCATGCCTAATATACTGTCACCTCCTGACACCTTCCTTCTCTGGTCCCCAAGTCTCATTGGCTTCCATTTAAATGTATGGCTTCTCATCTTATTATAAGGGAGTCTTCATTAGTCTTCAAAAAAATCCTCCCTTGTGGCTTAAGGACAATTCCATTTCCTTCCACATTCCCTAGCAAACCTTCTTTTTTAGGTCTCTGTCCGTTCTTGATGCCCCAGCAATACCTTGTCAGTGTTAGCGGTGTCGTCCACAGCACCGCCCAGCACGTAGAGCTTGTTCAGGCAGGAGACCACAGCCGCCGAGCTCACGGCTTGAGGCAGCGGGGCCAAGGTTGACCAGCTGTTGGAGAAGGTGTCATAGCACTCCACGCTGGAGAGGCGGTAAAAACCATCAAAGCCTCCCACAGCGTAGATCTGCCACAAAAGGAGCAAAGCAAGCCGATTAGAAACTCCTGGACTCACCTAATGGACTACACTGCACGGCGTACGTGAGGGGAGGCTAGGACTTGGCCAGAAGGACAGACACCAAGCCATGGAAAAACTTTGGGGTTGGACTAGACCTTTAACGGACCTTTAAAAGTCCGTTCCAACTCAAACCATTCTATGATTCTGTGGAACACCCCACACTGTATAGCTTTCACCCAAAGACTTAATACAGCTATCTGCAGAAGCCTTGCACAATCCCATGGTAGATCTTATTGCTACAATGTCATTTGTGACTACTTCAGGTGACAACACACACCCAGCTGAAACCAATGACATCTTGGTTATGTCCTAGTTGTTCTCTCACCAAAACCATCTCTAAATGACCCATAAGACAAACACACACTGGCAGTTCCTCATTGTACTGGGCAGGAGGAGAAGAGGGGAACAGCGCTCCATGTGGCTTCTTCCAAAATTTGGGCCATTGCTTACCTTGCCCTGAAGTGTTGCCATTTTGTGCCTCCATCGGCCTTTCTGCAGACAAGCAACCTTGATCCAGACGTTCAGCTGGGAGCTCAGCACCCAAACATCATTGCTGCTGATGTGTCCTCCTGAAAAACAGAGGGATGGAGGGCTGGTGCGATCCCCAGGACAGCCCCATCACCTCAATACACCACAATTTTGCATAGTTCCTCCATGCAATGGAACAACTTAGGCCAGAATATGGTTGTTGGGTTATGGCCATGTAAATTCAGCTTCCCAAGGGAGATACTGTCTGGACTTTAAGGCACTTGTTACACTGCTCCATCCCTTATACAGAACTCATCTGATTGATAGGCATTATATTTTAAGTGAAGGACAGGCAGGAGATGGATGTTTTAGGAAACCCTGACTGACAGCCCACACCAAAACAAGCTCATTCCACAGCTGAACACTTGACAGATGCCCAACAAGAGGGAAAGGTTTTTTAATACTGCCATCCTCCCCCTCAAAGGTGAAACTGTTCCTTGGGACAGCAAAATCCAAACTGCCTAAGGATAAACTTCACCAAGAAGTGACTTGGCTCCAAAGCTGGGTTGCACATGAATGAGTCCTAGTGAATAGACCTAAGGAGTGGCTGTCCAAGCAGACGTCGTGCTACTCTTTGCAACCGGGAAGGGACCATCTGGTCCAGGGTATCTCACCTGATATGTACACATCGTTCTTCAGTGTGCAGGCAGCAAACTCTGACTTGGTGTAGCCAGGCACGCTGGAGAGGGCTGTCCACTGCCTGCTTTTGGGGTGGTAGAGGTCTGTGAAGGGCAGCTTGAGAAGGCCTTTCTTATCACAGCCCCCAATGATGATGATGACTTCTGCCAGCTCCATGAACCTAGAACATGAAAGGCATGGGTAACTCCCTGGGCCAGGCTACTCCTTTCCATCATTTCCCCCATCCTATCTAGGACCTTGGCACCACAGTCCAGTGGATAGACCAGGGTCCTCTCCTGCATCAGCTACCGATTTTCTGGGCAAATGATTTCACACCTGCACCTTCCCTTTTGTCTGCACGATCAAATCAAAGTCACCTCCCAACTTGGGTGGGAGGGGGTCCAAGCTGCATAGGGAAAGAAAACGGCAATGGCCTTTAGAAGTCCCTCATGAGATTGCCTTCTGCCACTCACCCTCCCCCTTCCAGCACAATCAAACCTAATAATCCTCAAGGCAAAGCCACGAGCGTGGAAAGCCATTCCTGGCAGCCTGCCTGCAGCAAGCTCTCTGCCTGGAGAGAGAAGTGTTTCCAGGAAATCTCTCTCTCTCCAGCCCTAATAGCAGTGAGCAGACAAGACAGACAGCAGGGGAAGGGAAATCCTGCCAACTAGGAGGTGGCAAGAGAGGAATGGCTCTGCAGGAGGGGAGAGGAGAGGAAGGAGGAGGGTGAAAGAGAATTTGAAAGACTTGGTCCAATCCCCAGCTCTGCCATGGTGTGTGCAGGCTGACATAATTCACTTAAGACCAAAGCTGCAAAAGGAGGGAGGTAAAATGTGGATGCTGGGGGGTGGGATTTATCCCCAGTGAATTTTAGCTGTTTGCATCCTTGAGAAGGTCACCACAGACCCTGTTGTTGAGCAGTTCTATATATAATAACCTGTTGTGATATTTAGCACAGAGAAGATGCGTCAAACCATCTCTTCCACCTGACAGAAACATGCCCTAAATCCCAGTCTGGGACTTCTGAGATGCACTGGGGCAACCTCCATCCTTCTGCCCAGGACGCTCCACTGAGCAGCAAAAAAACCTGCACTCCTTGGGCTGAAGAGCAGGAGAGCACTAGAACCTGGCCCTGCAGCCCCATGGTCATGGATTTCCTCTGGAAAAGGATGGGGAGCCTTGCAAACTGACTCGGTTTGATATGATCACCCACCCCAGAGCAGAGGTGTCCATCAGCACTCTTACCAAGCACACCCTAAGGGACCTGTGGCACCATGAAGAAACAGCAGAGACTTAAAAAGTGGCTGGTCAAATCCAAACTTCACAGTCACAAAAAAGTCCAGATTTCTACACACACACAACCCTAGAAATCACTTTTTCTTTGCCTCCTCCACTTTACACTGGCAGCTGCTTGGGCCAGCATCTCTTTATCTTCTTGCTGTTCATCAACAAATCAATGGAAAGAAAAAAAAAGAACAGAAAAAAAAAAAAAAAAAAGACATTTGGGGATGCCTAGGTAGCCACCCGGACAGTAACTGCTTTTTTTCCCTGGACATTAATTCCTGACCCTGCAGCAATGCCTTTGAGCTAGGCAACACGCTGATGGCCAGGACGATTGAGACTGGTCCAAGCCTTCCTGCTAACAGACAGCCTGGAGAAGGTGGGAGAGAGACCAAAAGAGGTGAAAGGAGAGCAGACAAGTGGCGGAGCTGGGAATGGAAAACACGTCTGAACCCAGAGCTCTACCTATTGGTGAAAGCAGATAGAAATAAAGAGCTACAAACACCCTTTCCTGCCCATAGTCTGGACACATATCTGGATAGCATCATTGCACACCCAGAGCAGTGTGACTAGAGCACTCCTTGCCAACCAAAAAAAAAAGCGTCACATGCATTAGTATAAATGTCACAGGAATCCTTTAAGCCAGGAAAACAATCTCCAATGCCTTCATTTCGGAAACAGGGAGGCCAAAAGAGAAGCAATTGGAGGAAAAGAAAAAAAAAAAACAGCCCAAGAACTCCCCTCAAACTTTAAGATCCATCAACTTAGGCCACGCAGGTCTAGAGAAGACGACAGCGTGTTTTACCTTCTGGGCCTTGATCGCAAAGAGCTGACCTCGTTCCCGAGGATGTAGTACTTGCGGGCCTCGTGCAGCAGAGGAATGCACTCCTTTGAGTCCTGGATGAGTTCATCCATTTCCACCTTCTCCAGAAAGTAGGTGGGGTCGAGCAGGGGCAGACGCACGTGCTCAAGGAGGTCCTTCAAGGCTCCCTTCCTGGCAGGTATGTCATGCCGGACCCAGCGCATGACTGCTTCAAAGACCACTTCCTCCTTGGGGACCACCAGCTGCTCATCGGACAGATATTCAACCAGCTCCTTCACACCCATCTCCAGGAACTCTTCATGACACGACACCTCCACAAAACACTCCAGCATGAACCTCTTGCTCTTTTCTGTCAGAGACGCAATGGAGAATGAATCGGCAAACTTCATGATGCCCAAACAATTGCATGGGTGAAGCTGGCCTTCGAGGAAGGTGACACAAGCATCTCTGAGCTTGGAGATCTGCAGCAAGTCAGACAGTTCCAAGATGCCTTCAACGTTGTCCTCCTGAATGATGATGTTCCCCCCATACATGTAATCAAGAAGGAGAGACATGGTGGAAGCAGATATCTTCTGGATGTTGATGATATCCTGGTGGCCTTCCTTGAGATTGCCACCAAACATGGCCCGGAAATACGTGCTGTTGGCTGACAAAGTGGCACGGTGACAGGGGAATTCTTGTCCATCAATTAATAGCACCACGTCTGTGAAGATGCCGCTCTGCCGGTAGGAGTTCAGTGTCTGGAGGATTTGCTCAGCATGGCAGGACCCACTGCAGAGCTTCATGTGCAGCTTTTCTTTGCCTGGGTCCCGCGTCACATTTTCCAGGCTGCTTGTCCTGAAACTTGATTCTTCTTTCATCATTCGATGCATCCTGATTGGGAAGCAGTGAAGGAGACAAGAGAACAGTACACTATTAAAATATCTGACTGCAATGTCCAAACACCATCACGGTTTCTGCATCTTCCTCGGTGGCATGAGGAAGTACAGATTCCAGCCAAAATAGAGTCAGACTCTGCCCCTTCATCTGCACACATGGCACCTCCTCAGTAACCAACATTTTCTCCAAACCACGGCACAGTGATGGGCACTAGGATATTTCCAATCCAACCCCATCTCAGTAGACAAACTTCTGCTTTTACAAGATGTTTCTTCTAAGGCAGTTGCCTTGCCCAACCTATGCTGTACCACCACCTTGACACCCTTTCTTTCTCACATCTTGCTTTAACTGGTTTCCCCATCCTTTCAAATGCAAGTGCTCCACGGTATAGCCCAGCTGGGAGCAATGCAGTATTTTGATTTTTTCTATCCATCATGTTTCTCCAGGTGTCTTATTCCAGGCAAAAATCCAGAGGTAAGGATGCGAGACTGAGATTTGCCAAAGGTAGCTGTGACACAACCTGCCCAAAAGCATGGGATATGTCTACATCTGACATACCTTTCTGCTCTATTTGTTCTCCAGATGATTTTAAGTGTTTCCTAAAGGACTTCATAAAGTGATTGCAATGAAGCAGAGCAGACTTCTCTTATTCGAACTCTAATGGTTCACCGTTCACACTGACAGCGTGAGCAGCAGGACACACGCCTGTGGGACAGGGAAAGTCATGTGCTCAGCCTGGAGGCTGCAAATAGCTGCACATCCAAAAGGGTGATCCCTGCTCAAGTCGGGGGGAGGCAGCCAGATCACCTGTAAAGAGTAACCCCTGGGGAGAAGGACCTTTGCCTGCAGAAAGGGGGTCTGGAAAGCAGAGGAGCATCGTAGAATTGAAATAGTGACAAGAATTGGCTATATCTGACAATGGTGAGTGAATCAAAGACCCCAAACACTCAACCACTGCCTCAACTGTCCTAGACCCGCTAACAGATTGGTGCTGCCCCATTTCTTCCACTTCTCCCCAAAAGCCTGCCCTGCCCCATCGCTGTGGCACAGACCCAGATGCTGGGGGGAAGAGTGAGGAGGGGACTGACCCTGGGTCTCCCTGCACTTGCCCAACTGCTCTCACCAGCTGGGTGTTAAATAAAAGGGGTGCAGTAATGCCACCACCTGTGTTTTAAAAGCATGGCAAAGAGTCAGCACCACTCCTTGAGCAGGGGTGCCAGTGAGGACCATCAACAGAGCACTCCTGATCACAGCTTCTACCACAGCCATGCAGGCTTTAGATTGCTTTTCTGAGGCTCTGTAACAGCAAAGAGCGTGTTTTGGGGAAGGGGGGTGGTGGTCAGGCTTTGCTCTTAAGGGCCCCCTAAGCTAGGCTCTGGAGCATCTCACCACAAGCCTCTGGCAGGAGCACAAGTCCCCACTGTGGTGATGAGTTACCCGACATCGGTGGCTTTGTAGTGTCCACACAGTCTCCTGCAGAAAGGCAGGTAGCACATCCTTTGAGGAGGGTTAACCTTGAATTTCTCACGAGTCAAAATCCCTGGCTTAGCTCTAGTCCTTCATCTCTTTTCCTATACCTGCATCTCCCGGACAGCCATCGCATCTGACCTCAAAGGTGCTCAGATTCTCCCATGCTCCAGAGGACACCTCCCGGCTGCACCTGCACCAGGGTAGCTGTGTGTAGCACAACCAAATCTAGTCCTGAGGATCTTCACCCCACCACCCCAAGAAAGCGTCACTGTATCCTTTGTGCCTGCAAAATCCCCCAGCAGTGGGGAAAACAGCTCTGCCCTTGCCATGGGGTTGCTGCAGGGACCTAAAGAGCAGTGAAGCAGCATGACAAGCCCTAACTAAATATCTAAGAAATCCTGTGGGAGCGGGTGAAGGCTCTAAACACCCTAAATGCCACCAATAGGTGCTCAGGGCTGTGTACAGAAGGGAAGCGCTGTTAGTCAGTTCAAAGTGATTTAGAGAAGTTACAACAAAGGCAGCTCTCTAGAGATGGTTTTGCAAACAGCACGGCAGACTCCACATTTCACCGACACACACGGCTCCAGCCAAAAAAAAACCCCACATCTACATCCCCACCTCTCTCCCTGATCCGCACACGTTTCCAAGCCATCAGGGTCACGCGCTGCTCCGCACGGCTCAGTGCTGGGAAGAAACAGCTCAGGCTGACCTCCTTACAAAGGGACACCCCTCCTTCCCTCCCCAATTAATCCAAATGCCCTTCCCCAGCTCACATCCCTCCTGTCTGCCCATGAGACAAACCATGCCAGCACCAAAGAAAGAGTGCGTTTGCTCCATTGCCCTCACCCATGCACACTCCTCTGCGGGTCACCCTCTCCACCCAAGTACCACACAGCAGCAAATGATGCCTTTTTTTTTTTTTTTTTTTTCTTTTTGCAAGCCTCCCCAGATGCTAGTGCAAGAAATCCAACATTACCTGGCCCACAGTTTGTGTTTTCCAGGTGGTACCTAGTGAAGACTCAACTTCCCTCTGGGCGAGCTCCCATCCACATTAGGGTTCTGCACGGAGACAGGTCCCCTCCGCAAAGCACACTCAGCCCTTCTGCGGTGACGCTTGGGGAAGCACAAAAGCATCCCCTTTATCCTCACTGCTGGAGAGGTGGAGGAGAAATCTGCTTTTGTTTCTCCTGAATGACATGCCAGAGAGCTACAGGGCATTAGCCATGCAGCTGTCAATAACAGCCAGCCAGGGAGGAGCCAGGACCCAGGGAAAACCCATCGCAGCTCAGGGAAAATACATCACACCAGGGCAGCTTAAGGGTCCGAGCCATCTGGAGAGCAAATTGAGGTCCAGGTGGAACGATTCATTTGATAGAGACTCCATGTCACTGGAAACCAGAATAAAGCTGATAAATAAAATACGGCTCTGTGAGCAAAAAGGCGCCCGGAGCAGGAATGGACTGGGTCAGGGAGGAGCTGCGGTCCCCCTCATTAACGTGTGATAATTAGGTAATTAGGTCCTTGAGGATGATAAGGACAGAAGGGGAGGTTTGTCCTGTGAGGCTTTCTGCACCCTCCCCTCTAACTTGATCCCAGTTGTTGGGTGAATTTTTAAAAGCTCACAGCAGGCATCAAAGCAGCCCCGAGGAAGCTCCACAAAGTAACCCTTGTGCTGAAGACTATCAACCCCCCTAATGTGATGCAGCCAGCCTTCCCTCCCTTGCCCAGCATCACTTCAAACAACTTCTATTATTTCACGCTAGACAGAAAAGAAATATTAATCATAACCAGCCCCTGCACGCTGTCATCCCAGTGACATCACCTTTCCATGGGGCACCGCTGCCGCGTTTGCTGGCTGGCTCCTTTCTGCTCCTCTCCCATCTCTAGGATGCAGGGCACAAGCTGGCATCCTGCTTGCTCCCAACATTTGCATATGAATAACTGGCAACCTAGAAGGGACTGTGGTTTCCCAGCCTGTGCCGTGGGCTGGAAGGGTTGGGGGATTTGCTCTTAGGACCTTCCACCCTGATAGATTTGGCACTGCCAGGCTGCACCGACCAGGGGTGCAACCATGTCCGCGCATGGATGGAGCTAGAGGTGACTGGAAGTGGCTCATCGGGACAAATAGCAGCAGAGCACCGATCCTGCCCTATGGGACACAGCAAAAAAGGTCTCCAGAGTATTGGAAACTCTTCAGCAAGGTTGCAAAGCCATCATCTCCTTGCAACCATAAAGCACGGGGCTACCAACCCGTTCAAAACCAAACCCCAGCTTCAGGCAGCGTGTGCAGCCCCAGGGTTGGGGAGGACCAGTTACTAGGAGTTGTAAACACACAAAGTTACCAAAATGAGAAGGCTTTGCAGGGAGCAGCTGTCCCCGTGCCCATGCCAAGCCGCCTATCGAGTGGATTTCTACAGCCAGACTGCGCTGCTCTTGGCCCTGGATCTCGCTGCGGGATGCCACCGTGCCCCAAAGCGGCTGTCGCTGTGCAAAGGCTGTGCTACAACCCACGCTTGTGGCCTTTTTGCATGAAACAGAGGGCATTAAACACCCCATAGAGCTGCAGGACGTGAGGGTGTTTGAAAGGGGTGTCTGCTAGGCAGCACCAGAGGAAGGATGCCTTACGCTGCCAGTGCCCTGGGTCTTCTCCCAGGGTAGATACAGATACCAGAAGCAGTGATTTTACAGCAGATTAGGACTCTAAAATCCCTTCTTCACATTAAAAACGCTCAGCCTCTGGCACGTGGCCTGTGGAAGCCATTAGGCACAAAGCCACAAGCATTAAAAGGATGCAAAAGGGAAATACGAGTATATAGGACCAGGAACTCCAGGCGCCTGCTGGGGAAAGCTCTCTGTGAATGTAGGACCAAAGCTTACTGAAGGAGCAGCAGAGTATGCATGTCAGGAGGAGAAAGGAATAGGAAGGAGAAGGGAGGCAGCTAAACTGAAAACAAGGAAAAAAGAATGGAAAGGTAGAAGGGAGTTTTGGATAAATCAGGTAACGGAGACCACGGTGAGACATCTTGAGGGAGACGGCCACTAGGATTTGATCGCGCTGTGGTCTGTACTTCCCCACCACACGCCCAAGAGAAGGAAATGCCTCCTATCCAGGACAGCCGTCTATGCACGCCTGGCACCACCATCCACGGCTCCACCTTGCCATGGAGAGAGTCAGGACACCCTCTTTTCACCCTCAGCCAGCTAGCAGAAGTGAAGGGCAGTCACCAGCCTCCGCGAGAAGAGACCAAAGCAGGAGAGCCAAGTAGATGAGTTAGGGCAGAGAAGTAACTAGAACAGAAACAGGATCCAGAAAGAAGACAGGGAGAAAACTAAGAGGCTTAAGAAGGGAAAAAAACCCTTAGTTTTCTATTTCACATATGGTCAATACTCACATTGAGCTTGAAACCCGGTCAGGAGCTTCAGCCAAGAAGAGGTTGCTTGCACCAAGAAGGGGAACCAGCCTTCAGCCTCATGCCACCGCTGCTGCTTACGTCGTGGCTAGACTTCTCACGCTGAGTTTGAACTTTGAAAGCTCCTAACCACTGCATCATATTGAGGCTTTAGCAGAGATATAAGAGATCCTTCTAATGGCAGGTAACTGCGTAGGCCTAGGGCATCAGCATCACCTCCCACACCCCAGGACTACAGCTCTACTGGCAAATTTAAAGGGCTGGAAATGTTCCCAGATAGCACGAGAACTATCCCAGCTATACCACTAAGCTCTTATAAATAAGGGCAGTTTTAGAGAGGAAGAAAAAGAGTTAAATAGCACAATGTTGGCTGTCCCAAGCCATTTGGGCTTAGAGCCAGCAACCAATCCTCCACTCTTTTATTTGAATAACAGACACAGCCTACATGACTCTCATTTCTCTCCTTTCAACTTTTCAATATCTTTCCCTAGGGTACAGCAACAACAGCCCCTAGTTAGGGATTATTCAATACTGTAGATATCAGGAGCTCTATCCCTTCCCCTAGGGCAATTTTATATTTAACACTCAAATGGTATTGCCAGAGCCAGTCAAATTCATGACACGGTACTGACTACCCATCACCAACCAGTGAGATAGCGTTGTATTTACTTTAATCCCTTCCAACTATCAGTTAAATGCAGCCATTCAGGGGCTGGAGAAAACAGCTGCTTAACAAAGAACAATCCCACACTGACCCAGACAAGATCCCCTTCTCAACCAAAGCACCCTCAGTTGCAGCTGGGAGCAGATCCTGGGGTAAAAATTAAAAAATAAAATAGAGCAAGCACCAAGCAAGCCTTTCCCTTAATATACACATCTAGCAAAGAACTGCCCAGGGACTTCCCAAGCTGGATCTCACGTCCAGACTCCTGTGTTTAATAAGTGCTAATGGATGTATCAGCCATTTCTTCCTCCTTGAACTTGCTTATGATTTTTGGCCTTCACAGCACCCTGGGGCAATGACTTGCATAACATGTGTTAAAAATAAATTGCTTCCCATTTGTTTGGTTTAAAACTGCTGCCTGATCCATTCTACGGGTGCATCATTGTCCCCATGTGGCCATACACACTGAAAAATTATTCTACAGTTACTGTTCATGGCTCAGGTCTGCACAGTTGCCTCGACTCCACATGACTGCTTTTCAGCTACTGTCTTCTGGTCATTTTTGTGACCCCCCTCTGGACCCGCTCCAACAGGTCCCTGTCTCTCCTGTGCTGAGGACCCCAGAGCTGGACGCAGAACTGCAGGGGGGGTCTCACCAGAGCGGAGCAGAGGGGCAGAATCCCCTCCCTCGACCTGCTGGCCACGCTGCTGGTGATGCAGCCCAGCATACGGTTGGCTTTCTGGGCTGCAAACGCACATTGCCAGTTCATGTCCAATTTTTCATCCACCAGTACCCCCAAGTCCTTCTCCACAGGGCTGTTCTCCATCCCTTCATCCCCCAGCCTGTATGGATCCCGGGGGTTGCCAGGTGGAGGACCTTGCACTTGGCCTTGTTGATCCCCATGAGGTTCACGTTGGCCCACTTCTCGAGCTTGGGATGGCTTCCCATCCCTCAGGTGCGTCAGCCACACCACTCAGCTTGGTGTCATCAAGAGGAGATGCAACACAGCTGTACCAATCTCAAGAAGGACAGATCTCCAAACCTCCCTCTGGTCAGACCTTTGGCACTCTCATGAAGCATGAAAAAGCAGAAACACAGGGAGAAGGATCAAGGCATCATCGTTATGCAGGTAATCCCAGAACACACAACAACATCACAGATTGGCAGGGGAATACTGACAGTTTATTTCACAGAGCATTGCAGAGTTTATTTTGGTCTAGGTCTATTTTCATCAAAAAAGTATCATCCTTTTAAAAAGAAAGGTAGCAAATATTCAGGACAATTATGGTAACAGTCAGTGCATTACGCATAAAGTTTGGGTCTCATCATTAAAAAAAAAAAGAAAAAAGTGAATTGTGAAAACAACTCTTTGTTGGATTGCTTTTAACACTTCCAAGCTTTTAAGCACTTGACCTTTCAATAAAGTCATCTCCAAAGATGAAAACAGAACATGCAGGTGATTATCAACAGATGCTGAGATTTAAACAAGATCTCTCACTTGGCAATGACAATCCACCAGGAATGTTTCAATACAGCACCACATTAAAGGGAGAAGCAACTTTGTTCTCAAAAGCCTTCAAATCCACCAAAATCTTGCAATTTTGCAGAAAAACCACACTGTATTTCACAGACTTGAGAGAGTACCATATAGAAGGACAGTATTTGGGGAAGGTAAGAGGCAGCATGGACCAGGGTCTTATTCCACTTACATTCATAAAAACCCAGGGTAGATACAAACAAATTCTTGATTTGCACTGCTTAGGAGGTCCTTATTAAAGCATGACAATTCATATTTTCATTATTAATAGGGGTGTATTTCTTTTACATAGATAATTTGGCCACTTTTGCCCCCAATTCTCACACACTAAGTCCAAGACTTTGGGGTTTCAAAACACTACTGGAGTACAGCTTAAAAAAAAAAAAAATAGAGCAGTTCAGTGCTGCCAAAACAAAACCAAACTGCTCGAGGCTGTTTTTATTGTGGCTTGTTTCTGGTCTTTGCAAGCCTGCTTTGTGCGTTGAATGTGACGCACGCCAGCATCCCCCAGACCACCTTCTTCTCTACAAGGTGACTTCTCCCAGCCGCTCACGGGCTCTGCAACCCAGCTTGGCCAGCACCCGAAGGACTCAGCCTCAGCTCCCATTCCCTCCATGGGAAACAACTTTGACGGTCCCATCGCTTTCAAGGCAGCCCACACCAAGCTTCAAAGGAAGATCGCGCTCAATGGGATTTCTCACGTCGCATGGCGTGTCGACCAAGATCCAGCAAGGAAGGAAGCAACCCCACACCAGAAGGCCACGGGGACTGAGCCAAGACCCATTCACAGCTCCAGCAGCCTTCCAGCTGGCTTCAGCTGCCTTGGGAACCAGCTCCGTGTGAACAGCAAAGTGACCCAAAAACAGGCTCCTCTCCACGAGGCCTTGAAGGTCAAGAGCAGAAAGCTCAGACCGCCCTTGGGCTGGCTGTGAGCCGTTTCAGGGAGGGGATAAAATGCAACTGTCATCTACTTAGTTTCTGAGCTTTTGGTTTGGTTTTTTTTTTTCTTTTAACCTCTGGTCTAGGATTTTGGTTTAAAGCCATTTGCATTGGAAACACGCTGATCCGAGCTCTTACCTTCATGAGCCTGTCAGCATCTGCTGCAAGACCGTCACTCCTTTGGAGGACGTGAACATGCAGCTTTTAAAGATCCTGCTTTTAAAGCAAGGAGGAAGGTCTCCTTGCAGGAATAAATTACACTCCAGGGCTGCTTCACCTTCCAAACTATTTACAACTCCTTCACCCATGGGCATCTGCTTGGCCCAGAGAGGGGGGGAAGTTCACACTGGACCACCACCTCCTCTTCCTACACGGATGCAAGGACAGGGAAGCAAGGAGCAACTGCAAATGCCACTTGGAGTGGCAGGCACTTTAGCCAGATCTGAGCGGTGATGGTGCCAAAGGCATTGCTTTTTGCAAGCCATTGGGGCTCCCGACAAAGCCCAACTCAGGGAGAAGATAGAAAGAAAGAAAAAAAGGAAAAAAAAAAATCAAGAATCAAAGCATTGCTGCCAGCAGAGGCCAATCTACAGCCAACACTCAGGATTTGCCTTCGAGACTGCGGCAGGACTTTTCAAGAGCGCCATTCCCCTGCGAGCATCCAG
The DNA here is from genome assembly GCF_026419915.1 of Harpia harpyja. Lineage (NCBI taxonomy): Eukaryota > Metazoa > Chordata > Aves > Accipitriformes > Accipitridae > Harpia > Harpia harpyja. Next base: position 2,546,437 of record NC_068956.1, on the reverse strand, counting down.
GCTTTGGGGAAGGAGGATGGGACAGGCAGAAGGTGCCCAAGTGACTGAGCCAGTGCAACCCCTTCCCTGGCTCTGAACTTCAGCAGGGAAGAGCAGTGCTATCTCCTCTCCTAGGAAAGCTTCTCTCCTCCAAACAGCCTCCTGTTGCATTAGAGCTAAAACTTCATCGCCCGGGAAAGGGGGAAGAGGAGGGGAAACAAAAAAAAACAGTAACAAAACCAACACTTCACGAGAACATCACAACGTTCAGCTACACAGTCGCTGCACCAAGGGAAGGAGTGGAGCAGGGCAAGGGGGAGAAAGGGGAGACACGTCCAACGTGTTTTTCCCAGAACCCCCCAAGGGGACTCAGGCTGTCACGTCAAGATTCAAATAACTTCAGCCATAAGGTCGAGGATTTAATGAACACGGTATTTCCACTCATGCCCTGGAAAAATTACACTCAAAAAAAAAAAAGAAGAGACAAAAAAATTCAGATTTTCTACATATTTACAAAAATAAGCCCCCCGACCTCACAACCAGGGAGGTGGAGCAGCTAATGATGGGGTATGGGAAGGGGTCTCTGCCCGACCAGCAGTTCCTCAAAGGTTCCCATCCCGCAGCAAGCAGGAAAGCATGGCTTTCGCTGCCGGAGCGAACGCGGGGGATGCCACGCGCCGGGGTTGGACCAGAGCCCCTCAGTTCATCCGCAGCTTGGTGTCCCGGTGATCCGTGGGGGTGACCATCTCGTTGGCATAGCCATTCTCGGAGCAGAGAGAGAGCTCGTCCGTGGTCTCCACGCCGTTGTTGATCTCTGGGGAGGGCAGAGAAAGCAGGGACATCGTCACAGGGCTGCAAGTCCCAGGAGCATCCCCCATGGATAGGGAAACTGAGGCACTGAGCAGCCATGCAATTCCAGCACATAGGATCTATCTGATCCTACAGGGATTTCACCCTGGGTTTAGTAACACTGCACTCATTTAAAACCAGTTCTGAACAGGATCTGCCTCCAAATAGGAGCTCATTTCTAAACTTCAGACCTTGACGATCTTGTCACCATCAGAGGCAAAACTGGATTCCCCCATATACATGATGCTACTCCACAGGCTGAGTTAGTCACCTGTGGGAAAAAGATGCAAAATACCTGAACTTAATCTCTACCCAAATGGCCATGCTGGAAAAGGGCAGACTCCTATAGTCACTGGTTTCACTGGGAAAAATGTGCAACCAACCACCAATGTTTTAATTGTAAACACCCACCCTAAGCAAGAACATTTGTTTCAGAGGCACAGAACTTTAATATGTATCCCCAACCTGTGAGGATATTTCATGTCTAGGACATTTTATGTGTAGAACATGTTGGGGAGGCTTAATTCTGCTGTGACCAACTGCTTTCCCTATCTGGGTTTCATGGATTTACACCTGATTTTCACCATCTCTAGAAGGCAGAATCCAGCCTGCATTTCACACAGTAAGCTCTTTGAAGCAAGAGTTGTCATTTTGCTGTGTATGTGCCCAGTACAATAAACCCTGATCCCTGCTGGAGGTCTCTAGCCCCTACATACAAAGAAGGAAAACCCATAACAAAGCTCAAGGGGAGATTATATTCACATTCCTTCAAATGTGAGTTTTCCAGCTTCACGCACCAACTTTAATCTTTTAAAGCTAAATGTTTCCCTCTTCGTACGCATTTCTGAGATCTTTCTTAGAGGTGGGGTGAGATGGAGACATTGCCAGCATGTTCCAACACAAGTAAACGCTGGGAGGAGCACAAGAATATCAGGAACCCCTCAGCCTGTAGTGTCACTGAATTCCAGGTCTACCCCAAGCTCATCACCACTATTTGTGGTGATCTATGCCATTATTTTAACGGGTTTTATAGCTTTTGACACGCTGTTAACAACTGAGAGCAGAGAAGATGTGGGACAGTACAAGAGAGCTCCATGGCGTAACTTGGGAAGTTAAATGCAGCATTTCTGAGCAAATCAGCGCTCAGACCTGCACCAGTTTGGGATGGATGAGCCATGACCATATCCCACAAGTGGTTCAGTGCAGCAGGGTCAGTCCAGTCATCCTGTCCCACCAGCAGATGATGACACCCGTATCAAGACCACCTCCTCCACCAGCAGAGAGCAGGGTGACAGCTGAGGGATGGAGCAAAGGGCTCTGGCCAACCAGCCCCATCCATACCTGAGAAGATCAGCTTCTCCTTCATGATCTTGACATCCCGGCTGGACCGGCGGACAGCAGCGCTGAGCATGATCTGCTCCGGGTTGTAGGTCCTGATGCTTCCTAGGCGCCACCTGCAAGACAAGAAGGGATCTCAGGGGCTGGTCTTCCCAACCACGGGAGCATCCTCAGTGCAAGTGGCCACCAACAACGCGGAGACCAACAAGTCCCAGAGACCCTCACGCCTTCGTTCCCTCGCACATACGCAACCCCTCACGGTCAGAGGATGTTCAGAGATGAGCATGTTATCTCAAAGGGGTACAGACATACAAGCAGGTCATCTTTAACCACCTTGAACGTCCTAATTCCACTGATTTCACCAAGGACAGCAGATGCACCAAACCTCTATCACATCAGCTATCCAGCTGCCCAAAGGAGGTAGGGCTGTTTTGACTCTTAGGGTTGGAAAGAAGGAACAGAACAAGAGACTAAGCCAAGTAAAGAAACAAACCATAACCTTTTCCTCACTGAGTGACATGCTCACGCTTGTGGGAGAAGAGAGCTCAAAGACAATTAAAGGTCTCAAACCTGAGACGCAGCAAAGACACTGACATGAGCTGCTCTGCAGGAAAGTACAAGCAGTCCCAATGCAGGTACCTGTCACGTGCCCTTAAATGTAGTTTCCCCCAGCTCACTTCCCTCCCCAAACGCCAGGTCTTTACTTAAATGTTTCTACACAAACCCTCCACTTTTTAAGCCTCAATGAAACTCAGTGTTCACCAAAAGTTTCCACCACATGAACAATATAAGGCTGATGGGAACTTGGCTCAACTTCAAATTAGCCAGACATTTATTCTCATTACTCAATGCATGTAAAGAAAATTACTGATGCCAGTAATAAGCAGCAACAGCAAGTTCAAGGGGGATTTTGCTTTTAAAGCTGTTTTTCAGCCTGGGAGCACCCCTGTAGCAGACCCTCAGCTGCAGAGCTGCTGGCATAAGGAGTGGAAGGTGGGCTGCTGCTGCTGCAATAAGGGAAAACAGGGCTCGGTGGGCTCAGACAAAGCAGCCGTACCCAAGATCCCATTGCAAAGGGATGCTGTTTAGGCCAGGCTTTCATAGCCCACACCCCAGCGATTCGTCCTACCTCCGGACCAGAGAGGAAGGCTTTCAAGTAAATCCCAGTCTCCCTGCCCGAGCCAGGGATGCTATAAGGCTATTTGATGAAGAAACAGCAGGGATTTAGGGTGTCTTATGGGATTTCTGATCTTCTGGCACCATCTAGTGGCTTACCTACACAAGGGAAGGTGATTTTTAATTTTTTTTTTTTTTTTTTAAAAGGTGACAACCACCTTCTCTTCAATTTCTAACCCTCTGCCCAGCCCCAGGAGCAGAGGATTTGAGAAGCCCCACACATCTCCAGCCTGGGTCCACAGAATCAGCCTGAAAAAGCGATATCTGCAAAAGAGGTTCTGCAATGTTTCTGGAACAATCTAGCTGGTGTTGATTTCATGGGTTTTCCATCCCTTTCCCAAATCCCAGTGGGTGACACCACACCATCACACTTTGACCAGGGTACGGATGAAGGCAGATGCTCTGCTACAGGGAAAAGAAGGGGTGGGATGGTGTCCTGGTGTTGGCTGGGATAGAGTTAATTTTCTTTCTAGTAGCTGGTACAGTGATACATTTTGGATTCAGTATGAGAAGAATGTTGATAACACACTGATGTTTTCAGTCGTTGCTAAGTAGTGTTTGTACTAAGTCAAGGATTTTTCAGCTTCTCATGCCTGGCCAGCAGAAGGCTGGAGGGGCACAAGGAGTTGGGAGAGGACACAGCCAGGACAGCTGACCCAAACTGGTATTCCATACCATGTGACATCATGCCCAGTATATAAACTGGGGGGAGTTGGCCTGGAGGGGATCGCTGCTCAGGAACTAACTGGGCATCAGTCAGCAAGTGGTGAGCAATTGCAGTGTGCATCACTTGTTTGGTACATTCCAATCCTTTTATTATTATTGTAATTATTATCATTATTAGTTTCTCCCTTTCTGTTCTATTAAACTGTTCTTATCTCAACCCACAAGTTTTACCTTTTTCCTTCTGATTCTCTCCCCCATCCCACTGGGTAGGGGGGGGAGTGAACGGCTGCGTGGTGCTTAGTTACTGGCTGGGGTTAAACCACGACAGATGGCAACACAACACAACTCACAGACCCACGGACAGAAGAAACACAAAGGAAGCACAAAGAGGTAAAGACATTAAAGTACAAAAAAAAAATTTAAAAATAAAAAAAATATTTTTCTTCTATCGTCATCATCTAAACTGAGCCACTCTGACATGGAAGATGACCATTTTTACCCTTAGTGTCCCATGCAGGCAGATCCCGCTAAGATCAATGTGGTTGCAAGTACATAGGATCTCACAGGATAAGACTCTCCTTAAACTATAATCAGGACCAAAACATATTGCTATGAGTCTTTTCTTTGCCCACATCATCAGGATTTTCAGCATCAGGCTGGGTTGTGTGGCCAAAAGGCATGATGATCTCTTGCCCATAGGTCCTAGACGTCCCACGGAGGGCATGGGCTATTTTGAGGCACAGACAGCCCAGCCTCAAAGGGGTGCAAGGGACCAAAGGCTTTTCTCCTCCTGCCAAGAGGAACGACCACTGCGCTCTCGTCCCCATCTCACATGGTGGCTGTGGTCAGACCCAGGGTGGTTAAATACGCACAAGAGGCCAATGACTCCTCTCACAGGGGTGCATTGCTCTGATTGAACAAGCTAAGAGAGGGTGACCCCAGTTTTCAGGGGTACTTTGAAATACCCTATTAGAAGAGCCACCGGTACATTTAATCACGATGCAACTCCAACACCATACGAAATACTCTGCTGGGCTCAGTAGCCTTTGGGTCTCCAGAAAGCTTGTTTAATAGAAAATAGCACCTCTCCTACCCCCTCGGACTCTGTTGTGATCGGCCACGTTTAGGACAGCAGCGTGCAAAAAGGCCAGACAGACAGCAGGTAGGTCTTGTTCTGGGAGGTTGGCATCAAAGCAGACCAGACGGACACGGGGTGGGAACAGACTAAAAAATACTGGGACAACAACACAGAGACAGCATACACCATGTTAGGGCCACGACCGGACCCTTGGTTTGGAGAGGAGATGCTAAATGGCAGGGAAAGGGGATCGGAGAGGGGCAGGTCAGGGAGAAAACGGGGTTGATTGGTACTGAGGTGATAAGATGGAGCGAGCAAAGACCCAAGCCAGCCGCAACCACAGAGTCCCCATCCTGCGACTGCTCTTGCCTAAAGCCTGCCCAACTCTTCCACGCCTGTCTTCTCCTTATCCACGAGCCAGGGAGCAAGGGGGAGGCGAGAAGGAGAAAACACCCAACCTCCCTGCACCCATAGAAGGGCTCAGCCCAGCCCCATAGCCAGGTCCTGTTTTGGGGAGATGCCGCGAGGACGTAACGCCGCAAGTCCAAGGTACCTCGTGGAGCAGGCAATGCTTGCAGGTGGCCAACCCCAAGCCCCGAGGCGGTAGGTGGGCAGAGGGAGAGGGGCAGATAAGCACAGACAGGGTGTAGCCAAATCCTCAGAAACACAACCCCATGGCACACAGCGGAAGGAATGGAGAAGGTTAAGACATGAAGAGTTTGGTTCGAGTACGGACACAGTGAAGGCTTTACTGCAGAAAAGCAACAGCGCTTCCCTCCAAGGGGAAGAGAACAACTGGTGAGAAAACAGCCAATACAAGGAGAAATCTGGGTTTCCAATTGATGGCACTTCCAATCCAGCATCCCAGGCTCACTCCCTTCCTGGGTGCAACGCTATTTATTTTCACACTGCATTTCCAGGCTCACAGTGGTGTAACTGAGAAGAGATTCCCGAAAGATCCCTTGCTCCAAGTGCAGCAATTGATGAGCCAAACCTTTTCAGCTATTAGCCTTATTAATTCATTCCCAGGGCTAGAGAAGCGCTACTTTATATAATTGAACAGGTTACATTATTTTCTTTAAAACTGGCCAATTTTGAAGAGGTTGGTCTCAAAAACCTCTGGTAAATGCAGGAAGGAAGGGGATATTTTGCATGGGATTATTTCTATGGAGAAGGCATTACGTCCACTAGGAATTTCCCAATTACAACACGCTGCAGGACCTCAGAATAGGGCTTTTTTAAAGGCAGCGACTTATACCATTTTAACAGAAGGTCAGATTGCCTTCAAAACATCCACCAGCTTCAGCATCAGGCTTCTGTGGTGCTCATGGCTATGGACTATGCAATGTTCAGACCCTTATAGTCCCCCTGTGAAGCCAGATGTTTGAAAGCATCATGAAAAGCTGCATCCTGCCCTGTCCATCTGCAGTGAAGCCATAGCAGAGAGGGAGAAAGAAAGAGAGAAAGGAAGGTTGAATGAAAAAGAGAAAGAGGAGGAAAGCACCAGAATTACCTGATCATGTGATAGCTGTGAGATGCCAGAATGCAGCAGAGAGAAAGAGGAGGAACATGCACAACAGTCAGAGCAGTAAGAAAATAAACAAGGCAAAGAGGCAAAAAAAGATCAGTTAGAAGTCATCACAGTTGGTATTTCCCCTCTGGAGAGGCTGCCACGATCCTGTCACCAGGGCTGAAGCAGAACAGCAGGAGCAATCCCTACCCATGGCTACGGAGGAGAGACAAGCCATGCGTAGGAGAGAGGACGAGCACATCGAAGCGGTGGCTCTGTTCCCACCCACCCCCTCATCCTTGCATGAAGGAAGCAGCTCTGTTTTGCCCCAAAAAGGACTTGGAGAAAAAAAAAATAATAATAAAACAAAACAAAACAACCACCATGACACTGAAGGCCAAATGCCAAGCCCATTTCCCGGAGCTGAATCACATCAGCAGGTAGTAGTTGGGCAATTCCGCTGCGATTTGTTTTCGATATATCCTCAATGCTGCTACCAATTCTTTCATGTGGTGGAGAAACTGGAACGGCAGGGAAATGGGTCTCTCCTGCGCATGCTCTTGGAAGAGCAAGCCCTTTGCTGCAGAAAGTCCAACTTCTAGTGCTAGAGTTTCTCCTTCTTCCTTCTACTAACTTGGGGTTGAGTTGTCCCGAAGGAGAGATCCAAAAGAAGGCATTTGGCCCTGCTACGATGGACCCCACATGGCCAGACCTCTCTGAGCAACTCAACTGCCTTTCTACATCAGGTCCAGAGGCTGGGCAGGCAGCTCAGTGCTCCAGGTTGATGGGCCCTGAGGAAACCTGCTAGCAGTTTCCAGTTCTTCTCACCTGTATCACGCTTACCCTGAGGGTGGAAGAGAAATCCTGCAATAATGCTTTCCTTCCTTACCATGCTTCCTCTTGCACTATTCCATCAAACCTCTTCCAAACTGGAAGAAATTCAATCTGTGCAGAGAGGAAGAGTCTGGCTATTGCAAAGTCCACGTAGCTGCAACTTCTCCCTCTCTCCAAGTGTGCATAATTTCACTCTGCTCTGAGACCTATAGTTCCCATCCAGCAGGTTCAATCAGTTTAATTTCTTCAGCTGTGGTCTCCCGGGTCTGATTCAGGAAAGCCTTCTAAAACTGACTTTGGGAGATGATACAAAAGACTGCACGTATTTCATCAACTTGGCCTTCAAATTCTGCTCTTCAGAGAGGTCAGTCCCTGCCTCCAGACTCCTCTGTGCATTTCTGTATCTGACAGAGAAATACAGGGTCTAAAGAGCAGGGACATCTCTTATTATCAACTGACAAATTTGAGGGAGTGGAGAAAACTTCCAGGCAACACAGCCACGATGCCCTTCTGGAGGAAAGGTTTAACTGGCCACAATTCAGATCACGAGACCTCTTAGAAAAATTTTAATCTCATCTTGGTCAGTGGTTTCATTAACTGTTGGGAAATCTAACCTGAGAGGAGAGTTTTGAATCTGATGCTCGCTCCGTTATCCCATACTGGAATTGGGGACCTGCTGGGCACAGGTCTACCAGTGCGGGACTATGCAAGTCATGAATTTAGATGCAATTATAAACAGACCCAACATGTGGCCTGAAGTCAAATCCATAGTGGGTGCTGGCAGGAGCGATAGCCTACTGCAACGTGGCAAAAATACCTGAGTAATTATGCACCCAGGGGAAGGAAAGAGGTTGCTGCAAGCAGATGATCTAGGACAAGGCGACAGCAAAATCACTAGCTCATGAGGCTGAAGCAAATTAAATTGCTGTTCCTAACGCAAAGGCATTTCAGATATCATGAAGGAATGAAAGTGTAGGTCCCTTGATGTCTCTAGGACAGTCATTTGTGCATGCCAAAGCAGATGAGATTATAGGGCCGGGGAAGAGGGGATGCAACTTCAGAATGACACATTTTCCCAGGAGAAGGCTGCTGCTTCTCGCTGGAGGCAGCGCATCTCTCTGAGCTCACGATTTTGCAGGAGAGGGTTATTACACTGTCACCCCAGACAGCTAAAATGCCTCCTAGGAGAAAAGGCACATCACCGGGAGGACACCGTGGTTTCCTCCAGTATAATCAAGAGGAGGGTAGCTAGGCCAGCTCTGCCATTAGGAAGTTGATTTACCTCCTCCTGATTTATCAGTGTCTTGCTCTGCTCCTAGGTTTTATGCTCCACATTTGTTTTCGGGGACCCTGGCTGACAGAGGAGCCTCTGCTGTGCCCTCATCAAATCTTTGCTCTCCCCTTTCTTTGGATGAATGGAGAGACTTTCTTTATGCATCAAACCAAGCAACTGATTTGATTTGCTAAATCATAATATTTCTATTTCTTCACCCAAATGGGAGCAAACTGATTTAAGAAAACTACAACATATTCTTTTTCAAGACTATAATGGTAGAATCTCAAAACATCTCCTCTTCTTCCTTTAAAGCATTTTAATCTCTTTCTCAACGTCCATTTCCCTAAAGCATTTACAGTTTCTCTCCCACACACGTTTATGAGCGGAGCAAGGCGACTATCGCTACTATTTTGAGATCTCTCATTCTTCTTAAAAAGCAGCAACCACATCCAATTCAATGTCACATCTCAGAAGTGGAATTATTGTTTGCAGTCTTTGTAGGGATTTTTAATAAACAGTTTCCCTGCTATTGCAATCCAAGCGCCTCAGGAGCACCGTGCTCCTCCCTCCCATCTCCACCCCGCGCTCTGAACAAGACCACACGCCACAAATGCGTGAAAGTCGAGCTGTAGCAATGGTACTTACTTCTGGAATATAAAAACTCCTACAATTACGATAAATGAAATGAGATCAGACGTGATCCAGATTAGGTGGTACTCGTCTGGAGGCTGGAAGACAAAAAACAGAAGCAGACCTTAAAACTTTCTGGTTTGTACAATCACAGAGAGACCACCCATTGCTAAAGTTACCACCAGGGCAGAAAGAAAAGCACAGAGCTGCAGGGGTCACATACAAATCACAAGGTTTATGACACTTCTAATGCTAGCTTGTCATCCAAGATGACATTATCAGGAAAAACTGCAAACAGGAACAATTTTAAACTCTCCATCCTTTCGTGTGCTGACATTTTCTCAGAGCTTTGTGGGCTGAAAGTTTCCTATCTCAGCTGCACCGCGAGGTGAGGGTAAGATGCTGTTTGGAAATCCGTCTGCGGGAAAACACAGAAATATATACACATTGCACATGAGACATGCAGGGTCCATTTTGAGTGCTAATGTTAGCTGTATAGCATAGTCCCCATGTTATAAGCATATACTTCTCAATTTCTGTCCTTTAAGGCACCAGTAGCTCTGGCACCATTTGCCAGTCTACGTGGCTGTGGTCATCACATCAGCTAAACCCATCATCTGAACCCAGCACAGAAGCACACGAGTTCACATTGATTTTTGTGCTGCCCAGGAAAGAGCACCACAAATAAAGACAACAAAGTAAAGTGATAATAATAATCAACTCTTGATGATGCTCAGAAGGCACCTACCCAGGAAAGCCACCAGTGGTGCTAATGATTTTCTCCTATCCCAAACCTAGACTAGTCCCAACCAGAAAAAGGTTGCTGATTTTATACCAGATGGATCCGTCACAACCACCAACACCAGCACTAATGCACACAAGTAATATTTCCTTAGAGAAATAGAATCCATAATGCATAAAGATGAGTTCATGCAATGGTAGTGTGACATGGATAAAACCAGTTGGGAGCCATCAACTCTGCTACCTCTGTCTCCCAGCAGAGATCAACTTGTTTTTCTGCTCGGTGAATCTTTGTGTGTCTCAATTTATCCTGTGAAAGTGTACCATTGAATTAGCAGGGCAATGCTTTAATTAGCCAATGCTTCTGATGGAGATTTAATCCCTGTGTTTTCCAGCTTAGTTACAACAGGGTGACATTTAATGTTACATTTACTGCCTCTATTAGGACGAACAGACTCAAAACTGATGCTTCCCATTTTCTTGGCAGGAGAATGCCATCATAACTATTTTGAATGAAAACTCAAGAGTCTTCTAAGTTAGAAGAAAATCTACACATCTAAATTTTTCATGAATGCAACTGTTGGTATTTCACAACTGAAGAACCCAAATAGCAGGTTTTCCTGTGGGGGATCAAAAGGGGAAAACTAGATATTTTTTTTTTCTTTCCAAAGACATGCATTCCACAAACATCATTATTAAGAGTACCCAGTGAGCAGATGCCTCCTCAGCCCTTCAGAGGAGGGAGCAAACATCTGTCGCGGAGGCAACTTGTTGTCCTGCTCCATCCACACCAAGACCTGCTCAGGAATTTGCTATATTTCACCTGCAGTTCCACTGAAACGGGGCTGTTTCATTGGGATTACTCTGGGTTTCTATAAACTTTACCCACTATAAGTCTTATTCCTGAAATCCTCACATTTGCAGCCGTCAAACCCTTCATCAATTTAGTGTAACTGGACAGAGAGCAACCTAAACCCCTGGCTCTGAGAGAGACTCCCAAAAATGCAGAGAGGGGTCCCACACTGGGCACCCGCTTTAAGGACATCAAGTTGGGGGCTGAACTCCAGCTCAAGCTTTTCAAAGCCCTCTATACCACATCTGATGGCCTCTCTTCTTACCAGCAGCTTTCCATCAAGGGTAGAGGGGAGAGAGACTGTCACTTTTTCTTTTTTGTTTTTTCCTTTTATTTAACTGAAACACAAGTTCAATGTATTTTTGCAATCACAAATGGCCCCTGGGTGAACGGCGCAGCACAGATTTGCACTGTTCAGCTGGTGATGAAGCCCAACAAAGCCCCTGAGGGCACTGGACAGCCAAAGCCTGGCAGAAACAACCATTTCACTCCAGCTCCCAAGCCATGTCCTACATGGTGGAGGAGGCTCAGATGGCAAAGCTGGTTAGATTACATCACCCAGGCGCTTCAATATGCAGGAAATCAAGGGATTTTTATGCTGCCGGTGATATAAGAGTGTGCACTTGCAGCAGAGGGCTGAGTTGGAAATCCAGCAGATGGGAGAGCCCTTGGAGAAGGGCTCCAAGTATCAGCAAAGAGGTTTTTGGAGTAAAAAGCTGCCACTGATAGGCATATAAATCCTGCCAGCTGTAGTGGAGGACAGATGTTTGCAGCAGCACAGTTCAGACAACGATTATCTCTTCTGCCAACAGATCCAGTCTTTAAAAAACCATTTCCAATTCTCCAGCTTCAGCACACATCAGTGTGAATTTGTGTAGCTAGACACAAGCAGTAGGTTAAGCTAAGGACAACACGCATAGATAGATGTTCATCCATCTAGGCAGTAGTCTTGAGGTCCTACCTCCAGCTAAAGATGCAGATAACTCATTAACATTAGATTCTCCTTGGGCTCATCTTATTCTCCCCTTTCCCAAGCATATCTGCCAGAGCAGCAGGTAAAATAGCTTTCTTCTGTCCTACCCCCAACAGGATCTGTCATCAGAAAATAGCTGAGGGGCTTACACCTCCACAGCTGAACTCGTTTGGGGAATACTTTAGTGCAACTATTTCATTGTTTTCCCTCAAGTCCAACATGAATATTTCTGTTTGGTTCAGAGACCCAAAGTGCTAGGGGCATTTTCAGAGCGTTTAATGCCTACGTGATGGGCAAGGGGGCTATCTTTGGGCTCTGGTTGTTCCTTGTCCGGCAATGGGGTAACCAGAGGTAAAACTTGTCCTCGTTTGGTATTAAAAATGGGAAAAAAAGCTAGTTTTGCAGCCTGGCCAAAACACAGAAGCCAGGTTTGCTGGTTCACCTGTGTGCCTGCTTCTGCAACTTTACCAGCTGCTCAGCAGGTCTGGAAAGATGTTTTTCTATCAGAGGAAAATGGAAAAATCACGTGGGTTAAATAGGGCAGGCACCACGATCTCCAAGCATCCCACCCAAACCCTGTATGGGGAGAGACGAGGCCAGCTGAAGGGAAGGATTGTGCAAGAGAAGCATTGATCCGTTACCATATCAGGGCTCAGGCATACAGAGGCGGAAAACCCTCAAGCCCAACAGCACGTTGAACCCAACCAAACCTTCCTGGAGAAACCCACTAGACATACGGCTGCAGTGGTCGACGGCCACCTCTACACCCCGCCACTGCATCCCCTCCTTCCAGGGCTTCACAGCACCTTCCCACGCATCGTGCTTACCATTAGCCAGATGGGAAAAGGCACCTTGCGAAGGACGTGGGAGCTGTCGGAGGTGACGGACTGGACACCAGCGCACCACAGGATGGAGTACAGCCAGGGCTCGTTCACAGTGTAGAGATTCACACTCAGGTTTGCCATGGCGTAGTCCCTGCCAGGAGACAGACAGGGTGAGATGCGAGTCCCCCAGCAAACGTCAGACCCTCATCTCCAAGAGGAAAGCTCTTGCCAGCAGCCACTGCTGTAATCACAGCTAGATTTATTGGGTTTGAACTGCACGAAATAGGTTTTTTCAACAGGGCACAGTCACTTCACAAGCAACCCAAGGGCACTGCAATCAAATGGTTTGAACTTGAAAGCTTTCTTCACCTCTCGGATGCTATCTGACCCAGGCCACAGACCATCTCAGATACTTCCTCATGAATGATGGACACAGCATGTTTTTGTAACAACCACCTCATGTTGATGTAAAAGTAACATCTGACTCAGATGCCTGTAGCACTTCATAGCCAATTTGCTTAAAAACTGACAGACACATTTCCAACATCAATTCCTACAACTTCCATGCCCTTGTTTTGGGGACAGTTGGAGAGATACAGCTTCCAGTCTCCTGAGGTCATTTTCCAAGCAGCTAAAACTGCAAGCTAGGGTACAGCAGCTGTCAGCAGGAAACCAAGCACTGATAGTGCACTCCCTGTTCCCATACAATTTGCATAAATTGCTCTGTTTCCTTATCTATGAAGCAGAAGCATCACTAATCTCCCTCACATGGGCAGCACAGAGATTAATCCTTGCAATTTAATACCAGCAAAGCACTTTGAGGTGGAAGGCCACTGTACAAGATGTGGACATCTCAAAGCTCTCAACGTGATCGAGATGCTCCAAAGGCTAAGGGATTCTCAAGGGCAGAGGTGGTTGCAGCAATGTTACATCCAGATGCTGATTTTGGGGGGGATTGAGAGAACTATGTTAAACCAGGGCTTGTTGAGCCTGCTCTGGCTTGTGCTGCAGGACTGCAGCAACATTTGACTGGGTACCACAAGACCTTCAGAGTTCAAGAAACACTCAGGTGGCAGGTCTGATTTTGGAGACAGCTGAGGTGGGATTGATGAGAGATTGGGCATAGATGAGAGAGTTGGCATATGGTCCTCTCCATGAGATAGAGCAAATAGGTAGGGGAAAAAAACAGGCAGGAATTATCCTGCAGGTAAAGCACAGACTTTGTTTTAAGGGCAAGCAACTAGACCGATGGTCATTGTTCAAGACACCATTGGATTATGCTAAATAGGACCACGCTCGCAAACAGCTGCAGGCTCAGCTCTTCCCTACTTCCAGCCCAAACATCCAGTAAAACAGCTCCTTTGGAGATAATTTTCTTCTTTGGGGAAAAAATTTAAACTCTAAAAAATAGAAAAGCTCTACTAGAGACAATCTGCCCTTTCTGAGAAGGGGGCAAAGCTAGGAGCTAGCACACTGCACGGTTCAAATACAGGCTCAAGCAGAAGGAGAAGAACCCCGTGATATGCCAATCTCATTAAAGAGTAGACCTAACCAGTCTAAATAGCTGACACAGGACAGTAATGAAATGGGTGAATCCTCTGCAAACCGAAATTTATGAAAGCATATTCAGACTTTGGACTAATCAAAATTCTGTGGTAGCAACTCTGGAGCAGACAAAGAGAAACAAAGGGCAGCTGCTAATGAGGGTGAAACAGCACTTGGAGGTACTCGGTGTGAAAAACCTTCACTTTTTCCCAGAGCTGACAGTGTAATAAGAATCAGACGATTCATATATCTGTATTTCAGAAAGGCTCATCATATACTGAATTAGCACGTAGAGTTATCAGTCAGCTGTGCGCGCCTGAGAACAGCCTGAATTCTGGGTGATGGGTAGGGACAAGCTTGCACAGCTCAAGATTTCAAGAGCAAGTCCATCTGAAAAGATACCTCCGTGCAAATAAGACAGCCTGGGATGATCAGAAAAGATGCTGCTGGGCCGGGGAGGCACAGAGCTGTGAACACCCGCCGTGGAGCACATGGGCTATCACGCAGTGTCCAAACAGAGGGCTGTACCTGACATCCTCGTTCGTGACCTTGGTGTAACGCAGGTTGAGCTTCACGATGCCCTTCTCCCTCATGCGCTCTGCATCCAGCTTGAGGCCAGAAGTCTGCTGGAAACCCGGCGCAATCTGTCTGACCAGCTGCCTCTCCGTGTCCGGCAGCCACATCACCTGCGGAGGGAGCGAGACAGAGGACCGCTATGGCAAAGATGGTTCAAAAAGCTGGTAACACGAGGTAGCTTTGCAGACAGTCAGTTTACACCAACCCAGAAGCAAAATCACACGAGAGACTGCCTCATTTGTCATACAAATTGGCTACGAGACACTTACAGCCTCCCACATCTTTAATCAAACGCATTTCAGGATTATCCTCGAGCCCAAAGGACTGTAACGCACAAAATCTTAGAGGTGAAAAGGGTTGAGATACAAAGGGATCAGGCCGAGGGCTCATGAGAAGAGACATGGTGTATCCTTGAAAGCCTGTCCTCCCTGCCCAGTTCAGGGCACAGAGAGAACCAAGGACATAAGGCTAAAATTGACAGTGCAGACAGGATGCACGGGAGAAGCCTCTCATGATCCCGTGGCTAAGACTAGTTTTGTTCACCCTCTTTTATCAGGGCTACATCTACTCCAACCCAGAGCAAGGATTTCCCTAAGTTCATACCACACTTTGAAAGCATGTCAAATTAATTACCATTAACATACTTAGCTGCTAAAGCAGATGTAGGAACCAAGCTGGGCAGTTCTATGGTTTGTGCCATGCAGAGGCTGGGCCCAACCAGATGATCTCAGCAGTACTACTGGGCATTGCACTGCTTTAACCTATGTTTAATAACTCGGTGACACTCATCTACCAAAGCATCAGAGCAGCACAGATGCAGCCATATGCATTTTCAATAGGAAACCATAAAACCTAGGTGAGAAATAGCACTTCACAACCGCACATCTATGTTTCGACAATTTTTCTCCTGCTCTCCATCCCAGTATCCAAGGAGAAGACATTATGGTCCTCCTTTGGATCTAGCCAAGCTGGCAGAAGCTTATGGATAACACTGTCACTGCAGCCACATAGTTAATTGGAAATTGGGTGACAGTGTCAGTTATTAAAAAGACAGATAGAAGTTGAAAATAGCTCCGTTCCCTCCTGGGCCCATCACTGCACAAGTCAGCGCTGAACTTGCCTGTGCGTGCAGATGTACCTAACTGGTACAGATGAAACATCTGAGCTGCGAGTGATGTAGTCATTCTACTTGCCAGCCTTACCACGCTATTTTCAACCAGTCCATGTTCAAGGGAGAGCACGGGGCAAATGAAAGAACCAGATTTCCTTCCCAAGACAGGTCAAGGAGAGAAGTTTTCCAAAGGACACCCAGAGTCCCCCATCTGGGTGCCCTTCTGACACATGGGGAATGGAGAGATCATTGCATCCAAGGGAGCTCCTGATAGGCTAGGTGAAGATCTATACCTTGTGGTCAGAGAGGACACAAGGCTGGCAGGACTCTGACTGCAACTGCCCAGAGCTGGAAATCAAAATGTTTGGCATAACCCAGCAAGGACAATTCTGGGGCAGAAATGGAAGTCTGGAAGAGATGTCTGCAGGTACGTGGACCTCCTTTTGCTGAATACCCCTCAGGTCCAGGACATCTGTTTCTCCTCCAAGGAGGAGCTGACTGTAGGCTGAAACAGTTGCTCAGCCCAGGGAGAAGGATTATTTAAAACTAAGGAGTCAGAGGGAGAGGAAGGTCTCTCTGCTGCTCGCAACCAGCCTCCAGGTCCTGCCTCTTCTCTCACGTCTGAGGCTCTTATAGAATTGCTCGGTGGGAAGGGACTTCAGGAGATCTCTACTCCAACACAAACCAGCGCCAGCACTGATTTCAGACCAGCTTGCTCAGGGCTTTGTCTAGTTGGGTCTTGAAAAGCTCTGAGGATAGAGATCCCTCAGTCTTTCCAGGCCCCTCTCAACACTTGCCTGCCCTGACAGGGAAAACTAGTTTCCTTATATCCAGTGGGAACCGCTCCCGTTTCAATTTACGACCACTGCCTCCCGTTCTCCTGACACACAGCTCAGTGAAGAGCTTCGGTCCAACTTCTCAACAACCTCCTTGCCAGTACTGGGGAGACCTAATAGCAGCTCTCCAAAGCCTTTTCTTTTCCAGGATGAAGAGACTCCCCTCCCTCAGCCCCTCTTTGTATGTCCAGACCCCCTGACCAGTTTGATAGCCTCTCCAGGACTTGCCCCAGTTTACCAACATCTGTCTTGTACTGGTGAGCCCCACACTGAACACATGATTGCTGAGTAAGGGGAATAATCACTTTCCTCCATCTACTAGCTATACTACCATGAGTACAGTCCAAGATGATATCGAGCCTCTAGGACCACCAGCCTGGAGGCACAGTCCTCCCCAGCATGACTTCTTGGCACGAAGTGGCATTTCAAATCAAGTGTGCAAATGGATCCAATGACACACTTGAGGATTCGGGGAACCCATAAAGAAGGCAATTTTGGAAACATCACCACCCCCACAGAACTCACAGCCTGTTGCCGAATTCCCGACACCAGGATGGTTTCCAGGGTGATGTTGATGTAAGTGCTGTAGTAGGGATGAGCTGGTGGCAGGTCCTGGAAGTTCAGGATGAGCGATGTGTTGTCCTTGATCACCTCTAGCATATCTGCCAGCTTGCAGACCGACTGGTTGGCAGCTTCCAAGTAGTCAGACCTTGAGAGAGACCCAGCCGTCCAGAAAGGGTCATTCTGAAAGCAAAGCACATCCCAGTATTACTGCCTCAAAGTCCAGACTCCCCCAATACAGGTGAAGACCCTTTTCTATCCCACCCTGGCAACAGTGGGGCACGCTGACAGCTACTCTTGATGGCCATCTTGCAGCTTGCTGAAGTGTTTCTCTGTGCCTCAGTTTCCCTACCCAAGGGGAGGTCACAGGTCCTTACTGAAAGCAAGGTATGCTGGACATGTCACCCCATTTCCAGAGGAAGAGCAGAGCTATAGGGCAGTAATGTAATTTTCCAAGGTAGTAAGCTAAAAATGTACTTTCTCACACTAAGTACGCGATCACCAAGGATTCTTCAGGATCCAAAAATAAAAAGGGCCAGCTATTATACAACTAAGAGAGATCAGAGAGGAGCTATGGGCTGTTGGAAGAGATGGGCTCCTGACTTGACATTCAGGAATGACTGCTTCAAAGTACATGCCAAAAAAACAGCCTTCCAGATGCTGTCTTGGCCCTCCTCATCTGGCAAGCAGCAGTTTTCCCCATACTCCCACAACCACATCTGCAAGCCAAGCAAGTTTCTGTGCAGCTGTAATACATAGACATCCTTGTCATACCTCCAGACCAGCTCAGATCAGAATGGCAGCGAAGCTATCACGGTTTCAGTCTTCCACCAAGCAAGCAGCCAGGGAACTCCAAGCAGGCATACGAAACCAATACCTGAGCTTGCATCACTGCAGCAATACCTCAGCAAGTCACGTTCAAACTTGCATGAGTGTGCCAGAGTGCTGCAGCCCTCCTTCCAGACCATGGCTAACGCTCTCCAAAAAGGTTACGGCCACTGGCCAGGGAGCAGCTTGGCAAAAAGAAATCCCATTTGCAACCTGCCTGCATGCCGAAGGACGGGTCAAGCTCATCCCACAGCAATTCCCCCCCCCCCCCCCAGACTTCGAAGGCTGAATTCCTTGCTTTTTCTTTGTAAAGACAATTGTCTCCAAAAGTAAATTAAAGAAAAAGGAACAGCATATAACACACTGTCTTTTCTGTTCTCTTTATAATCGCATTCCCCCTCCTGGGGGTCTTGAAGTTATTTGTGGTGTCAACCAGGCATTAAGGCCCCTTCTTCCAGGTGGTAGAAGAGGCACAGGAAGACAGCAAGTCTTTTAGACCAAGTCTAAGTTTAGTAGAGGACAGAACTAAATATGATTCATGGACACTCGGTCTAGCTGCACTTCAGACCACTCCACCGAGGAGATGGATCTACACCTCTCCACCTCCAAGAAGGTTTAGGCATGAGCTTTCAGCCCATGGCCGTAGCTCCAGGACACCCTCTCCATGGCTGTACGCACCTTTAGGAACCACTCTCCAGCATTGAGCTTTTCCAGGTCGGTCCAGTTGAACATGGAGGAGTGCTCGTAAGCCCGCTCTGGAAACAATTCCTCCACATTTGTTGTTCTCCTGAGTGTCTTGTCATGCATCAGAAACGGCACTCCATCATAGCTGCAAACAGTCAGAGGCCCCATTACAGATGAAGGTGCACAACCTCCTACACAGTACTAGAGAAATGCCTACTCCCACTCCAGCTTCTCTCATGGCTTCATATCAAAATCATTGTGAAGATTTCAACCAGCTTAACACATCCCCGCCATCCTCAAGACGAGTTGAAATGAGATGCACCCAGAGGAAAAAGTCTCTTAGATACCTGCTAGGTGTTTGCAGTCACTCATACACTGACATAACCCTATCCATCCCTCCCTCCCTCCTCCCCACTACCCCCTCAAATATGTCCAGAGTGCCAAACTCGGGTAGCTTGGACAAGAACACCCACCCTGAATGCTCACGCTAACCAAAGCTTTATACAATGTCTGTAGCTCCCAATAATGTCAGAGGTTTTCCATGCCCTGTATACACAGATACACACACACAGACTATTCTCAATTTGTTAATAGCAGATGAGTAAGATTTTCAAAGGCTCTCAGACTATATGAACTTAATGTTCATGGGCTTTTAAGCAAAATGCAAGGGCTCCAAGCTACCAAAATTGCTCCGAAATTGCCTTTTCCAATTGCAAATTGGTTTCAGGAAACAACCATGCTCACATGAGTTGTTAAGTTCATGCATCTTAAAGAAAACCCATCTCTCAGATGAAATGGAGTAGCCAAATGCATGTCCTGTGGTCTTTAAGCCACACATATTACAGAACAATGGTTCTGGGAAACCTAAAAAGCTCTTTAAACTTTCTTCCAGCCCAATTTTCTGTGACTGGATCAGTGGTAACACCACACAGGGCAGTGAGGGTTTCTATCAAGGGCAGGGAAACAGTAGTCCACACTCAAAAATCAAGATAAGCCCACCACAGCCACCCTGATTATAATGACATTTTCCAAATCAAGGAGCCCATCTTCATAACAGGAAACTCAGATAAGGTCTGGAAAGGAGATAGGGTTAAAATACAAACCCCATTTGAATTAGGAGACAACCCAAAGCACTCACCCCCAGAGCCAGAGGGAAAACAAAAACCAGTTTTAGAAGATGGAGCAAACGCTGCCTCAGCTTTACTGTTGCCTGCAGAAGTCCCTTATCACAAAGGTCACTGGCATCTCTGCTATTTCTAGCATGCACTGTGCCAACTACTTTCCCCTCAACCCAAAGCAACACGCTGACACAGCAAGACGTGCTGCTGCAATCAGAAGGGTTATTAATAAATACAGTTAAAAGAAAGAAAGAAAAGATGCTAAGCAACTGCAGAATTAAGAATGTGGAGTGTTTAAGGGAGATAGGAGCTCAAGTCTTAACATCTCATAGCAGAGCATCATCAGATACTGCTAAGCCTTTACCAGTGTGGAAATCCTATGGGGCACTCAATGTTCACTCCCTCCTTTCTAATCTTTCCCTTCACGGAGTCACTCTGCTCTACCCAAGGCTAACCACAATGTATTAGCAGGCACAGGTTTGAAAAAAAAAAAAAAAAAATTCAGAGACAGAAATCAGAGCTTTAGAAGAAGAGATATGGGAGGAGGTAGAAGATGAGAGAGGAACACACAGCAATACTGTGCTTCTGCTGCTTGAAGCAAAGTTGGCTTTATAACCAGCGCTGGCTTTATAACCAGGGCCACCCGGTTTGGGGTGTGTAATGGGTAGGGAGCAGGATGTGATGGGTCTAAGTCTATGTCCAAGCAGCCCACTCGTGGCTGATATGTGCCTAGAAGAGCATGGAAACATCCCAGGTGGAGTGGACCCATCCAGCCACAAGCACAAATAGCATCTTTCAAAGGGATAAGGACAGCAGTGGGTGTTGTGCCACAAACCCTTCCCCAAAGTTCCTGCCAGCTGTATCGAAAGCTCACTTTTTGGTCTGAAGGTCACTGGAGTCCTCTTTTTATAAAGACACTTGGGTCTCCTAGAGAGGTCCTCAGATAACTGGGCCATCAAGGGCATTAAGCTATGGATGCTTGGAGTGCTCCTCTGGGATGGCTGATGGGTGGCAACACGGAAAGCTCTTGGAGCTTTTCCGGCTCTCCTCCTCCCAAAAGTCCACCTTACTCCTTGGCCAGTGCTAATGGAGGCAACTGATTCAGCCACATGAGCCAAGAGTGTGTCTGTGAGTCTGGACAGTCAAGTAGTTGACCCTTCACAACAGTTAATGAACTAATTTTGGAAAGATCAAGAATTGTATCACATACATGCCAATTCATACCCCATCCTTCCACAATAACCTTCCCCTCACCACTGGGAAGAAATTCCTTTAGTTTTTATATCATTTGTTCTCAAACAATTATACAAAGAGAAGAAAAAAGCACCCCAACAATTAAACTTCAGAAGCCCATCTTCCACCAGGCAAAAATATCTTTCCATCAACAACGACCTCCAATGTGGTCAGGGAAAAAGAAAATATCAGCTTTGAGTCTCTCTTATATTTATAACTGGAACTGAGGCAAACTGACGGATCGCCAAGGTAAGGCATTACTGTTCCCTTTGTGCCACTTCTGCCCTCTTGCACATCTATGTAACTCATGCAAAAAACACAGTTCAGAAAAGGAACAAGAATATTAAAGAATGATCACACTCCTGGAACAAAGCGCAGTTCTTGAAATTACCCTCTCTAAATCAGCCTTGTCAATTCAGCTCAACATTTGCCTGCAAGGAATGACTTTTTGACAGTCAGCAGAATCTCCAGGTTCCTGCTTCCCCCAGCACTAGTGACATGCGAGGATGGGGAGAGGGAGAAAGGGCTTATTCCTCGGCTGCTAAGTTCTCATGGCAGTTTTGCACGGCTGCTAAAAAACCCTCATGAAGACTTGCAGCACAATGCAGTCAGTCTGGGATCTCCACTCTTTCTGCACCTGGAGCATCCCAGCAAAAGTCACATTTAAGCAGTTCCATCTCTTCCCAAGGCCAGCTGACCTCCAGCCAGGCTAGAAACCAGGTGCTGTGTTTCACTGCACTAAAGCAAGCTCTAGGATGAACTACAGCCTTCCTGTAAATGAAGATTAGTTTCACCATAAAGGTATTCAGGTTCCCCCACCTGGACATTTCACCTTTAATCATCATCTCAGTGAAACAATTAGTAGCATCTGTGCATTACAAATGGAGACAGCTCGGAGTTATCGGACACATTCACCACAAGAGCCCTTTTCAATGGGAAAGAACAGTACCAACCAGACACACATCAGATAGGAAAGACCCACCAGCATGGTTTGGGCTATCCCCAGAGAAAGTTTCAGACCAACCAGCACACCGGCTTACCTCAGTACGACATCAGCTTGGACTCCATACATCTTCTGCTCCACTGCCTTCTGGAAGGACATCAGAGTGTTTTCTGGTGCCAACTACGGAGGAAGAAAGAGCATTGAGAGATTAGTAGGTAAGTGGAAATGTTTACGAAGTGGTGTCAATGAGGTTTAGAGGTATTGGGGAGCCAAAACCATCTTGTTTTGGAGATAACGCGCCAGCCAGTTACACTGGCGTAACAGCGTTCTCCAGACAGAATTGCATCTCGCTGAAGTCTGAAGATGACCAATGCATTTGCCTCCACTGATGGTCTTTCACACACAGGATAGAGTTCAATGCAGAGTTATTGTGGCCTGCAATGCCAGAAACCTGGCTAGCTTGAGATCAGGTGCAAAATTAGTGTGCGAGAGACTCACTTACCCATGTGGTCTCCCAAACAGTGGCTTGCTGAAGACCCCCAGCAAGTGATTGTTAATGTGATAGTAATTCTCTATTCACAGGTTATATCTAGAGCTACCTAAACCACCTTAACGGTTCTTCATTCTCCTACTTTTCTATGCAAACAGTGATTACGATGCCATTATAGAAAGAAGAAAGTCCATAAACCAGGGTATTACCCATACCATGGAGAACAACTAGACCAGTTTCTGCAGCACACATTTTATTTCCACGTTTACTCATTCAATAGTCATCCATTACTCAGTCTAAAAATCAGTTGATTTCTCTAATAACAAATGTTCTAGTTAGTTTTAACAACAATGCAAAAAAAAAAAAATAGCCTTAAGCCTAGAAAATTTATCCCAATGGCCATGACAGATGAGGACTTAAATTTTATTTCGAATTCCTTCCTGTTGAATGAAGCAGATAGTAACAGAATTCGGGTTTGTTTAAAAACAATATAATGTGAAGACAAATACTTTGTTTTTCTACAAAACTAGTACAGTATATCTAGCCCCCAAATGTCCATAAACCAACAACAGGCAGACCGAAAAAAAAAAAAAGGAAAAAAAAAAATAGAGACAACTGTTGAGAGAAAACCTGGCAGGTTTTCTGTACTGAAACATGACCATGTGAAAATAAAGCTATTTTAAAAAAACATTTTCTTTTTTCCAATTTTGCTTTCAGGTTTAGAGCACGTGTAACATCCTGTTTTTCCACTCGTCTCTGCCACCACCAGGATCAGTAAGTTTCCACCAAGACACAATGAGCATTCCCAACACATGATTTTCAAGAATTACTCAGGGGTTGGAAAGAGGAATAATTAAGAAAAAAGGCCTAAATGCACTATGCAAGCAAGATAGACAATAAATATAAAAACCTGCTCAAGAGTTGAAGGTGTCTCTAAGAATTATTTGTTTTCTTATAAGCTGATCACCTTACACGCTCAGGTCAGCAAAACTTTGGGGTAAAATAATCAGACCAAATGTCAGCACCAACCTTCACATAGCTCCAATATCTCTCTACTGAATTCCTCTGGCTCAAGCCACGCATCAATACTAGTTCATTTTTCCGTTTGCTTAACAAAGGCAACACAGAGTCACGTTATCTTCCTAAAAAAGCTCCCAGTCAAAGCCTGACTTGTCTAGGCGAAGACAGAGGCAACACCCCCATCACATCACACCCTCTTGCACAGCCCAGCACTGGGTCACGCAAGGTCGGGCTCAAAGAGCTTTTTGCAATATATACACGATGCCCAGAGCTGTCAGCAGGGAGCAGCAGCCACAAAGATCTGAAGATCCCATCCAGACTTTACCTCCTTGGGTTGCTTTCAGCATCTCGGGTTTCCCTTCCCAAGTAGCTCAGGTTTCCTCAGGGTAACACTGCAAGGTGATCCTCTCTCTACAGGGTAATGCTCAATATTTGCTTTCGGAGACTGCAGTAATCACAAGGAAATAAAGTGAGTAGTCTTCAAAAAAGAGACAGCTGACCTAGAGAAACCGAAGGGCAATACAAGACCGCCAGCCTGTCAGGTTTGCTGGGTAGATGCAACGCGAGTCCCAGCTCAAGATGCAACACCATGTCAAGCAGCAACTGAACCGACACCCCTATAAAGCAGTCTCGCCAGGGATGCGGACATACAAGGAACAGAAAAGAAGCGTACTGAGTTGTAGATCATCTCTCAGGCTAAGGGAGACTGGAAAGGGCAGGTTGGACTCCCTCCACTAAGCAATCAACGTAAAACCCTTCAACAAGGGTAGGATGACACTGCTGTTACCCACCTACACAATAAAGAGCTCATATGACATGAATCCGGGCTAACGAAGGCAAACAAGCATGGCTACAACAGTATTTCACCTCTGTAGAGGTGGACCAGCATGACCAAGGTTTCTCACGTCTTACCCATCCACCAACGTCTGGCACAGCAGAATCCTAACGCAGAGAGGGCACAGGCTCTGCTGTTTGATAACAAGATTACAAACCGCTTCTTGCCTCTTTTCAGTGTATTTCAGTTTCTGTAGGACCAGGGTCAAGCCTTGCTTGGACACCAGCCCTCCTGAGATGCAGTTGGTTTGAGATGCTGGGGAAGCTTTAACCTAAATGCCAGGGGAGCCCCAGCCTCCACTGCTGGAAGCACTTGAAGGAAACACAGAGCCAAACAAATCTGAGGTGGCAAGTCAAGACACAAGAGCTTCCATCAGCTGGACTATGGAAAAGTAAATTTAGACAGAGCTGAAACTGCACTGCATGCATCTTAGGGGTAGTGCTATAATACAGGTTGCAGCGAGCTAAAACCTGAGATTTTCATTGAGTTTTAAAACTCAGTGCACTATGTCTGTCCCATCCCCAGCACTCAGACAGTTGCCACTGAGCTTAACCCCATGGACAGATGATCCCAGCCCCAGGAGTGGAATATCCCACTCCTGCCTCATCTCTAGCCCCTACAGAGTTTGCAGACCAAGCTTCACTCTTCAAGAAGGGCAAAACTGAACTGGACCCCACCAGGGCTGCGTGCAGCTGCTCAGACCTGAGGCACATCCATTCCTTTCCCAGGAACTTGACCCCAAATGCAAATTAAATAAACTTACAAAACTCGGGCCAGATCTGTGTTGAAAATGCAGCTGTGCAGAGGAAACGGCATTTTAAAACTGTTCTAAAAACAGATTGTCACTTAAGGTCCAACCATCCAAACATGCACTTAGGAGCCGTAACATCATCTTCGTCACACCACTAGAAGTGAAGAGCATCCTTTTGAAGAGCATTCACAGATGGATGAACATCTCTGGCTGCTCTGAATCAGCAAACAGCGCGGACGTCAGCCCAAGTGCTCTCGGTCACACCGTGCCCCACGATGGCATGTGCTGGGTAGTCTCCATAACACCACAACGCTCTTACTGGACAGACCGATTCCCTGTATGTCAGAAGCTTTTGAAAAGTAGATTGTAAGCCTTCCAGGCAAAGATGTCATCTTCTTGTGAGCGTGTGGTGGGTGAACTCCTAACCTGGCCAGAGCCAGTCACCCTGATATAAACAATTGCATCTCCAAATGAGTCCATCATCGATGCAGAAAGCTGTCCTCCCCAGTTTCTAAACCTCTCGGTCGATCCTAGCCTTGAGGGGACTCAACAAGCCACTCACACCAATGACATAACCCAGTAAAGGTCAACCAGAAAACCAGGAAAGCATATTTAACCCTGTCCCCTAAAATCACATGCTGCCTAATTCCTGGAGGTTCCCCTGGCACCACTTTGGAGGCAGGATCTCTCTTTACCAGGAGTTCATATCCCTTACAATGTGAGTTTTTTGTGAAGTGAGAGAATTTGAGTAACAGTTATTTCCATCACCCCAGCCTGTCTCCATCTCCCCCGAAGAAAGAGGGAGCTGAAGCCCCGAAGTCAGAATGTTTAGGGCAGAGATGCATCCAAGCAGTACAGAAATTACTTGCCAAGATTAGTGCTGATTTTTTTTTTTTTAAAAGGTTTTACAGCAAAATGGCAATAACAAAGTAAATGCATAATCTTTCTGCTTATATTTCTCTGTCTCTCTCCAGTTCCTTTGATACAATACATTCAGGCACGCTATGTCTAAATCCCAAATCCGGGTTTGCAGTGATCCAGTGCAACTGGACACAACCAATTTCTTAAGAAACCAGTGCTGAAGTGAAGAAGCCCTGGGGCACAAAGCAATGATTTCACTCCAAAACCTCTGTCCTATATAAACCATGCCAACATCCACTGAAAGCCACAGACAGACCCTGCGCAGGTTTCTAGAAGCTATTCCTCCTCTTCACACTTGCTTTGATAGGCTCATCCCCTGCAAAAATCAGGCTACCATTCATTTCTTCTTACTACAGAGACGCAGCAAGTAATTTCTAGAAAACTACCCATGGATGAACTCATTTTGACCATTTTTCTGCTCAGAAATCAATCGCAAATGCTTACAAATGGAGTCAAGAGCTTTGGATCTTCCTTAACAAAGATTATGAAAGCGTGCTAGTTAAAGCAGCATAGCCTTGCTGCAGTTGGACATCACTACACTGTATTTTCCCCCTAATTAACCACCTTGCCAGGCCTTCAAAAAAAAAAATCACTGCATCATTTGTACATTGGGGGGGTGGCTAATGAAGAAGCTTGCACAGAAGAACCAAATTTGTTCCAAAGTGTAACTGCAGCCACTGCACACCTCTGGCATTGTGTGCTGAGCTGCAGTAAAGGATTTGATCTTTGCTTCATCGAGAAGCTTTAAGGATATTTTCTCATCCTTTTGGAAACATGAGCATAATTTTAATTTTTTTTTTTTTTTTCCCCTCCCTTATCTCTCCTTTCCAGTATCAGTCTCCTTGTAAGCCAATAATTGGACTAAAAACACAAGGCACAATTAGGGCAATACCTGAAAAATGGTATTTTTCTTCCTGTAAAAAGATGCCCTTTGGAAGTTCCCTGTATGGGACTTAGTTCGGGCTCTGCCAGTATGTTGATTTCAGCATTAGCGTCCCATCATGCCAGGTCACCATGATGCAATAACGATACTTATTTACAAGAAATAAAATAAAATGTATCTTTAATCCCCAGGAATTCTAGGTATTTCAGAGAGCATCTGTATCCAGCACTTCTGGAAACAGCTCAACTAGCCTGAAAGGAAGGGAAAAAGTGTAAAACAAAAAGAGAAAAAAAATAAAGGATTGCCTTGGACAACAGGATAAACTCATAAGGAAAAAGCCATTAGAAATTTAATAACTAGATACAGGAGATGAGACCTCATTATTGTTGTACTGCACACAAAAAAAGCTGAAGCTTGATTTAATGAAAGACTACCTAAACTTACGTAGATTTATTTCAGTGAACATAAGCCTTTCTCCAGGACTGTCAGAAGATGCTAACTGCAATTGATTGTTGCTATCAATCGGACCAGCAGACAGATTAACTGGCCATATTTTTAATAGGTGGGTGTGCGTAAGACGTACAGCAAGCCAAACACTTCTTGATTTCAGCAGCATGAGCAGCACAAACCAAAGCACTTCAGAGCCCTTAAAAAACAAAGCCATCCCAAATAGGTAGTGGCAAAGTTTTGGTTGGTACCCAAGATAAGATGAAGTAAAGGCCCTCAAAACCACCAAGAAAACAAAACCCCCCAAAAAATAGAAAGAAATCACCAGTTCTTCATTAGCTGAAAGCTCTCCAATAAGACACAATCCCACCCAGAGGTCTTCATTACTGCTTCTATCAATAGTTGGCACCACAAGATGACAAAACAGCATCTCTGTGAGAACGCCAACATGTATTGGAGGCTTCACCTTCAGGTGTCAAAAAACCCCCCACAAACCCAAACTCCACATGTGCAAGGCCATATTTGCTGGAATTTTCTCAGGAACAGCACGACACACTCCCTGTCGAGGCAAAACATTCCCATGCAGTAATCCAACAGGCAAATCCTAAGCGCAATTAAACGTTGGCTGCCCACCAGGGTACTTTGTCCCAGCAATGGGTACTTTTCCACTCTGGACTTGTGCAAAGCCAATGAGTCAGCACGGCCAAAAAAATGCTCCTCCCGGCACCGTGCCTGCACTCAGCAAGGAGATGGACATCATCTGCCATGCAGGAAGGAGCTCCATGGCATGAACGCCGCATGTTCCCGGCACTCGGACAGCTGTTTCGGCACAGCCTTTCTCAGCGCTGTTAAGACATGCCAAAAACCAGCTGCACGGGTGGTTTGCCAAAAGCATTTATTTCAATGCTATTTGTAGCCTCCAGCTCTGAAATCAAGAGCTGTTCTTGCCTCTGACATGCTTGGATGGTTTCCACGGGTTCAGCCTGATTGTTTTTAGACCAACCAGTACCTTTCTGGTCCCAGTAATGGGAGGTGAGTTTCCAGGCTTCAGGAAGGTTTCCAAGGAGACAGGTAGAGCTCTTGCTCAGATAAGTCACTGCTATTATTAATCCTTTGGGTGATTTACCTACAATTTGACATCAAAGATCATCGTGATGAGCCTAAATATTTTTATAAGAAATGTACTTTTAGGACTAACAACCTAAAAGCAAGTACAATTCAACATTATGGACAGCATCTTCTTCAGATTCCAAAAGCAAAGACAACCTGCTTCAACCTGAAGTGAGGAAAGACATTTGGGAAAAGACTTTAATGTGCAAATGGCAGTAGAAGTTAGTGTCCTACTGGATGAAGTTCCTCATTTCCGTCTCAGATTTGGTCCCAGATTTTACCTTCTACCCTTGTTTTGGCTTATCCTCGGCATAAGTGGCATATTTACCGTCACAGGGAGAAGACAGTCAAGTTTATTGCCATCGAAGACAAAACACAACTAGATTTCTGTAAGAATAATAAAAAAGATGGAAGACCAAAGACAACAGATGCCTGCTCATAAAACCATCTGAAAAGTTTAACACATTAACAGGCAAAATTTACAGAGAACCCCATCTCATGTTTTGGGGTGTCAGACCATTCCTGTGCCCATCAGAATAAGACCCTTTCAAACCAACAGACATCAAGTGAGGGCTGGAGCCCTCAATTCCCAGCATATTGCTGCCACAACCCTGATGCTCTCCTGATGGGAGTCCAGAAGGACAGAAACAGATCTGGAGGCTGAATAATTCATTTCAAAAAAGCCTTTGAAAAGAAACCGATTGATTAACTAAACGCCTGCTAAGAGAAAGGGTTTTCAGATTGCACCCTGGTGGGAATGGACATTTAGCATAGCAAAAAGCAGGCATGACTGGATGACATTTAGGCAAGGGAAGGTAGAAGGAGTCATGCCAAAGAGATTTTCTAGCAGTGAGTTAAAGCTTGTGGGGGAACAGGATGATACCAAAGGGATGTTGCTTGGAGGAGTGCTAGCACTACAGACAAATGGTCAGCCAGTGTGGAACCAGTAGCTCTCCTGTACTGCAAAAAGCAACATTTCAGCTAGGCACAGATGCCAGGGTGGTTTCTGATTTTCTCTTGCTACTTAAAATGCAAGGACTTTTTCCCCTCCTCCAGTGTTTCAAGACAAATTATAAGAGCCATATGGCCTCTGTTCCTCACTTTTTTCCTCCACAGAACAAGGACAGCAGTTGAGTCCCACTCACACAGACACTATGAATGCTGCTCTTAAAAAAATCTAAAGGGACATGAGAAGAGAGACAGGGTGCATGCATGCACAGAGGAAAGCAGGCTCTGGAGAGCAAAGGAAGATCCTTGAGGAGCAGGCTGCAAGCACAGATGGATCAGTATCCCTCAGTACTGTATCCCTCAGGAAGTGCACACATCTACAGCTTTCCTGGGAAACTTTCCATTTCACTGCCTTTGGTCCCATATACCATATGCCATGTCCCCAGCAAATCCTTTATTTCAGGGCGACAAGCATTTTCAGCCATCCCATGGATCTCCGTGGCCGGCTTTTGTCAGAAGAACACTCAGTTGTATTTGTGCCTTTCTAGTATAAAAGCGTTGGACCTGCAAATGCAATATTACGGACTCAGTCCTGCCAGACGGGCGAAGCAACCAGCTATCAGGCTCCGTCAGAGAGCATGTTTGTCTGCACAGCAAATCACATTTGTCTTGCTTCAGGAGATCCGAAGGCAAATATTGCATCGCTTTTTATCATCTCCAGTCCCACTAGATCTAGTTTCACCTCAGGTCCCAAACTCCCAGGCTCTGCAGACTTTTGATCTTGACATTGCCCAAGGGAGGATGTCTGTGTCCTACAGCTCAGTCTCCAGACTCTTCTCTGGGCTATTTCCTCCTCCCCAGCTCCACTTGGCCATTTCTCCAAATTAAATCTACATGCAGTTGGGCTCAACAGCAAAAGCAAGACGCCCTGTGAAACAAGACCCTATAAGCAGAAACGCCTTCTGGCAAGGCTTTAAAATCATTAGTTTCCCAAGCAGATATGACTTAGTACAACCTGAGGACTTGCACTGTAAGTAGAGCTCTTCAAACTCAAGGTGACATTTCATACAGCGAAAAGCTGGGCATAGATGGAAGTACAGAAGGGAGTTTTGACCACCTCTCTCTAGTCCTCATCTTTCTTACCCCATATCTCAGCTTTGCCATTCAAGGGCACAGTCGGAGGACACTCACTACACGTACAGCAAAGGCAAAGCAGTTGGATAAACCTCCTGCCAGCTCACCATGGGACAATCAGACTATTGCTTGGAGGTTGGAACAAGGCTTGCTACTCTCTGATCTTGCTTCTCATGGGCTTCAGAGCAAATCATCTGCTGCTAACAGACAACCAGCTCTGTATATCAGGGAATGGCGAAGGGGAGGGATGCACCCTGCTGAACGACACCTGGGCCACAGTTCCACACACAGCACTGAGCGTCCTCCACCGCTGCTCTTGATCAACCTTTGCAATCCTCTGCACCCAAACATGCAAGCAGCATCTTCTTAGATAGGTTTATTCCATACTGCAAGGAATGTTTGCTGGCTCCAAGGAAGACCATGAAGCAAAGCAAAGGGCCAAGTCTCTGCTGGGAGTCTTGCTCCAGATAAGGTTTATGTAAACTATCTGGAAGATAGAAGGAATTTGTCTGCTGTTTAGTTTCTTTAGAAGGCTATAGGGGGCACGCAAGCTGGGAAACCCCACAGGAAGAAAATCTCTTCACAGGTTTTGTGATTTGCTGCCATGCAGGAAGCATGCAGAGCACAGGTTCTCACTTGGCTTCTTCTGGCCTTCACGGCTGGTACAAGCTCAGTAGGACAGGAAAAAGCATTTATCATGCCCAGAACTTCATTCCACCACCCACAGAGGCAATATAGTTAAAAAAGTGACGCAAATCAAGCTGGCATTTCAAGATATTGCTTAAGGAAAGAAATCATTAAAAATAAAGAGAACTAAAAAATACTTCTGTGTCATGACAGGTGTTTATCTCACCTAGCTAACTCCCCTAGTGCACAGTCTTGGACTCAGAGAGGAGCTCAAGCATGCTCCAGCCTGCCAAATAGGCTCTGACAGCCTATACAAATATATGTTTCTGCTTTGAATGTCAGAAAAAAAGTTAGTTGCATGCCTTAAAAAAAAAAAAAAAAACAAAAACCAAAAACAACAACAAAAAACCAAAAACCCATTCACAAGGCCAGTGCCTACACTGCAGTACACTATCGTGTCTGAAGTCAATCAACCACCAGAGCGAGATGGAGGTACAACTATGCAACAGACCAACGTGCAGAAGCACCCAAACTAGAGACGCAGGCCAGTATGTCCAAACATCACAGGACAGCATTATCCATGCCAACATACTCCATCTTTAGCCTTGACATACCCAGAAACCTTGGAGAAGAAAGGACTATATGGTTATGATTTCAAAATCTACCCAGAGGCAGGTGACAGGAATGTTTCATCACCTCACCCAGTCTCACGATGATCTGCAACGCAAGAGTACCGTGCAGTCATGTAGGGTCAGCACAGCTTGTTTGTTTTTCCAGCTTGCCACATACTCAAGGCATCTTGCTGTGAGCTGAGTTTAACCACTGCTGGTGAGGTCCTGCAAAGGGCATGAAGACTGAGACTCAAGCTCTAAAAAAATCCAAAAAATATCACAAACTGCTTCTGCTGCAGCACAAGGGCCAAGCCTGGAGAGCAAAAAACAGCAGAAAAAACAGCCAGAAAAATGCAATGGCACAAACCACCCTGAACAAGACAAGGATTGCCCTTTTGTTTGCAAGGCGTCTAGAACATCTGGGGTGTGACTTAACTCTGGGTTCATGTACTGATTTATGACCACGGTAATTCTGGCCAGGAGGGGTGCCTCAAAGCTACATTTGCCTTATGTATTCTCTGGAGAGCAGCCTGGAGACCATCAGGTCTGTTACCATCCTTTACACAGGCAGAAAAGTCAGACAACGCAGTACCAACGATGTAAGACTACTCACCATTGGTGCTCCACGGTGACCTATAATGGCTGGCTTTGGTCCCAGAGCCTTCTTCTCCATTATGCAAGGGGACGAGATGGTGAGGGGGACGAGGTAAAGTGCAACTACAACTGCAAGGTATGCAGTGAACATCAGCATCTGAGAAGCTGAGATGGAAAGAGAGAGAAAGAGCTAGTGAAAATGTTGGTCCTGACCTCCTCACACCACAGGAGTGAAGTCAAGACACCTTCATCTTCCTCCAGAGGAGAGACTGGTCTACAGCCATTGTCCCTAGTACAACAGTAGAGCTCTGTGTTTAGGGAAAACCATATTCTATTCTAAAAAAATATCTCTGAGCTAATCAAGTCCTGAGGGAGGTTTTCACTTCATTTTGTATTGGGGAAACAAAAAGTTAAGTGAATTGCTTAAAGTCCCAGCAACGTAGCCCAAAACACTGCTGGTTTCCAGCCCTTTGGGGGCAGACAGCACCAAATTTTGCCCTGCCTGACAGCAGAAATAGATCACCAGTTAAACATATCTACAAATAAGTCACAGCACCATGTCGGTGCATTTAACATCACTTGGGTTTATATCACTTGTGTTTACATTGGTGGTTCACCAACATCACCCATTTCAGCCAGGGTAACGCCACTTTAACTGCTTCTGCATTAGGATTTGTACCTGCCAGAACCGAGCTCATTTACAATGTTTTACTGCTTAAATTGGACATGTTTAAATAAATCCTTGGGTTGTGATGGTGCTGCACTCCCCGGGGTCTCTGCAAGCAGCAATATTACAGGACTGACAAATGCAGCAAAGAGGGTGCTGGCTGCAGCGCTTGGGGCCAGAGGAGCAGTCCTGCCTCCCACACCATGCCTCAGCCGCCGGCCGCTGACTACCAGTGACTTCCCACAAAGTCCAAAGTATCTGGGAATCTTTCAAAGGTGCTGACAGCACAACAGAAGCACCCCTTGTACCCAGCAGACATGTATTCCTTGTAAAGAACAACAGGCACCTTTGAACTCCTGAGCTATTTGGAGTCACTTGAAACCACATATATTAAAGCAAAAGACGACTTTTTTTTTTATTTATTTTTTATTTTGCAAACTCATTAAGGCTTTGGAACTCAAGGGAGAACCTCAAAAAAAACCCCTTTAAAACAAATATTTGCAACGGACACAAGATGGAGAAGGCAAGTTTTTTTAGGGGAAGGACAGAACAACCCAGCTCTGGTCCTGACCGCAACTGATCTGGTTTCACACATAAATAAGCTGCTTTTTGCTTCCAGCATCTAATAGCCTCATTCAAACATGTTTCCACAAGCCAGAAAGTAACACTAGTAACTCTGCCAGCTAATTTTTCGTCCTCTCTGGAAGAGATGTCAATCACCCACAGAGCACTCAAGGAACTGAATGGCATCTTGCTAAGTGAGCTCACGCTGTGTCCTGTACCATAAAAGTATGGAGTTGTGCCTTACCAGCATCAAAACCTCCAGACGGACCCAGGACATGATCCGGACCCAATTCTTGCTCACCCCAGGAACACCGCACACCAACCAGGCTTTGAAAATCAGCCTGATTGTCAGCAAAGTCTCGGGCTGTGCAAAGAATCTGGTCCCTTCCTTCCTGGTGCCGTGGTTTAGGGATTAAACAGCTCAGGTTCAGACTAAAGGCAAGCAGCGTGTGAGATGCGGGGGCTTCCAAATATTTTTATCATTGGACTGCACCCACAAGGAAAGGATGCCCCAGCATGGGTCACAGACCATGTTAAAATGGAGCTGAAAACCCCACCCAGCCATGCATATGTGGGAACTGAGACCACGCATAAAAAACCTGAAATGAAATACATGCATGAAATACAAGCAAAATACATACTGTTCAATTTGAGGTTAGATGGTTTGTATGGAAGCAGCTCTCCTGGTGACCACCCAAGCTAAGCAAGCAGGACAGATAAATCTCCCACTTTCTACAACAGGACACTGCCAACGACAACATTTAGATGCAAGCCTTCCTTCCCCATTCCTCCTACTCTTAGTGACCACTCCAGCCTAGTCTGGGCTCCTAGAAGAGCATGTTTCTCACACTGCTGTTTGCTACTCAAGGTTTCCAGGGCTGCTTTGAGTCCAATGTTTTCTACCTGACCTGAGAAGCAAGCTTTGAAAACAAGCTACTACTTCTTAAAACACTGCAGCTTTTCAAGAAACTTCTGTTCTCCAGGTTTGGAAAAAGTAGCATGGGGAGCAAAAAAAAAAGTGTAAATTTTCTCAGTAAAAAAGCCGGTTGCTGAAGATTGTCACATGCCTCAAGAATGACAAGAACAGATTGTTGCACCAATGACTGCAGCTGCACCAGTTATTTCCAAAGGATTATTATTAGTGAGTGAAATCTTATTTTGCCATTACAAGCAACTGTCAGTTCTCACAGAGATTTTAGTTCTTCTTTTCCATTTTTAACACCACCATGTCAAACATATCTGTACCAAAAAGTCTGTAAACTCCTCCAGGTATGATACCTTTCACAAGTAAAATGACCCTGAAATAAGTTTAAGATCCAATGGTACAGAAGAGATTCATGTTTTTCCTTAAACAAACAAACCAAAAAAAAACCAACCCAGGAGCAGAAAGAGAGAAGGAAAACAGCTTCCTGGCTTATTAAAAACAAACAAACAAAAAATGCATTTTCAGGGAACTCAGCTGCAAGAGAAAAATCATGAGGAATTCACAGGGAGCACATGCAGTCTCTGCTCTAGGCGCAACCATAAATCCTCCCTCAACTGGCAGCCTAATTACATGCTAGAACATATTTAAGAAGAATCAGGTACAGCTTTATTGGCATATTTATAAATTAAGGCAGAGCAATTCTTTCTTTGAAAAATCTCTCTGGATATCAAAATCTTTCCATCCTCAGACACCGTTTCCTCATTCTTAACTCCCACTTCTTGGAAGTCTTTTGCAAGCGCTGCCAAATCCTTCCAGGGCTTGTATTTCGCTGCCGGTTAAATACCAATTAAAATAATTTTTCTGGAACTGGCACAAATGTCTGAGAACATCCATGGATGCCCTGAAGAAAAACACTTCTGAGGGCACAGAAGGATCAAATTATTTCACAAGAAAACCTAGAGGAACAGCTCAGGCTTGGGAGAGCCCCTGGCAACACGGTGGGACAGGGGAGATGCACAGAGGAGTGCACTTATTTCAGTGGACAGGACCATCAACAAGAAGAGCTGGGTTCAGCGTGTCCTTCACCACTCTGCTTCTTTAGACCTTTGACCATGTCTCAACGTGCATTTAAAGAAGCACCTAACCTTCTGGGGACCAGATCTCTACTGAGCCCTCGAGGTGCTACTGCATCACAAGCAGCAAGTCCATGAAGGCTTTCAAAAGCCAGATCCACCTAGAAATGCAGGTGAACAAAAGCCAAGGAGATGGGGCTAGGGGGAAGTGCTTATAAGATCCAGAGCAGAACACGGCGTGTTAGCTACGGAGGGTGCATTTATGTTTTCTAAAGCAGATTGATGGAAATCTGGATGCTTTTATTCATTGCTTCATTGAAAACAGCCCTTTCACCTCCAACTCTGGCGCACTTTTGACCACAAAGCGGCAGCCGTGGGATCTGGATGCATCCCCAGACCAGATACACCCACTCCAGTTTCAGCCAGGTTATTCTAGGAGAGCATCCACCTCCCCAACGTGGCTGAGCTGGAGGCTACTAAGCGCCGGGAAGGAACTACCACCTGCCAGGTGGTTCCCAATGGGAGCACCCAACGCCCCAACCACCACCCATCAACCCCCGACCACCACGCAAGGACACGAGTGGTACTCACTGGCTTTCTCCGTTCGTGCAAACTGCCCCGCTATCAACCACGACAGGGCCGTGACTGCCGCAAGCGCTCCTATGTGCAAGAAGGGGGCTGTGGCCTGCAGGACAGAAGAACAGGAGAGAAAAAACGATGACAAACGCCCCAGCACTTCACAAATTCATTGACCTTGCAGGCTGCATAGTGCATCAGACCACTCTGTTTCCAGCTGGATTTCACACCATTCCTACATCAGGCTCCTGCATCTGTTTTGGCCATCTCTTCTTCCAAACCCTAACATTGTCTTTGGCACTTAGTCCACTATGAGGGCAGAGCAGGAAAGCTCTAAACCCCTTCTTGGGGAAGGGCTCACCCAATAACACAGATATTTGGAAAAGGGCTCCTTAGACACTATGCAAATTGAAGTAAGGCTCTTGGTGGCACCAAGTTTTAAATTTCTTGTAATCCAATTGAACGCTGGTCAACGGCTCAACATCTGGATGGAGATCAGTGACGAGTGGTGTCCCTCAGGGGTCCATTCTGGGACCAGTACTGTTTAATATCTTTATCAATGACACAGACAGTGGGATTGAGTGCACCCTGAGCACGTTTGCAGACAACACCAAGTTGAGTGGTACAGTTCACATGGACAAGATGCCGTCCAGAGGGACCTGGACAAGCTCGAGAAGTGGGCCCACAGGAACCTCATGAGGTTCAACAAGGCCAAGTGCAAGGTCCTGCACCCGGGTCAGGGCAAGCCCTGGTATCCATACAGGCTGGGGGATGAAGGGATGGAGAGCAGCCTCGTGGAGAAGGGCTTGGGGATACTGATAGATGAAAACTGGACGTGAGTTGGCAACGTGCACTCGCAGCCCAGAAAGCCAACCGTGTCCTGGGCTGCATCACCAGCAGCGTGGCCAGCAGGTCGAGGGAGGGGATTCTGCCCCTCTGCTCCGCTCTGGTGAGACCCCCCCTGCAGTTCTGCGTCCAGCTCTGGGGTCCTCAGCACAGGAGAGACAGGGACCTGTTGGAGCAGGTCCAGAGGAGGGATACAAAAATGATCTGAGGGCTGGAGAACCTCTGCTGTGAGGAAAGGCTGAGAGAGTTGGGGTTGTTCAGCCTGGAGAAGAGAAGGCTCCAGGGAGACCTTATAGCAGCCTTCCAGTACTTAAAGGGGGCTTATAAGAAAGATGGGGACACACTTTTTAGTAGGGCCTGTAGCGATAGGACAAGGGGTAACAGTTTTAAACTAAAAGAGGAAAGATTCAGACTAGACATAAGGAAGACTTTTTTTACGCTGAGAGTGGTGAAACCCTGGCCCAGGTTGCCCAGAGAGGTGGTCGATGCCCCATCCCTGGGAACGTTCAAGGCCAGGTTGGACGGGGCTCTGAGCAACCTGATCTGGTTGAAGATGTCCCTGTCCATGGCAGGGGGGTTGGACTAGATGACCTTGAAAGGTCCCTTCCAACACAAACTATTCTATGATTCTATGAACACACTGGACTATGTGTCACCATGAGAGAAAGCTTGAGGTGGATCCTCTGAGTCATGCTTCTGTTCTCCAATTGCCTGCCTAAATCTTTAAAAAGCAAGAAAAGGGAAGCACTTCTGAGAAATGTTAGTCACTTGTGTGAATGCTATTTTTTCCCCTGTGTATTTGCATACTCCCAAATATACAGCAGTGCTCACCAGTAAAACCTCTCAGGCCTTTCATGGGCAAAATATTTTTTGGACCCCTTTTTGAGGAAGAGGTCTATCAAGAAATTAACAGTTTGTAACTATTTTCCTCTAATACTTATATAGCCCTGCAGTATACCACAAATCTTTCTTAAAACAGGACTAGAATACAGAAGTTGCATTCTTTTTTAGATATATATAAATTCATGTGCAATGTAAAAACAAACCTAGAGTACTCCTCCCATAGGGCTGGGAAGAGCATGATGCCACACCAAGAGGAGGAATTGCCCTCTCCCTCCAGCAGCTGAGTCATACCCAGCCTCAGTATTTTCCACCTCAAACTCTGCAGCCAAGCCCTGGTTTGAGTTTAAGGGAAAGAGCCCAGGAGATGGAGACAAAGTGATATAGTGGCCTTAAGGACTCCACAGGAGTTTTGCTGCAAATTTTCTCATTGCCAAGATTTCAATATTGGGAATGACAAATGTCAAGACAGGATTTTATATAGCAGAAAGACACAAAGTCCATGACATGTAGCTGCACTGGCCCCTTTCCCCACCCAGAGAAGCATTCTTGCAGACAACTTACTTGCAGGGAAATAAATACCATCTCCCATTCGTCGTCCCAAAGCTGTGCTATCGATGACATGGTCACCACAGTAGTTATCAAGGTCGTCATCAGGCCAATCTGCAACAAATATGAGAGTATTTACATACTGGAGCTTATCATTATCATGTAAGTTTTACAGATTGGGAAACGGAGAGAGAAAACCTTTATACATAATAAAAGGCCAAAACCAACTAGCCTTAGGACCCACAAGGAAAGAGGTTGGGCTTGTGTGCTGTCCCAGCATAACCTCCCCTTTTCCACCACTGGAGATACAACACTGGTCTAAACAGGCCCAGGAGGGCACATCTCAGGGATGATCTCTTTCTTCACACAGCGACCAATGGAATGGAAAGATCAGGTGATTTGCTTTGCCAACAAACTTGATCAAACCAGCTTAAATAGAAATGGGGTTCTGCCAGGCGACTTCAGGAGGTGATCGCAGACTCCCCTGGCCCTGCTGCAACAGCCTGTGAGGCACACCAGTGCTGTGGGAGGTTGGCGGACTTTGCTTAACTTGACTGTCCAACGCTTCTGTTCAGTCATAAACATTGAACACATCCAACAGAGTGAACACTGCACTTCCATAAAGGCTAGACATGTGTGCAAGCAAGGCTGTGCATCCCCATCACCAAGGAGTCATCTTGAGATGGGTCAAGCACAACTTTGTGCATGAATGTGACTTCAACTGGGTCTGAAATGGCAACAACTGTCCAGTCAGCATCCAATTCACATTAACAGAGCAGTTATAGCAGATATTGCAGCTTGAGAAGAGGCTCTGGATGAGACAGTGGCTGAACTGAGATGGCAGACCAAGACCCAGTCCATCAGCCACCTTCCCCCAGCCTCCCTCTCCCTCCATGTGGAAGCACTCAGAAGTCTGAGGAGAGCAGTCAAAAAGAAAACGTCACTTCTGTTTTGAAGGTAAAAAGTTCAAAACATCAAAAACTCTCATAGAAATAACTCCAGCTGTAAAGACTTAAAATCTGGGCTATCAAAAAATAGTTCACCGTTCTCCACCTTTTCATCTGGTATCTCAGTCTCTGCTGTTCCACACACCTGCCGGATTTAAAGGATGCTGCTGCTCTACGCCTTGATCTCATGTGCTGTCTAGATCTGAAATCTGTGTGGGAGACTTGGGCAGAAAAGGCCAACTGATACATAGCAATGAACTGATCATCTAAGATGCACAGGACATCACTAGACCAATTTCATCTTTACTTAATACCTTAGACAAGCAAATAAAACCCCCACATTCCCAACATTTACAAAAAACACTTTTGGACATAAGGACAGGATTTCTCTTTCTAGCTTAGCCCCAGTTCCCACCCACTGTTCCTCTCCTAGATGCCCAGACCTGCCAACAGCACAAGAGGTGTCCATAGGAGAGCAGTGGCTCACCCTGAACCTCCAACTTTTGCAGAGTGTGAACAAAGTACACAGGGCAGCAGAAGGGACCAAGAGATCCAGCCGCCCCAGGTTGAATAGAATCCCCGAGCCAAGAGGATGCATTCAACCCACCTTCTAACCCTAACCAACCCATTTCTGCACATCCAAGGTAGGATAGGGTTTGCTTGCCTATTTAAAAGACACTCCCCAGCAACCTATAGTGGCAAGCCACACTATTTCCAGAGATTTCCTCATTAAGGACTCTGCAGTAATACAGCACAAAGCAATGCATGTGGACAATTGCACTTTGCCATGGGGCTTTGCACGCCGTAGTCGTTCTGCTCCCCCATCGTGTGGTCAGACCCCTGGGCCACTTGCCAGAGTGTAACATCAGTACACA
The DNA here is from genome assembly GCF_026419915.1 of Harpia harpyja. NCBI lineage: Eukaryota > Metazoa > Chordata > Aves > Accipitriformes > Accipitridae > Harpia > Harpia harpyja. The sequence continues at coordinate 2,506,042 of NC_068956.1, read as the reverse complement.
ACCCAGACTGAATCTACTTTTCATCCATTTTATATCCCGCAAAGCTGAACTCCAAATTCAGCAGCAACAGAAGACTTTGTCAACTAGATTTCTTCAGTACAGCCCTAATTCCCCTTGATGTCGCTGCCCTGTGCAGCACAGAGGTGTCAGGACACAAGTGTATCTCCATTCCATCATTTCCTCCTCCCATCACCTCCAACTTATTGCTTCTTACCCTCTCTCATGCATCTCCAACTTGGCTTACAATCCTCAGTTCTTTTTGTAGGATTACAGGAGGAAATTGGAAGGAATCATGCAGTTTGCACATACCAGCCTTTCCCACATGCTTTAATCTATATTTGAAGGTAATTCAGCACAGTTGCAGCAAAGAATATTAACTTATTCCAGTCTCTTATCTCAACCTCCTTAGAAAACTGAGGGAGGTGTGGGGAAGAGACAGAGCAACACATCTGAGTTGTGATGATCAGTGGACTTTTTTGGAAGAAGGGCAGGAAGGGTGGGTTTCTGTAGGCAAGAACTAACTGATCTCCACCAACACATTCCTCTTCTGGACTTACTCATCCAAACCCATCAGCCACCTGGAGCGTGTCTGAAAAATTCCATTTGCCCCGATGAAGAAACATATGTTAGACTCAAGAATCGACAATTTATTTCCCAGCAGCAGTCAGACGGTCCCCGCCTCCTCTTTGCATTGCATCCCCTCCTCCCAAGGAAACATAATTTCTATCTTTTCTAGGAAGAAAAAAGAAAAAGAGACGGGGGGGAGGTCTGTGCTCTCCCTGTCCTGGGGGGGTGGTACATCTACTCAGGCTCGGATCCTGCAACACCTTATCACATGCAGAACAACCAATTTCAGGAGGAGCTGTGTATCAGTAGATTCAGGACTGGTCCCTTAATTACCTATTAGCAGATTGCCAGTTACAGCTGAATCCTGCCAAGCCATTTTCTTTGGCACTGTCTCTCCCCACAGCTTGCTACATACCCTTCCTCTCCCCTTCTGCGCTCCAAGCACCAGATCTGCATCTTCTCTTACATTTCATAGTAGTTTGAAAAACTGCTTTACATACAAATCAGGACCTCCTTGGGTTCCAGCAAACCACAACCTGCACATTGCACACCCCCAGTTTTAACACCTTCATCTTCTCCCAAGGCTCTTCAGGATGTGCTTGGAGGACCTGACTGGAACAGCTTCACTTCTGCTCAGCCCTTCCTCGGGGCTGGGTTCAGCACAGAAAGGAGCACCAGAGGGGCTCATAACGGAATACCACGCTGAGCCGAGACCAAAGTCAAGCCACTCTAATGACACGGTGTTTCTCAGTCTCCAAAAGTTGGCCCTCTGTCAGCAGGGACCCCCGAAGCGTTTCACCAAGGTCTTTGTCCCTGGGCTTTGACTGCTCCTACTATACAATCTGCTCAGTCCTGAGATGAGGCCACATGCATCAGACATCTACGATTTATGCTCTTCCCAAAAAGACTGTGGCAGTGAGTGCCACACACAGCACCTGCTCCTTAGACTCCCGTTTCACTGAGATCCTGCTCACTTCCAAGCTGAGAAAAGCCATTTACCTTGTGAAGCCAGTGCAGGTTCATTTGCTGTCCCACAGCTATGTGACATAGTGCTAGTATCTGGGAGGAAGAAATCAAGAGTCAGACACAGGCACATCACAACCTTTAAGTGTTTGAACATGCAGGAACACATCACCATCCAAAAAGATAACCAAACAGGCCAGGGCAGACAGCAGGGCTGGTGTGAGGATGGTCCAGCAGACACCACTAGCTCAGTTGTACAAACAGAGCCGTTCCAAAGCCAAGAATGTGGAAGGAAAGACTTTGACCTCCAAGAGGCAGGGACTTGAGAGGTTGGTCCATGGGTCCACAGCTCCCAGGACTGCAGGAAGCAGTGCCTGCGTGGGGCCAGGTACCGGCACGCTACCGGAATGGACACTGCCTTGGAGGTCCCAGCACCCGGGGATGGGGGGAAACAATTTGCATTTGTGACTGGCAGATACACCGAAATGGGAACTGGGCCATACTAAGGGGAACAAGAGCTGTGTTGTGTTTCTCCTCAGGCCAACTGCACCACCAGTATCAGGGTCTCTGGTTTTGCTCTTGATCGTCTGAGGTCACAGGCTATGCATTTTTCACTTTCCATTTATTTTAGGCAACTTAAGGCTAAGAGAGAGAGAGGGGGAAAGAGAAATCACTTCTGAAAGGAAAACTGCTCAAGTCGTAGGTGGACTGAGAAGTTCGTGCCCTTTTTAAAACAAACACAAACCTCTAGGAAATGGCATTTTATCCTACTCACCAATAACACTGTAATGTACGTAAAGCCAGCAGCAGTTGTTACAAGTATTGGAATGGACCAGTCACTCCAATATCCCATTCGATTATATAAAAACCTGAAAGATAAGTGTGAAGTAGAGATTAAGAAGAGATTTAACACCATAGCAACTTCACTAGAATTAGACAAAACTTTAGAAAATGGGTCTTTCCATTGCTGCTGTACAGACGAGAGATAGGCAGCAAAAAGCACAAGTCACTCTGAAACAAACCCCAGTGTTTGTGCTTTGATCCCTCATGGGAAATTAACTCTGCAAAGAGGGATCAGACAATTATGTCAAACACAGCAACAATGTTATGTTGGAAAAAAAAATAATCATACAGGACCAGGACTTGTGTTTCCTGAAAAATATTCCCTACGAACAAGAGGAAAAGTATCGCCACGTGTGGCGGTGTTTGCCTAAACAATAGATCCAATGCTGTCCCACATGCTCATAGACTAATAAACACAATATAGAGATAGTATCAAGGACAGTGGAGGAAAACTAATGTTGCTGTGCACAGCTGTGCTATATACTCAAGACGCAAACTCTTCATGGAGGGACAAGGTGGCAGAAGAAATTAGGTCTCCTGTACTTATCGGAGACAGTGTCTCTTATTCCGATGGGCTGTAGAGAAGATCCAATCCTGCAACAGTGGACACTGTCAGGAGTTGGGCTCAGGACTTCCCAAAACAGGGCTGGCTAGAGGAACTGCACCCTTTTGACTTTCTCACCTTCAACTGACTGAAGGGTTGGTCTGCCCAGCCTGAAGGATACCTGTGGGGTTTTTTGGCTCAGTGGGTTTCCTTCTCCTGGTCCTTCTGTTTACCTAAAAGCTCTAACTAAGAGACGGGCCGTTCAACAGCTCTGTGATCCAACCTTGGCAAGAGGCAGCAGCAATGTCCTGATGCGCTGGAGAATCACAGCAGGGACTGAAGCAGGGTTAGAGCAGTACTGAGGTATAGATGACACTCTACAGGTATACCTCCAAAGCACGTACCTCCAAACCAGCTGCTTTGGTTCCTCTAGACCATCACTCACCAGTGAATTCCCCAGTTTCCCTGCACATGTGCAGAACAGCTGCCACCTCGTCAAGGCTTAGCAGCACAAAAGCATGGAAGCCAAATATTTTTCCTATAGCCTAGTAGTCACAGCGCTGCTCTAGGAACAGAGAAACCCACATTCGCTCCCCACCTTCGCTTTTGGGATTGCAGTGCTCTTCCCCCACCACCTCTCCAACCAACAGGCAAATAGGTAGGCTTCATTCTCCTGCTGAAGCTGATTTTTCTTCCCTCCTCTCCTCTATCCAGGTATCCTCCCCACTCTCAGTTATCAGGCTTTCCAACCCTGTATTTCAGAGAGCAGATTCAGCTCAGCATCCTGCCTCTCCTCATCGCTTTCATAAAGCCAACGGACAGTGAAAGCTTTATGAACAGGAGCAGCAGATGAAGCAGACCATTATTCACAGCAGCAGCACGGTAAGAGACACTGTCCCTTGTGCCTAGCAGTGGGTCTCAAATGTCAAATTTGCATTTAAATAGCGATACGCTTCCCAGTAAAACTGTCCTGGAGCTGGATTCAAGAGTCATTAAAGCACATTACAGCAAAACCACAACAAGACATAAGAAGGTCTTTTCCAAACATAACTATTCTGCTCTGTTCTAAAGATAGACACAGTCCGCTACCTTCCCTGGCCAGAAATGCAGAAGGACACCCAGGCCCAACCACACCAGGAGAGAATTAGCCAAATCCCAGAATCCTTCTTGCAATTTCTGAAACTTCAAGCCTGACCTGGATTAAAACTTTTTCCGCTGGATTTTTAGAAAAAACATCACTAGGTTGACTTGGATTGGGGTTAACTTTATCTCCATGCAAATCCTCTGGCACAGCAAGGATGAGGTCAAAGACTCAACCTCCTCCCCAGCACTCAAATCCAGCATCATTCATCAGCCACAAACTCTGCTCTGGCAACTGCCCCACCTATTCTGTCCAGGAGTAAAGCTCCCACGTAGGATCTGGAGAGCAAATCCTTGGACTCAAACATGACCCTTGTCCAAGTTCTGCTTAGGGATTCAAAAAGCCATAACAAAAGGGACCTGGAGGGATTCAGACATGCTGTTAGTAAAAGAAGAGGAAAGAAAGGAAGGAAAGAGGGCCCCTCTGAAGTCTTTGCTCATGCCACCACCAAAAGCTTCCTTAGCTCAGCTTCAATACATTTAAGCTTTTGCTCTGATGTCCCTTCAAGTGGCCCTCTGATAGTGTCAGGTCTTCACTTGATGTGCAAATGACTGTTTTAAAATGCTGTTTCCATGGTAGTTATGAACCAGAGAGCCTTCTCCAGAACTAAGGAAGAAAAAATTTGCTACACAGACTTGCATTTATAGTCCTGCTCCAGAGGGAACACGGCCAGGTTCGCAAATTAAAGTATCTCCCGCATCCTTCACTAACCAACGTTAAGCTTTCTGTTGCAGTACATAGCCTGCACACTGGAGATCTATAGTATAATGCAATTAAGTGTAGACACCACAAAGAAATGCCCAAAGCAATAAATTAAAAAAAATATTTACTTAAATTTAAGAGGCACAAAGCCATTTCGCTGACAAGGACCTCGTTGCATATTCAGCCTCGCAGAAAAAGGTTAAAAGCCTGCAGCAATACGTGCTGGGCTATAATTTTGCCTTGTCTTTCTAAAGCCCATTTCAATCCCAGAACAGTCCCTTAAGTCTTTACAAGTTTAAAGGCCAAATTGCCACATTTAGGTAGGTAAACCCTACCACTGCCACGATTTAACTATGTTAGTTTGGTTTAACATAGATATGGGCATCCACTGCTGGAGCCTGAACATGCTGCCTGAAGCACAGGCAGGGTTTGCTACACTCATCTGTAGGTTTCTGCTACCTCTTAAGTCACCTCTGGCAGCTGCTCAGCAGCATTTAGCAAAGCTCTGCACATCTGCGTTAAGAAACGAAGAACATCATAATGAATTCAGGCTCCAAGTACCATTTCAGCCAAAAGAACGCAGAAGAGAGTGATTGCAGCGCGTTGTAGCTCCAACTAGAAGAATGAGGCTTCACATTAACATGCTAATAACCTTGCCAAGAAGGACCTGGGGTTATGAAGGACATGAGGTTGAATGAGCCAACAGGGTACCTCCACTGTGAATAAGTTAAACTACTGGGTGGCATTAAGAGAAGCGTGGCCAGCAGACCGAGGGAAGTTGCTCTCACTTCTGCTCACCACTGGCGAGGTGGCACCAGCACCGCAGTGCCCTGGTTTGGGCCTCCCAGTTCAAGGAGGATGCGTAGGGGATCCAACGCAGAACTACCCAACCAAGATGGTGAGGCACCTGGGGAACACAGCTTACTGGGAAAGTTTGAGGAAGCTGGGCTTGTTTAGTCTCATGGAGAACAGACTACGAGATGATCTAATTGCTGCCTACGCTGTCTGACAGGCAATTATGAAGATGATGAAATCCAAGTCTTCAAGAGTGACAGACATTGTCACAAGGGGAAATGGCCCTTAGAGGTTTGGGCTGGAAAATCTTCCCCTCAGAGGGCGGTGCAGTGCTGGAACAAGTCCCAGAGAGGGGGGAACTCTTCATTCATCCTGGTCTACTGCTGGCAATAGTCCTCCTTTGAGGGGCTGGTCAGACAGATGCCTCCAGTCTTTCTTCACCTGCTGTGGTGGGACAAGTCACAAAAGTTCAGTTCAGGTGCCTGCACGTGATGTGAGGAAGGAAAGCTCACAAGGATGAGTTTTGGAGGGCAGGAACAAGCTCAGCAGCTCATCACACCAATGTGACAGCAATTCTCTGTCCCAGTTCCTCCAGGAAGCCCCTACCAGTAGCTTGGTGTGCTAGGTCCTTTGCAGAGATGGCATTTGCCCCAAAAGAGCCCTTCCTCTAGTCTGAGAGAGGTCATGACTCTCAAATAAATCAGTGGAGCAGAAAGGAAGGCAACAGGAACAAGTATCAAAGAAACCTCGTCCACAAATATGGCCCAGAAGCAATAGCCACTGAAGAACAGCAAAGATAGGGTTCCTAAGAGCCAGAACCCCACTGTATCTCATCAGCAACAGGCTCACAGCCCTCTTGGGACTAAAATGATGTTTTCACCTCCTTTACATCCCGTCCTGCTGAAAAACGTTCTGTTTTAATGGAGCCCACACATCTGCACTGGGAGGGAAGAGGGCCAGGCTCAGCCTGAACAGACCCAGTGGAAATTGTTTCCTCTCTGCCTGGAACCAGCATGTCTGTAATTAAAACCTCACCCCATGTTATCATCCTCCCTCCCAGCCTTTCCGCAGCATTCCAGGCTGTTTTTCAGAAACCCTGCTCTTCTCAACCTCTGGTGCCAGTGCATGGAGCAGGGATCTAATTGGGGTTATAGCACATACAAAGCACTGACCAATTTTCAGCACTGAATAGCACCGCTTATACAGATGTAGCTCTGTTATTTTTCACCCAGAGAGCCTCTTCCATGACTGTTGTGCACAAGGGCTTGCTTTTCCAGTGCTGTCAATCCAAAAGTGCTTCTAGCACCCTGAGCGCCGGGTTGCATGGCAGGGGAAGGGGCTTTGGTCTGCAGGTGATGTGTGTGAGCATTTTAAAGCCCAAACAGCTCTTGCGCCCAGAGCAGACCTGTACATCTCCTCCTGTTCCTGCACGAATATTTGGGAACCCAAAACTCTGCAGCGCTGTGGCTGCAATGCCCATTCACAGCATTCCCAGGGCTTTGCTTCATATCTGCGTGATTTTTTTTTAGCCCTTTCTCAACTCTGAGCTGACAGATTTGGCTTTGCACTGGAGCGGACTAGGAGCACTCACATCCCTTACTGAAGGTATAAACTGAAAGAATGAGGAGTTCCAAAATATCATTTAAAAAAAAAAAAAAAGGCATTTTTTTCATGCTATCATTATAAATAAATCAAGAGCAGTGGTGACAGTTACAGTTCTCAGAGCATGGGTCTGAGCAAAGAGAAAAACCACACTCCTGGGAGGAGACAGCTCACGTCATTCAGTTAGTAAACAGTCTCCCTTACACAAATTCAGCATCTAAGGCAAGTGATTTATTTAAGGGACCAACTACCCACTGTGTTTTAAAATACAGTTTACATATTATCTTTGACAAGAAGATGATGTCAAAGCAGTTTGGTTACAAGAGAGCCCAAGGGACTATCAAAATGTTTTAAGATGCTGCTGAGACAGTAAAAAGAAGAATAATTTCCAGCACTGGGGGGAGCTGGCAACACCCTAAACTCCCCAGCACATCCCACTGGAAAGCTTGTTTTCAGCTCCTTCCAACTTTGCAAAATTTTCCACACCCGTGTCTTCTTCAGGCTGAATTTCCGTCACTTCTATTTTGTGGAAAGTTGCAGCCAAATTCCTTAGCCGCTTCCAAAAACAGCCAACCATAGAAACAAACAAACAAAACAACCACCAAAAAGCTTCCACATGATTTCAGCACCATTTTTGTTTTCGAATGCTGTTCACCAGGTAGCACACCTCCCCCAAGCTCTGTTCCAGCCACGCAATGGAGACGTGAGGCCACGTTACATCTATCAGCGCAAACAGGCAGAAGGTCTCCTTCAGTCCCACCTCGCTTTCCCTTTACCGTCATTAACAAGTCCATCTGAAGGACATCCAACGCAGCGTCAAACAGCTCTTAGAGGCGTATGGTGGCAGCCAAATTTGTTAAGGATTTGCCCCTCCGCAAGAGGGAAACTCTACTCAACTCACCAGTTGATTTCATTGTAGTCGTTGTGAACTTCCCACCAGAAGTAAAACCAGACCAGGGTCAGGAAGAAGGACGAGGTGAGGATGAGGAACCAGAGGCGCTCCCACTGCAGATGGAAAGGTAAGTCAGCATTAATACTACCCTCTTTCAGGGCCAGTGCCCCATCCTCTCCCTCATCTCATCTAGAAGCTGTTGAGGTTGGATGGAGTAACCAGACATTTCCAAGGGCAGATTTAAGACCTTTCTGCCCCGGGGGAGGTGGGAGATGCACCCCTGGTCCCCAGCTCTGGGCAGAGGGGTGACTTATATACATCCATCTTACGTAGGGCTGGGACAGCATTTCTCCAGCTCTCAGGGCATGTGGAATGAGGGGGCATTTCTGGATACAGAACTGGTGTTTTTGTTTGGTTAGGGTTTGGGTTTTTTGGTTTGCATTTTGAGGCAATTTTTTAATTAACTTTTCCATTCACATGTGAGGGATGCATCTGGGCGTCTTACTCTCTCATTGGTTCAGCCTAAATGACTGAGTAGTTCTCACATGGCAAAGACTACGCAGCAGGTTAGTGATGCTACTACTACACAGACATATGAACCCTTACTCCTTCCCCCAGGGCACTCAGATCCTGTAGAGCCAAACCACCCACCCGCAACATTTATTCCCACCACCACCACATATGCAAGTGTTTTGCAAATAATATGGCAGGAGGAGAGACCACACCAGCATCAAATGAAAGAGATTTGCGCTGACATTTAGTTTTGATGAATGTCTCAAATAATACTCCACACCACCACTACCCAAAAAAAAAATCCCTAAAACATCTGTTCAGTGCCCTGCTCCAATAGCATGGGTAAAACCCTAAACCACAAGGACATCCATGTAAAGAACAATGTTGCAAGAAAACTGTCCCTAACCAGCACCATTTTCACGTGCTCGTTGTTGATTTTACTCTGCAGGCATTAAATAGTCCACACATGTTTCTGTTTCAACTAGCATCCAGTCTGTTTGGAAAAAAACACTGGAATAAATTCTTTATGGAAAATATTCAAATGAATCCTCTCTTCCCAGAATAAGCAAGAAAGGATGAAAATTGAAAAAGTGTATGAGCAACTCCACTACTATAAATTCCTTCCAGACCCTGAGCACAGCATTAATCTCTTTTGAAAATGCCCTTTTCTCTAGTGAACTGTCTCACGGCTTTTCAATTATGCAAAACAACGTAACCAATATAAACACTGGTTTGGTGATAGAAGAAACACTACTATTCTTTGCCTTCCCTTTCCATCTTAAGGGCTGAAGCTATTTATTCAACTGTGTATTGACTATTTTTCATCATGCATCACCCTGGATACCAATCTTGTGATACAGCTCTTCCTTGTATGCTCCGTCTTACAAAAAGTGCCAAAAGAAAAAGAAAGCAATAAAAAGGGTTGGAATTATTTAATTTTTGCTGCGCCAAAGAAAAAAAAAAAAGATGTTTTCTGCTAGAAATTCCTAATTCTTGGCTGGGGTTATGGTTAAAACATTTTTTTTTAAACTCAGCTCAAGTTTGTTAGCCAACTTCTTTCAAACCTCAGTAGCAGCAGGTGCCTAAGTCCCATCAGGGGCCTTTTGTTCCAGATATATGGGGCAAAAGGGATCAGAAGGAGGTACAGAGGGACTTTACGGTGCAACTACCGAGTACATTCAAAACCACATGGCCAAACTGCTCTGCCATGAGCTTAGAGAGTATAGTCTCTCCACCTCATGCACAGATCTGCACCTATACGCACAGGTGAGCTCCTGGAGGGAAAGCACTAAGGCTGGAATGGGGTTTTTTTCCCCCAAAACACCCCACCTTTAGTAGCAGGATGCCGGCCACAGCGTCTACATCAGCTCCATAGCCAACACCAGCCTTGCCCCGTCCTAAACGCAGCAGCAAGGCTGCAACATCTCTCCACGACGAACCTCCTCCATACTGACCACCGCTGCACAGCCAAAGCAACCCTTTCCAGCCACAAAGCTTCAGATTAAAATCCACCCATGGAACATCTGGATTATATAAACACCCAAACCAAAACCCACTCACACCTTCACTCCATCCCACCAAAATTCCCCAGGAGGAAGCAATTGCTAACCCTTTCAGCAGACTATGACTATTTTCTCCTGGATCCCTTCTGGTCTGCAGGTCTCCAAGCTTTCAAACCTCATTTTCCCTATTGTTTGCTGGTTTTTATCCCTCTCCATTAGGGTCTAGCACCTCCTTGCACCTATCAGCAACACTGCTGAATTGGTTAACTGGACAGGTTTTTGCAAGGCAAGTGAGGTTTAAAGTATCTCAAGTGCTGAGGACCAACATTGCTACAAAGAAAAAAAATCCTCCAGCTCTTTAAAGGTCATTGTGGGATAAGCTTGGCCAGTATTCATGCACCAATGACACTAATTTGATAAACAAGCCAAGGAAAATATTTCAGAACATATCTGGGCTTTTTTTTTTTTCCACATACGTATATATTTCCCCCCCCCCCTCATTTACATGCAAGTAGCATAGCTTGTATCAAGCTCTCCAAAACCTATTTTTGGTCTGTCCTTGATGGTGCACTTGCCAGATATATTTGCCTGACTGATTTTCTGAAAACCCAGTCAAATTCTTCAAGGGTTGACATACTTCAGTGAGTTCAAGCACAGTTCTGGGTGGGCTTTCGGAAGAACAGGGAACATCTTCCCAGCATCACTGATGCTGTTCAGCACAAACCGAACCAGAATCTGAACCTACATGCACAATATATTGGATTTAGCCTGGGTCCTGTAAAACCTCCCTCCACTAGCCCCTCATCAGAAGAGCTTTACAGGCCCCTGCTTTGCAAGCTCCCACATGCTTTAAAGCAAGGTGAAATCTGCAACGTGCAACAGCTTCAAGCCTCTACTGCCAAAAATAAAGACTTAAAATCATGTCATCCCCATCACTCAATCACAACCACAAGTAGGTGGAGGAAACCATGCCACTTCACCTACAGAAATTCAGGCAGAACCACTAACAAGTTTGAAGGTGCTTGAAGAACCATCCATATTTTCAGCTCCATGAGATTTTATAAGAATGTCAGTACTGACATTTTTGGCAGTTCTAGAAAACTTTCCCTTCCCCCCTCTTCTCTTTCAGTTTCTCCCTCTTCACACTGGGATAAGATGGACATGCTCACTAGTTGCCAATTACTTGTACTAAGTTTAAACATGCCCAGCTCACACAGGACACAGTATTGTCCTACAAATGAACCTGACCAAGCACATCTGCATTAGCACCTTCATTCCTATTGGGATGCATTTTGGAAGTAGCTCACCATTTTATCCTGCTTTCTGTGTTCTGGTTCACATCACTAAAGGGCTTTGGGCGAAGCTAAACCAGAAGATGTGCTCCAGGAGTGAACCCAATGCACCTCAACTACCAGTGGGCACTCAGTCCACAGGACCAGATTCAAGCTAGTCCTAAGTGACCACACCATCACTTCCAAAATGCTGGGACCATGGATGTCAGGATCTCAGCACCAGCTATGTCCTTCCACAAACCTCTTCTGTCGACCCACACTACTCACTAATGCGGAGGTAGCCATGATGTCTTACAGAATGGCACAAAACAGCTTTAACCTCATTATACTGACATTTAATTTTAAAGGAAAACAATAAATGAAGAGTCACCCTTTTCCTCCAGCTAAATGGCCAGGGAAGACACGTACCATGCACTCAGTTAACCTCAAAAAAAGCCAACTGGTAGACAAACGACGTCTTTGCAGAGCACACCCAGTGAGATGGCCACAGCCCAAAGAAGGATAGAGAGAGTATCAATTAAAATAAGAAAAAGTGACTTTGAAGTGAGAATATTTTAAAGGATTGGGCACAGGTTGAAGATTTTGCACTGCAGAAGCACTTTCAAATACAGGCATCTTACACGTACCACTGTGCTTGTGATCTCAGGTCTATTGTGCGGCCACTTCTAGCAACGGGAGTAAGATTTCTTACTCTAAGAGTAGCTAATCAGACATAATCAGAAGAGCCCCCAAAAGGAAACAAATGAAGACAGACATGTTACCAAGTTGCAGGTTGTCAGTGATTTTCTAATATTTTTAAATCATAGAATCCTTAAAGAAAAACAAAACAAAACAAACAAAAAAATCAGCATTTCATCCACATTCTCCACCACTTTTGTGCATCCCCAATCCCCACCCTACGTCAGGGTGCACAACCAACTCCAAAGTAAGGGATGATGGGGGAAAAAAAAAAAAAGAAAAAAGAAAAAAAACCCCAAATTAAAGGAACTTGCCACAGAAAGAGCTGGTTTGTGATTCAACTGTGAAGTTGGCTCGCACATTTTACCTGCTATTGCGCTGCAAATTTTAACCTTACTTGTTTGAAACAAGTTTCATGTTTTCAGAGATTTTTCCAATTTGGGGATTAGTTTTGGCTAACCAAAGTCTGCTCCGGCCACTTTTGCTGCAACTCTCCAACCCAGACGAAGGCTGCAGCATTATTTACCACCTGGCACTGGTGGTGCAGGAAAGCAGAGCAGCTCAGGAAGATTATTTTATTTCTTGTAAGATCTATAGGAGATATTATGAAGTTCACCTACATACACACACTCCCACCTACCCCTCCTACAGGGACTATTACAATTTAGTCAAACTTGCTATATTAGAAGCGACGAGATCTCACCCATTTCTACCTTCTAGCTGATCGCACATAACACTGGAAGACATCTCTTCACGCGATACCATTTGTAAACAAAAGAAATTCCTCAAACAACAAATCCATGCTTTTTAAAAAGTTTATTTAGAGGAGGTTCCCTGGCTGTCACTAGAAAGTGATCGCCTGCCAAAACTAGCCACGTGCAGAGCTAATGCACGTTCGTCTGCCACAGCTATTCCCTGCTGAATTATGGGGTGAACACAACTCAATGCTGTGCCGTTCTAGAGAAGCCAGAACCGTGTCCATTTGACAAGTTATTTGATGAACCCTTATCAAGCCTTTAGATCAGCAAATTGTCAGTTATCTTCCCAAAAAGCAGATCAGCACAGCATCAGGATCTAAATAGAATGCGATTTAGAATTAGAACAGAGAAGGAACATTTAAGATGTTAAAATCAAGATTGCCCAGCGTGAGACTCCATTGATCAGAAGTGCCTGTCACTGCATTTACAGGTGCCCCTCTTCCTGAGGTTTAAATATTTTTATAATTAAGCTGGGTCTATCAGAAAATAAGTCCCAAGCCCTGCCTGGAGCATACAGGCAACAAAACAGAGATGTACAACATGTGAGACCACATTAAATTGCCTATTTACTGCTACGTATATCCCCAAAGGTCACAGAAATGCTGTGAAGTGAGCTAAGCTGCCCCCCTCGCCCTTCTTTGCGCCTGGCTGGAGGAAGAAGCTGCATTTTCAGAAGGGACAGTACACTGCTGGCGCAAGGTCTGCTCCATTAAAGCCAAGAAAACCCAAGGCTAGAGCCGGCTGATTTGCTGGCAGCCTACGGATGAAGCAGAGCATAAACGTTTTGCTTCACTGAAGTTACTGGAGTCACCCCAGTTGACTCCAGTCCTGAAACGCCCTCCCCTCCACCTGCGGCGGTTGCTGGAGAGCTCTGTCAGCTCATCCCAAGCGAGCAGCCGGACTTGCAGCCTTGAGATGCACCTACATCTCCCGACCTTGGGATAAAACTGCAGGAGCCCCTCGACAGCAAACCCACCGCCTCCAGCATCCTCTCCGGCACCCAGAAGCGACGTCGAGTTTCAAAATGAACTGGAAGGAGAGAAGCCTGCTTTGAACTGTGAATGGGCGAGAGGAAATGCCAGGGCTGGATGGATTAGGGCTCCATTCCTACACCGATTAGCTCATAGCAAACAACAGTCCAGCAATCAATCAACGTGGGCGAAGTTGGGTCCCTTCCAACTTGTGCATCCCTGGAAGCTTTCCAGTGAAGGAAGTCAACGCCACTGCCGTAATGCTGCTGTGAGCTTGCCCCAGTTTATACCAGTATAGCTAATCATGGCAGCTCACAAATGGAAACAGACTTTTTTTTTTTTTTTTACAGTCCCCCTTTTGATTCACATCCAACTGTGAGGATTGCACCAACATTCACATCAAACCCTCTGTGGCAGTAGGTCCCCCAAAGCTCTCCCAGAGCAGCTGAAACCACAGCGAGCAAGATTTCACCTAAAGGGCCTTAAACGTAGGCGTGAGGCAGTGGTTGCTTGGAAGCAAGGAGATGCACAACAAAGCAGATTTCCTGATAAAGAGATATTTTCTTTAAAATACTAAAAGCCAGGAAACTTTAACAACTTTACACTAAGGCACCACTGAGACCAGTCAGAGGAAACAAACTTCTTCCAAACAGTAGGTTAAGTCAGATAAGTGGAACAAGTGGGGTTCCATAATTTTCTTTTTCACAACGCCCCATGTAAACCCTTCACAGAGAGTGCAAGGGGGCTTAAAAGAAGGCAAGAATAAACCTGCATTCACAATTCAAGTGAGTCAGGTCTACAGGTGCCTTGGTCTTTTAACAACATTGAATAAAACAGAAGACAGTTCTTCAAAAGAAGGGCTCAAACAGCAAAACGCAAAAAAAAAAAAGAGAGAGAAGGGGGAAGGAACAAACAACTATTAATTCCCTTCAGACTTAAAGCTCCCTTAGCCTGGAGGGCCTCAAATCAAGAAAGATCACTAACATTTACAAAGGGAAGCCAAAAACCCTAAACCACAGAGCAAGGAGGAAAAAAAAAAAAAGCAGCACCCTTCACCACAGACCACTATGTAAAGACCCAACCTTCATTTGAAGAGCAAAGACAGGAACGACGGGTAGCGTTTGCTACCAAACGGAAAGACAGTGTGACAGCAGGGAGGCTGAAGGGCAGCAAAAAAGGATCAGTTGAGCACACCAAAATCAATAGAAAAACTCCAATTCACTTCCCTCCACTCTGGCTTTGAACCAAAAAATCTTTTATTGCTAGATTCATTATTTCAGGAAAGTGGATAAACTGAGTTCCCTTTCAATTCTGCATTCCTCTTGGCTGTTAATTTCTATTTCACACTGCACCAGGAAATCACTTGTCATTAAATGTTATTGGCAGAGCAGACTCCCTCCTTGTCGCATTGCTACTTTGAGCAGAACCGAAATTTATTCTGCCAAAACTGTTCAGAGATCCCCTTCCTCCTTTTAAATACGTATTTTTTTCAACCTTCCTCTTAAAATATCTGGCTTTCCAAATGCAAAAACTGAGTGCTGTATGGTCCCATGTTTGGAAAAAGTCAGTGCAAACCAGAGCCAGAAAAACATCTGACTCGCTTCTCCACATTAAGACTGAGTTATAATAAACATTCTGTAGAGTAATCCAACCTAACAAGTTAGTTAAAATTATTTTTCCATTTCACCTGCTGATAAGATCTGTGTTCTGGTCAGAGGTTTCTGTGATCAGAGACATTAAGCCTGCTTCCAATAAATATAACCAGTTACCGAAAAAATGCGGAAGGAAGTCGCTCCACACTGAAAAAATAGCAAGTGTATTTATCTACAGCCACCCTGGACAAGAATTATTATCTACGCATACGTAAGGCTGTAGTGGTCTCCATGTACAGTCAACCAAAGGTTTGCTCCAAACAAAGGTTTTGATTAAATGATCTAAATTTGCTCTGGAGGAAGCTGGCCCTCTCCACTGGCTATATAAAGAGCCTCTGAAACCATCTTCTCACTTTCAACACCTACAACTAGACGGTGTGAATATCTCCCCACCATCCAACCCATGGATCTCTTTCCGCCAACATTAATAGAAACACATTCCACCTCCACTCCCCATGACCGGAGAGGATTTTCACGATAACTTTGCGTACAAAGGGTGCTAAACAGTCTCAACTTTCAGCCTGCTCCCTCCAGCATCTCTGCAAATACCACCGTTCGAGCCAGGACCATGGTGAACCATGCAAGGTGGCAGATGTCCCAGCATAGCTTGTGCTCCCCAGCTAGAAATGAAGGAGCAGTCGGAGGGACAGACTGGTTTCTGCAACTGCCAGTCATCTGACATGAAGAGGGCTCTTGTTCAAGTCAAAGTGCCTCTGGGAATTCATGGCTTTCGGTCTTTGTGGCAGACCCTGCCCGTTCTCTGTGTCCCGAACACAGTAAACCTCCTGTTCATTCATTAAAAATAATTAAATAAGTAAATAAAAATCAAACTAGAGCAGGAAGAAGCTTTTTAACAATGTCTTCCCCCTCCCCCTTTTTTTTTTGTCAGAAAAATTCCAGTTGTGAAAAACAGAAGCCTTTTATAGGAAATATAATATTTTAAAGCAATTTCTTGCTGAAGGGCATCTCAGCTTGAGGCTGGAATTTCTGCTCAGAGGAAACCGGAGAGAGACTGAGCCCTCCCAAAACCTGGCAGCACATCGGTCAGGACATACACAAGCAGATGGAGAACAACAGCACGTGGATTTGACCACACACACGCACAAAAAAAAAAAAATCAAATGTGGGCATCTTTCTCCAGTTCCACCCATCCAGCCGTGCTACTGGAACAACCGCAGCTGCAAACTGGGCAATTTGGAAAAGTCAAAGGGGAAAACCCAGAAGTCTGGAGAGGTGATGTTACATGCTGAGGATAGGGGCAAGTCACAGGGACAGACCTCAGCTTCTTGAATGCCAGCCTATCGTAACCCTAGCCACCAATCTCATTTGCTTTTTATTTGCATGCAACTCAACCTTGGGTCCATGCTCTCTTGGCTCCAGTCTTCTCCCCATCACAGGTCACATCCATAGTTGAGGAAAACCATCCTACATCAGCTCTGCCCTGCCAGCACTAGGATCTCTAGACAATGGCTATTTTAGACTGCTTGGTTGATTTAATACACCCTGGTCAGATCCTTAGAATTGTAAGCAAGCATCATCCAAGAACAAACCAGGGTTACTCGATTTTGTTAGAAGTACTTCAAAACCACTAGTGAGCAGTAACTTCAAACAAATTATGGTAGTACCTCCATAGCTCCACACAGATCAGATGTCTAGAGGCTTCCCTTAGGCTATGGTGAGGTCTCCCTGACTCCCTCCTCTGTTCTTGGCCCCATCACTATACATCTAAACACTCCTCCTCCCATCACTCCTTTTAAATTCAAGCCTTCACCCCAGAAGAAAGCACCAACCAGTTTAAATGCAGAGCTTTCAGAAGAGCTAAGCTACATTAACCAGAGCAGGTAGGCGACCTGTGGATGAATCTCATCTCCATCTCCCTGCCACAAGATATTTATCATTTTCCCACAAGACACTGTAAATGTCCATGCTGAAGGCTTTACATTCAGACAGCATTCACAGAGATATCCAATACAACCAGGCCCTGAGACTTGCAAATTCAGTAAGACAGAAAAGGTATTTTATCTTCCTGCAGTGCACGCCATCCTTGTGTCCCTAAATATCCACCAGCCCAGGCACCTGCCTTTAGCAAATGAATGGATGCTGTTTTCTACCTCAAGAACAAATACAAGAGCTGGACTCAAATTGGTGCACCACCATTACTCAAGTGTGTTTTCAGGTCGTTTAAATTCACTCCCGGATACAATGAAGAGTTTACTAGTGAGTCTTCACTACAGTATTTTCTGACATTTTCAAGAATCAATTTCCTGCAGGCATTTATCAGTATTAGCTTAGAGCGGAAAGGAGGCAAGCTAACATTTATCCAACGAATACAAAAGAAAAATTGATGGCATGATGCTTCATTTCCGGATTACCCAGTTGGGCCTCATTCGAACAAACAAAAGAAAATCTTCCTCAAGCAAGTTATTAAATCATCGCTGAAGATGAAAGATGACTACATCTCCCAGCTGCACCCATTAAAACTGGGAACTGAGGATAAACAAGAACAAATATCAGCTGGAGCATTTTATCAGTGTGCACAATACTTCAGTTCCTACAGTGAAATTACAAAATTTCATTAATAACTCATGGTATGTGAATGCGTAGTCCTTAAAACAGCGACTTGCGTACTATAAACATGAACAGTTTTCCACCCCAGTTGATTTTGAGCTCATTAGCTCTGATCAGTCTCAGAGATCAAACGCAGACCCCAATAAACATTTAAAGATAAAATAAATGAGGCAGCAAGGGGCCTCTGGCAGGCTCTGCTCTAAACACCCACTCAAAGCAAGGCCAACCGAGGTCAGGTTGCTCAGGGCAATGTCCCAACAAGGTTTGAACGTCTCCAAGGATGGAAATTCCCACCTTCCTCTGGGTCCTGCTCCAGGGTTTGACCACCCTCACGGGGAGAAACTTTCCTACTGTCTGACTGGAATTTCCCTTGATGCAGCTTGTGTCTATTGCCTTGTGCCAAGAGCCATCTTCTTCTCTACAGCCACCCCTTCGATAGCTGCAGAGAGCAGTAAGATCCCCCCTTCCCTTCTCCTGCTGCACAACCCCAGCTCTCAGCCTCTCCTCGTATGTCCCAGGCTCCAGCTCCAACCAGTTTGGTGGCCCCACTGGGCTTGCTTCTCTCTGTTATTGCCTGCCTTGGTTTTAGGGAGCCCCAAACCAGACTCAGTGCTCAGATGTGGTCTCTCAAGTGTCAGTAGAGAGGAAAACCCACATCCCTCAAGCTGCTGGCTGCACTGTCACTATTACAGCCCAGGATGCAATCGGCCTTCACTGCCGAGAATACATCCAATAGCTGAATCTCATGTTGCAGAGGGATGTAACAAAGAGAAAGTACCTTGCGCTCCAAGGATTTGAAGCATTTAAGTGAGCAAATCAATATCTTCGACTAGCAGATGTTGACCTACCAGACCTTACGTATGTCAGGAACAGAATCAAGGCGCCTGGGCTTCAATTCCCTCACCTTAAACAGGCTGCAGAGGGATGAGTCTTTTATCCCTCTGTTGGATTTAAGACTTGTGAATCCAAGAGAGCGTAGGCGGCAGTCTGCAGGACTCCACAGTGCATCGGTCCGCTCTCATAGTACTTTGTAATCTGTCCAAAGGCTTCATTATCTCTCCATCTAACAACCAAGACCACGAACATCTGGTGCAAAACTCCACTTGAACACATTCTCCAGCTCTTGCTTTTTACTCTTCATCCTCAACTTTCTCTCTTCTCCCCATCTTTGTTTAGTACTTCGAATCTCATAAGGTATGGGACTTTTTTCCATTTGCTACAGCCTTCTCCAGGCAGGAGATGGACTAATTGGAAGGATACATCTGTCAACACAACCGATTTGAGCCAGTCTGGCCACTTTGTAAACGCTGCAAAGGTTTTGGCTGATTCATTACTCCTAGGTAACACGCTGTGGTCTTGCATAAGAGGCATCTGCCAATAAATAAATAAAGGGGGGGGGGAGAGAGAAATTGGATCTAACGGACAATGGGTCTGAAGTAAGAAGGGAAAAAATATTCCTGCCATTCTGGCTGCTGAGGCTTCAATAGCTAACCAGATGCTTCCTAAAGTAAGTCATTGCACATCTCAGACATATCTTATTTGATTATTGTAAAGACTAGGCTAATAGCTCTCTGCACACTTTGTTAGAGAAGACCATGAATGGAGATTTCTGAGCTGTGACATGCTCCATTTACAATTCAATTTAGCAGGTCAAAGAAAGTGGCAGAGAACATATTATTGAAATATGCGTTCCTGCTGGGGCTGCCGTAATTGAACTGTAGATCAACAGATGCAACAAAAAGAGAGCCAAATCTCTAAAAATAACATTATCACACTTTGTAAAACACCTCGACTCCCAGCCTCCACAAACACAACCAGAAAGGTTCGTCAGGCAGGACTGCTAATTCCCTGCAGGCTTCAGGGCTTGCAGCCTTGCAAAGTTGAGGAGCAATTGGGCAGTTTTGCTTGCCCAGATAGCAAGCAAAGGGATAAAGGTATCCAAACTAAGGGAGAACCCATACGTGCCTGCCCCTCTTTCCCCCCCACACTCTGCCATTACAGAGGACCAGTTTCTCTCTAGGTGTACTTCACTGAACAGAGGCAACACCTAACCATATCCCAGCAGCCGCATTCATCACAAAAAATGCTGGCAACTCTCGACGGTGCACAGCTGGAGCCAGGGCTGTTTCTGGCTATTAGTGGCCCCAGGGGACTTTCTGCAGTAATAATAATGTCCTGGACCAGCCCTGCCTCCTGCAATTACATCCTCCCTCTTTCATTCAGCACAGAGGTAAACAAAAAAATCCCCTGGGAGCCTGTGATTCATGAGAAAACAGCACAGAGTGATAGGGGTTCCCCAATCTACCCCCCGCAGCATGATTTACTTCCACAGCTCCTGACAATGTGTTTTTAATCTACTGGATCTTTCGCAAACAACATAACCAGAGATACCCAGTGTTTCTGCCCATACTAATGGAAGGATTCAAGTATTACAAACCTATTACTGACGCTAATGAGGCACTATTCCCTTTCTCCTTACCAAACAATTTGCATATTTGGAGGGCGAAGGGAGGCAGCTATCTTTTCTAGTCTAAATAGGTCCAGCTCTTTCAGTCTCTACTGATGAGGCTCATCTAGGAAAAAAAAAAAAAAAATGCAGCCCATTGCTCTTGCCCAGACCAACTAGATAAGGTCCAAGCCTTGCCTGAAGTGAAGCACCTTGCTGGGCACAGCATCCCTGCTGAGCTCTCATCAGCATCAAGCAGCAGGAGGACCGCATGCTCGATGCCTCCTGAGGATGTTATTCCTGCTAACACATTCCAGTCTCATGATAGTCCTTTTTGCAGGCACATAATGTTGTTGACTTGCATTCAGCTTATGGTTCACTTTAATTAAAGCACCAACATCCTGGGGCAATGGGTTTTAAGATTAAAAATAGGTTTAATAAAAAAAGGACTATATAAGTTAACTAAGAATAGAGCCAATGAAGGCTATTAAATTTAATGGCCTCAGTACCACCCCTTACTCAAGAAATCTCAGAAAAACTGATTTCCAGGAGGAGGATCATTTTGTGCACATCCTGGGGGTTTTGAAAGGTCTTTCCTTAGCTGTCTGCTTCTGGCCCCAGTTAGAAATAGGACATTTGGCTAGATGGGTCCTATACCAGGCCTAGAAAAAGGATGTAGTTATTAAAAACACCACACACCTTCAGCAAAGCTATGGCCCAACCACCCTGCATCTCAACAGACCACTTACGCCAGAGGAAAAAAGCCCTGCATTAGCCTTCGTTGATCCTATTTCTGTCCTGGCCCCAGACTGCTTTTGCAGTTTGTCCAGCTCAGTCTAATCCCAGGCTCTGACGTGCCTCCAGCTCTTTGTTCTTATGAGTTTATGAGTTTAATAAGCATGGCTTTCATTAGGAAGAATGGCAGATAGGATAAAAACTGAATATTTATCCCTATTTAAAGAGAATTACTGTGTTGCGGGAGTGTTTACAGGAATTCTGTTGTAAATTGCTCTGGTTCAAAGCAAATAGTCCTATCCCAAATAGTCTGGTACAGATGTCAAATGGGTTCAAGGGCAAAGGACTAGACTGGGAGAAGAAACAGCCAGTAAGCTGATTCCTTGGACAATTTATTCCCCTTGCTGCATCTTACTCTTGGCAGCAAATGTCTGCAAACCAACACTAAACATGCCACTTTGTCATGATGTTTGGCACAAAAAAAAAAAAAACCCAAGGATTTCTTTGCTGGTTGAAAGGGTAAGAGCATCACCAGCCAGTGCTGGAAGACAAACACCTGACAGTAAAAGAGGCAACGGGTGCCATTCTTGATATCAATATGAGGTCTTCCACCTTCCCTCAAAAGCAAAGATAAATAGCCTTCAACTTGAAAGGAGAAGGAGTCAAAGGAGAGATGCACAGAAAGCAGGACCAGCCGTTCACAGAATGACCAGGAAGCCCACCCTGGCAGTGGCAATCTGAAAGGACTCCTGTATCACACCCCCGATTAGATTCCGTTTGGGTCTAGGAAAATCCCGCTTGGCTCCCTGCTTCATACGAACAACAGATACCAACATGCGGTACCTCCAGACAAGGTGACGGGCTAATGCACATGAAATCTGCCATCCCCAAAGCCAGGCTTGTCTCACAGTGGTCATTTTGCTCCATCTGCAGAGAGGACCATGCCCCCACCAGCAGATGCAGAAGAAGGAAGCTAAACCAGGAGTATCAACAAAAGCGGTGCCAAAAGGCAAGCCAGAACATTTCCTCACATGGAAGTCCACATAAGCTCTTCTCTTTCCATCAGGGTCACAACAAACAGGTGACAACAGCTTAAAAAAAGGCATTTGCAAGGGCAGACTATCCAGCTATCCTGCCCGATGGGTCCGCTGGACCCCAGTTGAGGGCAGCAGCAACAGAAGCTATAAAGCAGTAGATATCCAAATGCTTGTGTTATTCAGAAATCAATGTCCAGAAGGCACAAAAATGATGATGACAGTAAGCAAAAATTATTGGCTAATAAAAGCTGCAGCAAAGAAGCTGAAGATCTGACTTACGCAAGGTCCCCTTTCCACTTTCCAGCAGCTCTGACAAATCACACATCACTGTTGTTGCAGTTGGGCGTTTTCTGTGATGTTTATAATTCTGGCATAGCAAATTCAAATTATATAACAACAATTCTGCCACGCTTGTCTAGAGGGAAGCCACAAGATTCCCCTGCAGCTATTTCCTTTCACTACCCATCACCATGACTAAAATGCAGGCGGCCAACTTGCAGACAAGAGAAGTAAGTCGTTTCCATCCTTTTTTAAGCAGGAGCAAGAGCCCAATTGCTCTATGCATGTGTTGAAACAGGCATTGCAACTGCTTTGTCTCCTGGTGCTTTCCAAAGGCAGGACTGTTCAAATCCCAAAATAATGGTACTGCCCAATTAAATCTATTTTTCTTCTCCTTATTTACCGTATGACCATCTGCAGCAAAAGCACAAAGACACGCAATGAGCAGAGGACGTCGCAAGTGAGATGAGGAACAGAGCCCCCAGGGGAGGGACATTACTGATTCACTTTTCCGGAATCAGAGCAAACTTAACATTTCTGCTGGGATGCCCACTGGGTGCCCCTGGAGACAACCAAAGCACGCTGGGAGGATGCTCTTTGGAGAGAAAGCTCGGTTCATTTCCTTGCCATAAAATTGTTTGCAATTTCAGAAAAGGCATTTTAATCTCTCATTCTCACTCTGTAAAAACAGGAATAATTATCCTTCTTATCAAAAGCTACACATTGATTAAAGCACTTCAAGTCCTCCAATGGAAGGTGTTGCAGAAATAGCAAGTCTGCCACACCACTGTTTCTGTACCTTGCTGTACTCGAGAGTTTTTTCAAAGCAGCATCATGGCCAGCCTGACTTTCCACTCTCCTTTAAGAAGCTAACCTGAAGAGGACATTTGCTGGAAGTTCAAAAGAGCTCACACTGAAAATAACCCAGACAGTCAGAGTTCAAGATTTTTCCTGGTTTACTGCTCTTTGGTTGTAAAACATGCCAGCCAAAAGTGCTAATCTTGCAGCTCTCCTATGTGACACTGGACATTTTGCATTGAGGAACCTGCTTTCACACAATCTCTTTGCACAACCCAACATAGATATTTAGCAAGTTGGAGATAAAGCCACTGTTCTGGCCAGGAGATGGATGGATCAGATACCGTGCACAGGAAAAACATCTCGGGGAAGTATGCGGGGAAAGAATTCCCAAAGCATCACTGTCTTGTAGCCTGGGATTTTATAGACAACAAGCAACATGGCTTTTGGCTTCACATCTAGGATAGATGCTAATAAAAAAATATTTCCAAGCACAGGAATAGACCATGACACAGGCACTGCTCGCAGTGTCAGCAATACCATCCCAAAAGATACTCGTAGCAAAACCACACACAATCTCTCTCCTGCTATGGAAGAGACTAAGGCAGCCATTTGCTTCAGCCCAAAATTAGGTACAACCTGCATCGTACCAAGGTATAAAGCCTGCATTCAGTGATCCTTCACCAGCTTTCTCATGGAGCAAAGGAATGCCTTTCCTTGACATAGGTCAAGCCACAATCCACCCTCCGTGATAAGTAACAGCAGAGTTTGAGCTCTCCCCTACACTACCACAGATTTAAAATGTCCAGAGGATTAATACGTATATATATTCATTACTCACTTCCTCAACTGTCCATGAGTTTAAAAAAAAAATTAACTGCTCACAAAGTTGCTTTTATAGGCATAAAAACAGACTTCTTTATAGAGGAGCCAAATATGCTGTGAGCACCAGAGCTTGACAAACGGCTCAGTAAGAGCAGGGCTGGCCCCCTTGGGTGTAAATGTTGATTTTTGCAGCTAAGGGAGAAAGGGTGCAATTGCAGAGGCAGACAGCTGCAGGGCTCTGCCTGCACCAGCGTTTCATGGATGTGCCACCTCCTCCCTGCACAGAGTGGGGTGGGAAAGCAGATCAAGTATTTCCACTTTATGCTGGTTTTCATCAACTAGGCACTGTGTGGCAACCCATAAAACCCACCTCCAGTTCATGGATGATCCAGACAGGCAGGCAACGGCACTTTCCTGACAGATGAGCCCCTTGCTGTGAATCAGAGATGCAGGAGGAGAACCCAACCCATGAAGCTATGCAAACAAGAGGGGGAAAAGGAGAGGAGGGGATCACAGCAACATCCCACCCCTGCAGCTCAGATCCTAGTATACCATCTTCTCTCTCATCTTTTAGAAAGCTGAACCAGACAATTTATCTGGCTGGTCTTTCATTAGCCCTCCCCATGATGATTAATGGGAATAAAGTTGTTTCTCCTATGGCATTAATTTACTCTCATATCTTACTGGACATCAGGAGAGACAAGGCCATGATCTGAACAGTGGTGGGTATCAGCCCAGCTGTCCCAGCACAACCTCGTGGAATGGCCACAGGCTGCCACATCCATCGGAGGGTACTGCTCCCTTTCCATCCCAATTAATCCACGGTAAGCTGTGGTCTGTACAAAGCTCCTTAAGGCGTAAGGTAACCCAGCAGACAGGCCAATAATATCCTCGACATACAAGCGTAGAAGCTGGAGCACCAGGGCAAGGGATAGTAGGACTCAACATCTAGAGTTTCCAGAGATCAGCTCAAGCCTTTGCATCCAGCAACCCTTTGCAGGTAGGCATTAAAACAGTCAAAAGAAACCCTCGTTAGGTATCTTGTCCTTAATAAAAACTTCAGTGGAAGTGGCAGGAGAGAAGCAGGGAGGTGAAACCCACCCAGGCATTAACAGCTCAATACATGGAGACCCTTCAAGGTACTTTCCTCAAATGAAAGACCCTTGCAGAGAGTCTGAGCAGCCAGCTTAGGCATGCAGGTTGCCACAGGTTTTTTTTCTTTTCCACTTCAGAAGTTTAAAAGCAGCTCTTCTATCTATTTCTTGTTACACGGTGGAAGGGAACCTTGGCAGACAGTCAAGATGCTCTACAGGCTGCTGACCACATTGCTATCAGAAGCAATTTTTTCTCCCCCTACTCTGTTCAGACCATGACAAATATCTTGGACTTGAAGGAATAATGAGGGGAGATAAATACATGGTAAAGAGGAAAAAAAAAAATTGGATTTTTCATTAATTTAGTTTTTACCTCCCCCCAAAAAAGCTTTCCAAACCATTTCTCCTCCCTGCAAGAGTATAATTGCTTGTGCAACAAAACCCACAGCAGGAAGGTTATCTGCACAGTCACTGAAAAGGCATCTGTCACCTCTGTGGGCTTTGACATCAAAATCGCTAAGTAGAAGATTGTATTGTTGAGGGAGATGTTTTAGGGGATGAATGGTCGAGCAGGCCATAGTTCTGCCTTTACTTGCTAGCTGGGCTTTTTTGGGCCCCAAGCTCTTCAGTGCATCTCAGAGCATCCACGTTTTTCGAGCAAGAAACAGCTGGTGAGGAAAGGATGCCTAATATTTCAATTAATAGCACAGCAGTCACAGTTCATAATTACAACTAATTATATCAAGGCATGTTAGGTATAAGTCACCTGCTTATGGCCTGCTTATTGTTCATACTGACAATACAGCCAGCATTGCCTACACAAAGCACAGGGTAATGGAAAAGTAAAGCCAGACTTACAAACCCACAGCCAAACACGCCGCTGTCAACTGTCTGCCTGCAGGACACCCGTCCAAACAATCCAGGTTTCTTTGTCACAGGAAATATCCAAATTATCTACGGCACCTCAGCTCCCATTTCGGTGGGACTGATGGAACTTCTAAATGTAGCATACGCAAAGCCATATTTCCAATTTTTTTATAGACCTGGTAAAAATCACTCTTCGGCCATCAGGTTATTAATGCTTCAAATAAACTAAGAGAATATGACAGGTATTTTGCAGAGATACACAAGGACTCTTTGTTCCTTCCTATCCAAAAACAGGCTAGGAGGTAGGAGGTGGGTCTGCTGTTTAAGTTTACAAGCTCAAGAGGAGACTCGCCTTGGACTTACTCCAGTACCAAACATGCTGCAGCTATCAGAAAAGGCAAATAAAATGAAAAGCAATGGCTCTAAAGCTAAGAACAAGCAGTAGCTCCCGACTCCCTAAGGGATGCAATCTTTTGAACTTTCTTGTCACATTTAATACCAAACTGGTTGTGTTTTATTAGGAAACTCATGACAAAGAAAAGACAAAGATAGATTGAACTGTGAGCTTTGGCCACAGAAGCAAGGTGGCCCCGAGCCCCATCTCCCTGACAGGCACAGCTGACCAGCAATCACATGCACATGGCCTGCGATTTCCAGTAACACAGGGTTGGTCCCCACTGGTCTTCAGACTCTGCCTGAACTATTCAAGCAAAGGCTCTTCCATCATCTCCCTCAACATTCTAGCTCCAAATGATCTCCATTAGGTGGTGAAAGTTCAAGGACTGCTAGCACCATCAACCCGGCCCTGAAAGACAGATGAATTTTCAATTATCTGTCTCATATCACAGGGGGCATTTCCCAAAGCATTTGCTGGCCATGGCCAGTAGCCCTGGGAGTAACACAAAGGATTGACAGGATAAAAAGATGGAGCCAGTTCCTGCCCGGCATTAGAAACATTTTTTCCACCAGCAAAAGGGCATGAATCTTTGATGAGCAAAGCTTTTCTGCCGATTGTTCATCCATTAAGGAAACAACGTCAGAACTGATTTCTCCAGCCCAGTACCCTCCCAAAAGTCCTACCTAATGCAAAGATTGCACTATGCCAGACAAAAAAAAAAGTGTTAATAAATCACATGGCGGCAGCCTGGAAGCAGGCTGTGACCACAGCCCAACCTAATTTACAGTTGAGCTTGCAGGAGGCGAGAGACAGGAAAAAGGTGGAACGCGACCCTCCCAAACCTCAAATTAGGAAGCCACAGGGAGAACTGCATACGGATGTTGGTATTTCCAGCAAGAGAATTGTTGCCAGAGACGGGCGCTAAAATATCCAGTTTAGCCAAGTCTCCAACATAACAGATGCTGGACCATTTAAACGAGCAGATCGAGCTTGCTGGTCCCTTACACAATTCATATCATGTACTCCAAGATATATCCAAGCACACCAGCTCCATTTGGCTTGATAAATCCATGCCTGAAAAATGCAACAAGGGAATGAAAAGGTTTCTCTTCGCTTCGAAATACCCAAAGGCATAGGTTGCACAAATGGGAAATTATGAGCCAAATTCACTCGCCTTTTGGCCAAAGCCCATGGGTTAATGCAGTTTTAAGAACAGAACCAGCCCAGCCCAATTTTGAGCTCAGTTCTGCTCAGTGCTTGACTATTCACTGGAAGTATTTATTCAGCAATCGTTTGAATGGCTGGGAAAACGGTACTCCAGTGCTTTCTCCCCCCCGGTGGTGGTCTTCCAACTCTTGTCCAGAAGTTTGGGTTGTGCTCAGACAGACGGAAGCTCTCTCCTTGCACATCGCCTGCATTAGGAGGCCTCCAGCGAATGATTTGGACTTCAGAGGAACTGATAGATTTATTCTTGTGGCCAAATCTTTTTTCTCCTTGATATGCTTAACGCTGTCTGCAAAATGGAGTTATTAGCATGCAGTGTTCCCCAGTGATTGGCATTTCACAAGCAGATGAGTATGTAGGAAACCGCAAGGCAGATGCGGTAGTTGCCTGGGGTCATGCAAGAAAGAGTATAAAATAAATATGTCAGAATCACACAATAGCTTGAAGAAGGTTGAACTCTGAGTTTTCTGCTGGCAGGTATTTAAAAAAAAAACAAACTCCACCTTATCAAAACTAAGTTCTGTGGTACACAAAAAATGCTTTATGCATACGGCTGGGTAACAAATGGAGTATACAAAGTCAGTACTGACTGAAATCTCATCTCTGCTTTGTCACAGGGCTTGATACAGCAAAAAAATAAGGGGCTTCTTTAACCTGTTGCTCGCACTGGTGGAGTAAGGAGCCGAGCATCCCACTACTCCACTGTCATATGCAGGGAAGTCCAGGCACACAGTTAAATGTGAAATCTTCCAACTGAGATGGAGCATCCCTTCAATGGATTAGGAAGGGCTCAGTATGATGAGCCTATTTTTCTTCCAAGTATCTCAGCTTCACCCTTTCAATAGACACTACTATGTATATACCTCAAACAACCATCACTTGGGAGGTTTCCTAGGTTAGAATCACTAAACATTTGCTAAAGGAGAGCCAGACACTCCATTTGGTGCAAAGCAGCATCTAAAAAACCACCATCCCTGCACCAGCTATGGACTTGGGATCCTCAGGACTCACACAGATACCCTGCACTCACAAAACTTGGTTGCAAGGGCTAAACATCCCCAAACAGCTTTGAAAGCAACAGGACATGACTTCAGAGCAAGGTTCATGCCTTCATTCATCCAGGCTCAGCCAAACTAGTCCCACCCTTCTCTGAATTTCAGATCATTCAAGGGCTGTATTCCTCAAGCATAATGCAGACTTCTCCCCTGCACTGGATTATGAATAACACAAGCATCTTGACCATCTCCAGACTCTCAACTGATATTAGAGCCATGTGGTCTGGGTGACTAAAAGCTTTGGCCGTGCTCCCTATGGAGCACAAAGACTCCTGCCCTACTTTTCACTCACTTTAACATAAAAATTCCCAGGAGTTTCTTCTACCAAGCTGCTTCCCAGAAAGCATTCAAAAGCAATAAAGGAAGGTCTGCTCTGTCAGCCAACGAACTTACAGAGCAAAAGGATCTACAAAGGCTACAAATCAAGGCTGAAATAAGCCCACTCTGACGTGTACACGAGCATCCCTTTCATCACCATCATCTCACATATATTCCTAAGAGTCTCCTCTCAGGGAGTCGCCTCTCTCCAGCACAGAGATGTTGGAAAGCAAGTCCTATCACCACACGGGCAGGCTCATTTCCCCCCATCTAGAGAATTTAGACAAGCTATTCTTGGTTTGCGGCAATAAATTCAGAAGACAGTGGCACGCTAGAAACAAAACAAGGTAGCGCCAAATGGGATAAACCAGCCCATAAAAGCAATTGCACTGTAGGTGTTATTGAGCTTACTAAACTGCTTCTAAATTATTAGGTTTGGCCTGCTATAACATGCCTGCCTTGATCAACAATCTATAGGCTTATTGGATTATAAATTAAAGTCAACAACTCTAGCAGGGTACAAATTAAAAATCTGCTTTGGAAGCGTAATTACCATAATGCCATAAATAGCGATACATGGTACCTCCCTTCTTTTATTCTTTATTACATTTAGGATTCACTTTAATTTTATGATAAAAATTCTGTAGCATGAGCATCTGTCTCCAACAGCATATTTTTAACCAAATAATCTTTCTGTACTGGCTAAGAAAATAGCCCACAAACCAGAACATTTACTCATCTATGCAGGGTGATATACAGAAGCAGGAGGCAAAAGATCCACTCTGCACAATGACAAATAAGAAAGCAGTAACAGCTCAGATTGAGATCCAAGGGATATATCTCCACCAATCCATTTGGCTGGTTGATGGAGAAGCCAGGAGAGAAAGGGGAGAAACTTCTCCAAACAGTAATTCACGAGCACGGCCAAATTTCACGGAAACTCAGCAACTTTCCTTGCTACAACACAGCCCAAGCTGATCTAGTTAAATCAGGAAAAAAATATTTTGCCTTAGCAAATCCTGCTTTTATTGGGCTCTCTGAAGGAGCAAACCTGTCTCAATGGGCTAGAGCAGCACAAATAGATGCTGGAGGTCACACAGACATTTTGTTTGATTAGAGTGAGTATCTCAGAGATGTCTAACAAGTCAGAAAATTTATATGGAAGCTAAAGGCAAGCAAGGAAGGGCAAACCTATTGTAGTTTCCAGCCTCTTCTTCCCCAGGGTTGGATGAGCATCTGCCAAGACTCAGGCGTTCACACAGAATGTAGGGTTTCCATTTCCCCTTCCACATCTCTTGTGAACCCAACGTGGTGTCTACACCTCCCATAATCCTGACTGTGGTTCATGTTACCCAAACACGGGGACTATTTGACCAGCCAGAGCACACTGCAAGCCTTTGCAGCTTCCAAACTTTGGAAAGTTGCACCAGCCTTGCTCCTCAGCTGAGGTCTGTCCAGCCACCGCTGCCAGGGACAGACAGATAGGAAAACCACAGGCCTGAAGATATGTGTTTGGAGGCTTTTCATTATGGTCCTAGTTTGCTAACCAGAACATGACAAATGCACAAGCAAAGCTGCTTTGTAGCCTTGAAAGTACCCACAGTAGAAAAATAAAAGAAATAAATAATAATAAAAACACAATGCAACAGCTAGAGGGACTCCCCTGAATCTGGAACTTCCCCACAAAAGTTGTCCTTTGGGGCAGAGACACAGCTGAGGACGCACAGCAACATTTGAACACATGGCAGACACTGGAAAGAGATTTACTGCTTGCTTAGTCCATAACCCAGCCAGCTCTCCACCTGCCAGCAGCCCAGTAATTTTACAAGCCCCCAGCAAGAATTCAGTTTATCTAATTTCCCACCACCCTGGGTACCTGCTCTAGCCCAGTTTTGTACTCTTTAACCATAGCTTTTCTAGTGTAACATATTCCAAGAAAGCAATTCAGCCTTTTCCAAGGATGAACTGTCATCAGATGTTCCAGAAGGAAAGTCACAGAAAGGCCAAAGGAATCGATAGATCTGTATCAAGGTTCAAATAGCAGCCAATAAGTAATAAAAGCATCTTGAAAACAACTGTATTGAACATCCCTCTACACCGAGCAAGGCAAGGGAAAATCAGCATGCCAGTAGAACACTGAAGTGTTCTCCTCCAGCAGGGCAGAGAGGAATTGCTCCTGGATCAATACCTTTATGATGTTTTGCTTGGACCACGTGCAAGTCCTACACATGTGAACTCTCCCCACTTTCTGCAGAAGATCTCATCCTTTCTTTCCTTGTTTCGTGGGTCTGTGAAAGGAGGTCACGCCTGCCTTCAGCCACAAAGAAGAAATGCTGCTCAACAGCCAAGAAAAAGCTGGTGCCTGCAGCAAGAAAGTCCAGCAAACCTTCCAAAACGTAGCCTGACCTCTTTGCACTCTGTTTCTCCTCCTCATCCACAAACAGGGAGGACCATGTACTGCAAGGATTCATTCCCAGCCAGAAAAATTACTTTTTCTTTAATGAGTGCAGCAAGCAGAGCAAGCCCAGCTTTGGGACCAAGTAAAAAGGAGAGATGAAGGGAGCAGGGATAAAATAGCACACAACTGATTCATAGAAATATGGCCCATTTTCCCTAAAAACCAATACCAGGATAGCTTTTCTGGAGGAATCGTAACGATCAACAACTTCATGCAACAGCCAAGCAGATCTCTGCTGCATCTGTATTTTATTTTTGCCCCTACTTGCAGTTCAGAAACAGGGATACAAGAGGTTAAATCTTGAATTTTTCCAGGATTCCACAACTCTGACATGTCTTTGCTTGTAAAAGGCACAATACTGTTTGTCAGCCCTGAAAACAATTAAAAATATTTGCTTCTTGCATCAAGCCCATCACAGGATGCCTGCACTTGTTTCGTTCTGAGATGACAGCAATAGGCACGTTTTATAAGCACAAGCATTTGCATCAAGATAACACAACCTATTGCATTTTCCCCACAGCCTTCTCAATGTCTCTACAGGAAAAGTAACATTTTCAAGAAGAGACTGATCTGGATAATTTGGTTTTCAATATTTGCAAAGCCTACAAAAAGATACAGACTGGCCCTGAAGTTATCTTTCAAGCTCGGAGCCCACAAAAGTAAAGTCTCTATTCATAGACAGCAAATCAATCCTGACACCCTCTCTAGACCTCTGAGAGAATTAAAATCATTTTTAAAACCCAGCAAACTCTGACATCTGGAATTTGACTGCAACAGGACCCCGAGGAGGATAAATAGCTGCAATTTTGCAGACAGGAATGACAGAGCACGCAGCTATGGAGGACTCCTTCCCTACTATTTAAAATAATTAGATTCATATGTATATAACCCTCCTCCCACCAAATCATATGAAAGCAAATCTACTGTAGAAAGCTATAACAAATATAAAGCAGTAGACAAACACACAAGAAGCACATGAGTTATTTCACAAGCTTTCATCATCGGTGTTAGTGTCCTTACATAGTAAATATGGCTTAATAAGAGAGCTAAAGTCCTCCTTAAGCAAAATTTCAGGAAGCCAAGAAAAACAAACCATAATCCTATTTCAAGCCAACACTATGATCATAGACAAAAGTGTTTAAACAAAGCTCAAGATGTTGATACATGAATTACTAAGCTCAAAGCCTCTTTTTCACCAATTCAGAAGACACACAAAAAGCATTTCATCACAATCCCACAAGCGAGACAACAGTCCAAAAATTTGCCAGTATGTTTGTTCAATGAGCTTTTCCCCGAAACACGTCCACGTATTTATTTTTTCTCCACTTACTAATTCCTTCCTGGTCATCTTTTGTCTCTGACCACCCAGGTTAAGGGAGTGTAAGCTCTTAATTTTGGGACAGCTTGACCTCTTCTCTATACACAGTGCTCTCCAGGAGGATGGGCATCAGCTCATCCTCTCAACACTACGCAAAGCCATCCAAAAAGTTAAGTTCTGGTTCTAGCAATAATAATCCTCAAAAAAAGCAACAAATTCAGAGGTAGGGTTGGAAAACAAAACTCCACGTTCCCAAGTCCCTTTTTGAAAGCAGATACTTCCTAGAACCCCACAGTAAAGCATCTTCTGCACTTTTTCTTTTCTCTGAACTTGAGATGCACTTATTTTACTTTTCCAGAGTTGCCAGAATGACTACTATCGCACAAAATATTCAAGAGGCAAGAAAAATAGATAGCTACTTTGTCATGATGAATTCTTGTCTAAACATCCACTGTTTCTCTCCACCAACTCTCAAAATCAAAATATTTTTCGATATTTAGCCACATTTTGCCACTCTAATCAAGACCCAGTGGGAAGGTGGACACAATGCAGGATGCTACACAAGAACTCATTTCCAATTAGAAGATACCAGCACTTTGCATTTTGAACAGCTACATCCGAAGTTAAGAGGTCTGCAAGCCATTTCTGGCCTTTACTAAATGTGCTCAATTTTGACCCATCACAGCATAAAGCAGCACTATTTGAGACTCAAATGCAGGACAGTGATTTGCAGTGACAGGCACATTTACTAAAGCTGCCTTCATGCATTTGTTAAACTACCATGATCTCTACTTCAAAATAAAAAGGATTTTGGTCTTCATCAGATGGGAAATGATTAAATTATTCTTTGCAACTATTTACTGCCTGATTATTTTAAGTGCACCTTAATCCAGGTGCTCCAGCAGACTGCACCCGGCTGGTCACATGCCAATCCGCCCAGCAGCTGCAGCACTGGGTGCAGGATGACAAGTCAAGGGCGCTCCTTTTATTCGGGGTCACCTCTGGTTTTGCAGGTTTCTTTGCACCTCTCTGCATATTTAGACCATCCCAACTTGGCCCAGCATCCAAGTGGGCTGTGCACAAGTGTTTCCACTGAATACGTGGCAGTAACTGGAGGCAGGTGCGTTTGCACTTGTGGTTTTAAACAAAAAAGTTGGCACAGCTCTAGTTATCTTGTTTTCCAGACATCTAGCCCCAGTCTGCAACATGTCATTTACCCAGCCCAGTCTGACACATGGCTCTCCAGCCAATGACTGTAACTGGTATCCCATTAAGATAAGCCATATACAAAAAAGCAGCAGTTCTACAACCATGATTTGCCCAATACAGTATAAAAATCCCAGTAAATTTAGGCTACTTGCCTCTTATGTTTGTCCCTGGTACTGAGACCAGGACTTTAACCTTTTGACTTTTTCCCCTAACACTGGGAGCCCATTTACTTATATCTAGCCAACAAATTGCAATAGACACTTCTTTATAAAGTTAGGCTCAAAGACTACCTCTTTCTTCCTAGGCAACTGGAAGATGGAAGAAAAAAAAATGTCCTAAATAAGAGCTGGGATTCTTCTTCAAAGCTGTGTATTAATGCAACTTTCAAGGTATCTCTTCCAAGGGAAGTTTTACCCCACAGCACAGAAGTGGGAACAGTGGGAGCTGACATTTTCATATACAGAGATGAAATCATCATCCAAATCATACAAGCAGCAACCTACATTTCAAAAGCAAGCTAGCATCCTAACACCCTCTTAACACCCTCCTGAAGCCAACAGGAGCTGTGGGTTACCTTAAATTAGGAGGTGATTTAAAACTTTTAGGAATGCCCCAGTGTCCTTGCAGTATGAGGATCTAATTTTAGCACCAATGCTTGAGAACAGTGTAACCTTGTGCCACGCTAGGGTGAGAAACTTGTGTTCCCCAGTCTCCAATCTGGTATCCAGAGTACATCTCATGTCTTCCAGCAGAGGCTGTTGGCATGGCCAGCCAAGCCTACATCCACACAACCCAGGAACATAACCTACCACGGTTCCTCCTACACATGCTACTTCTCTTCAGTCAAATGATCTTAGAGCTGGACTTTGAAGAGTCGAGTCATTCATCACTGCTTAACTCATCTGAAAAATAACTTATCACTGTCTCGTATTTTGAGAGGTTAATAGAGAAGACAGCCCATGCATGATCAAAAACTCACCCCCATAACTTTTCAAGCATGCATCAGTGATATCCAACGAAGGACAACAAGGCAAGGTCTGTATGGAGCAATAAGCCACTTAATAGTGCTGCCCAGCTGAGACAGCCTAGCAGTCTTACAACGTCAGGAGAGGAAGGAGTGTACAGTGAGAAGCCAGCAAGTGCAAAAAAGCACCAGGAGCCTTTGTGCCCTGCCTTCTTCACACACAACACACAGGCCAGCGTTCACGTTGCTAGACACTGCTCTTTGCTAACCCCAAACCACCCTGTTATGTCAAAACACTGCAAAGTCAATCAACTAGGCAGGACACAGAAGTGCTTTTGCAGAATGAGACAGTACACAAGAAGCAGCGAATTCAGTATATTCTCTTTCAGATTTTTGCCTTCATAAATCCTTAAGGGTAAAAATTGTTGATTGGGAACCTTTTACCTTGAATATCTTTACTTCAAGAGTTTCTCACAGGCCTGGCAGATCAGCATCTGTGCACTCAAAGGGTGACACTGGATACATCAACCTTGGAGCCATGGGAAAAGCAGGAATCCTCACAGCTAACACCGATGAAGGGTGCGAAAGCTGCACTTCCAAAAGCCTTGGCCTCCCATCAGATGAGAAAAGCTGTAGAAGAGAGGTCCTAAAGCCTTTACAGACCAACAACTCATTCATGCTTCCCCCTAAAGCACAGAGACTGCAGAAAAGGAGAAGTTTGGTAAAGAAAGAGGAAGGAAGGAGGAAAAAAAATGCAGACTCTACACCCATCCCCTTACAACTAAAATGGGGACAGGCTGAATGTATAGACATAAGCATTCATTGAGGCGCATCAGCAAGATGCTACAGAAAAAACAGCAGGTACGTCCCCTTTGAAAACAAGAGTAGTGGCAAACCAGGAGCTAAGGACTGGACCCCACCTGCCAGCGCAGTGCAGCCAACAGCAGCAATTTCATGATGCTCGTTAGCCCTTTTCCAGAAAAGCCAGAGCTTTAAGCTACAAAAACATATGTCAGTCAACACGTTGCTGAGCATAAGCCTATTTGGCAGAAGACAGGGACAGGCAGGGCCAGGATGTAGTGAACAGCACAGAACAGAGCTTATTTAAGCCTGGGATTTTGAACCCAGCCATCATGGGCTGTGACAACGCTTAATCCCTGTTCACATAAAGGATGGAAAAAAGCACAGCTTTTACCCAGATGTTATTGTGCAGTAGCCCAGGAGATGTGTTTTGCACAGCTGCATGCCAAGAGCACGTTATCCTAGGACAGACTAGGACAAAAACTCTGGTATTGCCCATCCAGGCCCATGTCTGATGTCTGAAGTGAACGCTACTGTATTTGACAGGCAAATGAAGAAATTCAGTTTTCCTCTTGCACATGTGGTTGCATAGTTATCATCATCACAGCAAAAAGCAGCAGCTTTAGGTTAAATAATCAAACCATTACATTTTCAGAGCTGGTTTTGCAATGCCACACCACCCATCCTTGAGGATTGTACTCCCTGGGGCTCCAAAGCTTTCCAAAAAAGAAAAAAAAAAAACCACAACAAAAAAAACCAACCTTCTTCCTTTATAAAGGAGATGAACGATTCCCAGCTAGCTCCAGGGACAGGGGGACATTGTGCAACACTTCCATTTTCTCATGCTGAGCCAGACCCTGGGCTCTCCATCCAGGCATGTGGCCTCAGCCTCCTCCCTGGCCGGGGGGACCCACCTCAGACACCCAAGAAATAGGCAACACACTACAATTCCTCTATATATGTTCATGAACAGCCATATGGTACCAAAGACTATAGGTACTGCAGGCAGTCTCAAACCAGACATCTCTCTCATAACCCTCCAAACAGTCCTAGCAACCTGTAATCCAGCCTGAACCACGGGGTGCTTGTAGAAGGAGGTGTCAGAGGAACCTGCCAAGATCCAGGCCTCCATAACAAAGGCATCATCATTCCCATCCTTCGGAAGATACCAATTTCTCACCTAGGAACCAACTTTCCAGAGATAACTGGGTGGCATTTAATGCATCTGCTGATCTTGCATCTCAAAGGCCTCCTCCATCTACAGGAGACATGCTTTTGAAGACATCACTTACAAATTTTTCCTTTCAGCTCCATGTTTAGAGTCCTCTCCTGATCCCAAATCCCTCTCCTTTTCAAAGATTTCCCTGAATGTACTGTTGTGTCACCACTCTCTATAGTCTCATCCATTCCAGCATGGAGAAGAGGTGATTTTAAAAGGTCCAAGTGGGATTTGTAAAATTAACTTGATACTCCGCTCTGCCAGGTGGTCAGCCTTGTTTTTACAAGCTTTTTATTCCCCGTACAAGCATTTCAGCCCACAGACCTCACTCCCCCATCCCCTCTGAAGCCTCCAAGGTTCTTTTGGCCAGTGCAACCATCCAAATGTGCCAGATCAGACCACGGGTGACATGGGACACCCCATGCCCTCGACCTCTCTGCGTGCAGTGACAGATCAGTTCACTCTCACGGGTCTCCTGCGTGGGAAACAAAGAGCACGTCTCAAACGACAGTCACATATTTAGCAGGAGGAAAAAAGGGAATTTCCTCTGTGGGCGCTGGTTTGGGGGTGGTATCACAAGGCGGGATGTGCTCATCTTTAGATATCACTGCCGTAATTAATTTTGGGCACAAACAGCAGCTGCACAGACAAGCCTGGAAGTGACGGGGGTGACAAAATTCACCCTATAATAAAACAGCTGGACTTCTTGCTACCCCAGGGTCATGAAACAGCCCCAGTTTGGCACAGCTACCTTCGACCCTAACTCTTTGCCAAATGTACAGCTGGCCAAAGCCAGCCCCTGCATTTTCTGCAACAGCACAGCCCTCCCCAGGAAAAACCCAACCTCTGTGCCCTGCAGCTTCATTTGTGCAAGAGCTGAGGATATCTAAAATCTATAGAAGTCTAACACCTTATTAATCACTACAATTCACTCATGCCCCTCAAGCTGTATTTGCTAAATCTTGTCTTTCCTCTGGTCTCCGACACGGGTTTTTATGCTGTTATCAGCATCTCCCTTCACAATGAAGAAAAGAGATACAGAGGGCACTGCAGATCAGTACAGAAACTGGAGCTGCAGAGCCCAAGTAGCTTTTAACTTGCTCCAAGGAGGACACAAACATGCACAAAACAATGACAGCCTATAATATTTTTTTTTTCCTCCAGGAGTTTCCACCTAATTTTAACACCTACTGCCCAGCAGCATCTGAGCAAGTTGGTCCTGAAAAGGTTGCTCACACACTTTAAAAAAAAAAGAAAAGTAGAAAAAATACGAACAGCACTGCCCAGCAGAAGGAACACACTCTGCCTGTTTCTGAGAAGTGCCATGAGTGTCACCTAGCTCTTTTCTTTATAGATCTCAAAGCAGGGGAAAAACAATCTCTTTCTTAGTCTGGTGTTGCCTTAAAATCAGCATCATCAGGAACAAGAGTACAAGAACTCATTGTCCTCAGCGAGCTCTAGTACAAATGAGATATCTGAGTTAAAAGGAGTTTGCATTTGAACAGTCTGATGTTACTTGGATTGCAGCTCTTAAGGGAGAGATTTTGGCTATTTCTCTCCTTGTAAGCAAAAAAGAAAAAAAAAAAAGAGATCACAGAAAGGAGGAGAAAAACAGAACAGGGAAGAAAGGAGGGGAAGAAAAAGTGTGCACTAATTAAATAAAAAGCACAAAGCAACATGTGTAATTTTACTGCCAAGCAAGGAAGGGGGGAAAAGGCGGGGGGGGAAGAGTTCATTCAGGGCAACATTAGATGTCGAACAAGCCCATGTTGCTGGAAGCACTGCAGAAATGGAGAAGCTGGAGCCTTTCTTTTCCCCCTGTTGTTTTTTCTGACCTCAAACCCTCTGGAGACTTCAAAGGGATTGTTCCCAGCAGGGACACTGGACCCTCATCCACTGCCGCCCCTACTGAGGATACCACCCAGCATCAGCACCAGGGCTGGGAGACCTTTTTCCCTGGACCACATTCACCCTCCCAACTTCACTGCAGCCTCCTGGAGAAGGAAAGTCCAGAAGCTGCTTCAAAAGCCATTACAGTATATCAGTTGCTTTTTGTTTGCTTTATTAAGCACTTACATTCGGTGTTAAAAGGCACCTTTGAAAAACACTTCAATCAGTGGTAAGGATTATAATGGGGGATTTCGCAGTCATTTCAGCCTCTTCCAACTCTCTAATAGCTTTAAACATTGGTTGCAAGTGTTGAAAATCTCAAATTTAATTTGTTTTCAAGCCACAGAGGTGCTGGACTATTAAGAAGTTGAGTGCTGGCCTTTCATAAAGCAGTTTTAGCACTAACTGCTCATAAACCAGTTAATGTGCAAACACCAGCGGATGTTTCCAGAATTCCCCCTCTGGTATGATAGCCAGTGTTGCTGATGGGAGTCATTTACAAAGCAAAGATAGTGCAACACCCTTAAGAGCAGCATCTTAAGGGTAAGATGACTATTCTCATTTGCAGACAAATCAGAGTGAAGGGAGGAGAGGAAGACAGGCCTTAATCTCCAAAAGATGATAGAATCATAGAATCGTTTATGTTGGAAAAGACTTTTAAGATCGAGTCCAACCGTCAACCCAACACCACCATGCCCACTAAACCATGTCCTGTAGTGCTTTACAAGATAGCCCTCAATAAGCAGAAGGGGTGTGAGTCAGGTACTCCTGAAAACAAAATGGGTCCAAGACCATCATCTCACACATGGCAGAGAACCCTAAAAGGTCCCAGAAAAGCAACCAGCAATCCACTCCAGCAGCTCTTGTGGGTTGCAGCAAACCACATCACCCTGACACCTGCAGTGACAGATTGCCACCATCCATCAGGTTTTTTATGCTTGCCCAGCATCATTTTGAAGGAATTTGCAGGAGCATTTCTAGCCCGCACCAGACTGGAGGTGAATCCATCCATCACTTCTGGGCAGCCTTGGAGGCAAATATATTCCCTTAGGGAAGCTGGTGTGCCCAGCTTCCAACCACATATAATGACAGGCTGGAGAACAAGTGATAATTGATAAGGAAAACAATTTGGGAGCACAGGGAGTGAATTATCTCATGAATCACACCTAGACAGGGAGGGCGGAGAACGCTGCTAAACCTTAACCCTGTTGCAGAATAGAATTGTTTGTTTAGCTTCACTTGTCAGCTGACTTAATACCTTAAAACATCCTGAGAGGTCAATGCAGCCAGGGACTAAAACGTGTCTAGCATCAGCACAGACAAGTGTTCCCTCTTGCCATGATCCGACACACAGATCCCTTTAGCAATGGTCCAAGATTAAAAAAAGAACATCCTCCAACTTGCTTCACACCAAAATTGCTGAAACACAAGGAAGATGCAAAACTAGGAGCAAAACTGAAAAAGAAACACACTAACTAGATGTAGAACTAGTTAAAAACACTCAGCAAAAGGAAGATTTGAACCAAGACAACTACAGGGAGCCTCAGCCAGAGCTTCCCTCCCAGCCCCTGCTCTAGCAGGCAGACAACTGGCACAGATTTGCAATTGAAATGTTAATGAGGACAGGCTCTCGCAATCAGGGACTCTGTAATTTAGACTGGAGTGC
The DNA here is from genome assembly GCF_026419915.1 of Harpia harpyja. NCBI lineage: Eukaryota > Metazoa > Chordata > Aves > Accipitriformes > Accipitridae > Harpia > Harpia harpyja. Next base: position 2,465,459 of record NC_068956.1, on the reverse strand, counting down.
TTGCGTTTTGCCAAAGAGACAAGAAATGTAATTAGAGCATCCTGTTCTCCAAGGCCGGTGCAGATTTGCAAGTCACAAGATGCCTTTGCCTCCAGGGAGCATCTGCCTCCCAGAGCCTCAAGCCATGACCTTGGTGCAGCCCATGCACCAGACACCTTGCTCCCAACCAGAGTTTCCAATCCAACTCCTTACCTGGCAAAGCCAGGCTAGGAAAAAAAAAAAAAATTAAGCTTTGACCAGTGTGGAAGAGGGAGAGAAAGGGAGAGAGATGGTCATTTCATCACTCTTCCACAGCTTTAAATGCTGAGATGCTCTTACACAGGTCTGCTTTTAATGTAACAAGTTCACCATGGGAAAGTTTTGCTTCCTAGACGAGGAGAAAGTGCTTCCTTGAATTTTGCAGAAGTTTCTAGGAAAGGGAGAAAGGAATAACTGTAAATAATTTAGCTTGGCTGCTCAACAGAAAAGTTCATCCATGGATCCCTATATTTGAGCACAGCAATGCATGTTCAACCACAGCATCTCCCCAGAGGGCATTTGGTCTCAGTGTGAAGACATCAGGCCTGGAGAACTGCTCCAGGACATATCACAGCCCTTTAGGACACTGTATCCCATATGTCACATGTAAGTGCCTGTATACACCAGCGTCCTCCTGCAGCCACTCCACTTTCCAACAGCCTTTGAAGAGCCTTTGCAGCATCATTGCATTGCTGTCATGTTCAGAGATTAAAAAAAAAAATCACCTCTTCCTGCCACTCCATATCATCTACTGGCTTTATACCAGGAAGGTTTTAAACATTGACATTACAAGATCTCAGGAGGAAAAGGTTTATATCAGTTATTTGGCCACACACTACAGGAGGAGGCAGAAAGGATCCTGATAAACTCATATGTATGCAAATACCCAATGAGACAGATTCTGCTTAAAATGCTAGAAAAGCAGAAACAAATCAACACGTATTGCCTACCAAGGTTTAGACATGTTACATACATTGCTAACTTATTTTCCAACCTCATCATGGGTGGCATAGCCCACAACCAATTACAACTTCAATTCACATCGCCTCGATACGGGCAAAACCACAGCTTTTTGGCCACTGCAACATTTGGTCCCCAAGCAATGGTACACGCACACATTAACTAGCTCACCACCACTTCAGCACTTTCACACATGTATTTTCAGAGCACTGAAAGTGTTAAACACCACTTCATTGATATCAGGCCAGTGCTCCCTATCAGCAGATGAAGAAGAAACATTAAATTGACACCTTGAAAGCCAAAGACTGGTAAGACAAGGGCCAGACCCCAGCCCTACATTTAATTCAGCAGCCCCCATCAGATGCATCATTCAGGGCTTTTATTACAATAAAAAAAAAAAAAACCACAAAACCCACACACAACAGGGGAAAGACAGAATATTAAGGCAAGAAGCACAAACACAGTCCAGGCTGCTTAGAAAGATAAGATTACAAAAAAAAACCCCAAACTTAGGACCAAGCACAATTTTTATCGTTCAATGAATTCTAGTCATCTTGCACAATGAAACACAATGAAATGCACTGAATCACAGTTTATTAGCATAATGCACAGCTCCACCGTCAATACTCCATATCTTTGCTAGGAAAACTGCACAAAACAAGCAGCTCCCTGTGCCCTGAGAAATTAGCTGTTTATGGAGGAGACTGAAGATTTAGCAATAGCACCCAAGGAAACACCTTGCAGTCTGGGATGGGGACGTTCTCAGCAAACCAGGGGAAAAGTTGGTAAGGTTTTTGGTAAACTTCAAAGCAAACACACCATTATTTATTTTATTCAAGACAGAATAGAAGCAGCAATAAAGAGCAGCAGCTCCTGATAGTGCTCCAGCTTCCCCAAGCAGGAATACAGTCATTAGCTAAAACTCCTGGGTGGTTTTCTTCCATATCAATCCATTTACTTTCTGAAATATACCTGCTTCAGTTAGACTCATCCAGGCAGAGGACAGATGTTTTCGATACAAGCCCAATAATCAGCTCAACATCACCACCGCTCTGCCAGTACAAAGGAACCTGATCAAACCTTGAAGGACACATTGATTTTGGAACACTGGCGAGCCAGATGTGTTTGTATTTCACCTTAATCAATCCACTGTAAAGTCAACTAGTTCCTCACCTCAGGCTCCATCAGACAAACCAAGCTATGTAAAACAAATTAGTTTGGCAATAATTATTTTTCTGCTCATCTGTAACACCCTGGGGAGAGGAAGGAGTGATGGAGTTGTTATCCAAGTGGTACTGAGATACCACCAAACTCCCCAGCAGAAACAAGCTCCCAATCACACAATGGCCTGGATAACAAATATTGCAAAAAGCAGCGCGCAAAGATCCCAAACCCAACCAGAAAGTCAGATAATGAACTTAGGCTGAAAGGAACTACCAAATGCAAACGCTTGGCTTAACATTATCCAACAAGCAGTGACAGTCCACTCTGTGGGCTGTTGATTGCAAGAGTATTACCCTACACTCAAGTCAGACCTTGGTGGGCTGAAATCAGAATAAATCCATCACACCACCACCTCGACCCACAGCCTAGAAGCGGGGAGAGTAAAGGCAAAGCACTCATACATGCATTCGCAGCAGTCAGCATCCCTTCCACATCCACGATCCCATTTGCAAGAAAGGCTTGGACTGTCTCGGAGACGTTGGGCTGAGCTGCGTGTCCTACAACACGGTCGGGGTGTACCTCCTCCGACAGTCCCTGCGTGATCTGCTGCACAGCCACCATCTACCTCCTATGAGGGAGGGTGCATCTGCTTGGGATGTGCCCCTGAACAGCACCGCAACCCATACAGACACGCTTTAGGCTGGAAATTCAGGCAGTAAAACAGTAAGAATGTCTGAATTATAATGCTATCAATAGGCTTCCAGACTGACATGTGACACGGTGCTGAATTACAAACCCTTTTTCCCAGCACATATTTATCTCCAAGGATAGGGTGCTTACACAGAGTCCTAATGGAAATACATCTCTCCCCCCCACTCCCCAGTTAGTTTCTTTGACCCCAAATGAACCAGCTTTGTTAAATCTGGTAATGAGACAGAGCTCCGTGATTGCACATCCTCCATTTAGGAAGGGACTCCTGCAAAGATGCACAACAGAGCTGGGGCCAGAAACCATCTCCCAGTTCCTTCTTCCACCAGTTTCCCCCTCCCAGTTCAGGTCAGTTTTGTGCTGTTCTGCTGCACAACACCTCTCACAGCAGGTCTGAGATGGGAGCAGGACCCTACACCAAATCAGCAGGAAATGAGATGAGGGGGGAAAACAAGAGAAAGGCAAAAATCTGGAAAAAAAAAAAAAAGAAAAAACACCTTGAGATTACCATTTGCTTTTTAATTAAGAACTGTTGCAAATCTAAAACTTGTGAAAGCAAGTACTGGACCTACGCATCAATCTATTCACTAGTTATTTCCACTGAAGACAATTAAAACCCTTAAACATAGCTAGAGGCTCACTGCCTTTGCACCGAGTAACTATTTAAAAGACAACTCTGAGCAGAGTTTGTCATCAATCCCAAAGAAATCCATTTTCCAGTTATCCCTTTGTTTAGCCCTCCGGGTTCATCCCAATGAAACTGGCATTAGGATGCTGACATAAGAGCACAGGTTGCTTTAATGGTATTTGCTGTCACGTCAGCCCAGGGTGAGCAGAAGGACTATTTTTATTTGATTTTCTCAGTTGCCTTTTATAGGAAAGGCCAGGCCACCTCCCATTTGGTTTAATACATTTGCAGAAGGTAGGCTGGCCGCTTCATGAAAATCTCCCATCACAAGACCAGTAATAAAGTTTGAAGTACTGGCAACTCAAGTTTTCAACAACTGCTGGTAAAAACTAACTGTAACTTCAGAAATACTTTCTTTCAAATTGCCATACTCCACAATCATAAGCAGTCCAACTCAAAGAACACAGGGAAAGCTATTTTTTACTTTTATTGAAATAATAATAAAAAACAACCACATATGAAAAGGATAACTTTTTCCTCCAGCTCTAACTTAAACAACTGAATATATAAAATGCCTCCCAGATCTCTGCTTGAAGGCTTATATGTATGCAAAGAAAACCTTTCACAGATTTATCTGCTGCCCATAAATATTGTGTTTTATTATGGAAACACTGACAGGCTTTCAGCAAGGAACTGATACTAGAGCTGATGAAATTAAACCCAGCAAGAATACCCACTGAATTATAGAGCAGGGAGTTGCTCAAAACCCTGTTCCAGGCAGCCAGGGAAGATAGGGAAGGAAAAAATAATGACTATTTCCCAGGTTGGCTAGAAGTTTTAAAGGGATATTGCTGAGACAGAGTTGTATTCCAGAATGAGCAACAGAGATTTAAAAAAAAAAAAAAATTACTAAGTCCGTTACTTTGGAGGGACTTTTTACTCCAAGGAAGAAATGGGCTACTCACTCTCAGATGGGCCAAGCTCCCCACATCACACATTTGATGGTGGATAAATGGTGCCCTGTGATGTTTTTCATGCCAAGCATTACAAAGACGACCCAGGCTGGGAGACACTGCTCATCTCTCTCCTTCTAAATGTGTTTACGCTATCAGCCTCTAGGGAACTACTCAGCTACCAAATTCCTCATCGTGATCCAAGCTGTCACTGTTATTAACCAGCATTTCCATTGAAAACAGACCTATAAATACTCAGAATCTCTTGGTTCTTCTGCATCAGTCATGCCCTGGCATCGACCTCTCCCACTGTAGCAAAAGTGTCATGACACTTTCCCTCAAGACAACTGCTTCACACCAGACCTGCCATGGCATCCTAAGGAATCAGGATGAATGCAACAGCAGCCTTCCCCTACACTTGCACAACCTGGGAAAAATCTCTCTATATCATCTCAGGCCATCAGAGCATTATGTCCTTTGGGTACAGACAGATGTGGGTTTTATACTGTAAAGCACAGGTCAAAAGGAGAACCAGTCCAGACCTAAAATCTCAACCAGCTGGGCAAGTTCATCATGAAATAAACATTTTGGGTTTAGGTCACATAATTTGCACATTACAGTAGCCACAATCTTATCCTCTTTACCTACACCATCTCTCAGAACATGAAGTCAACTCATTCATGAGCAGCTCACAACTTGGGTCTAGGTCAGATGCGAACAAACCACACTGATTTAGATGAGGTCACCTGCATTTCTGGTGCCCAGTTCACACTTCTGAGCAACAAAAACGCAACAATCAGACTGAGCCATGCATGAACAAGAAGTTTATTTCTTACTTTATTTACAAGTTCAGACCCAATAAGACTCGTGCTCCCTAGAAGCATTATGAAAATGATATTTTAGCACGGCACCCCTAAAAACTACCTTGGGGAAGGAAAAAAGAAAGAAAAAAATCTTTAAACAGCAAGAGCAGAAAACCAGCAAAACATGACGATCCTGAATTTGTTTCTACTCCCATGCAGGTAAGCTCTGCCTGAGTCCTACGGTACAAGGAAAGGCTCAGAGCAGCAGAACAATATCCTAGATTAAGAAGTATGTGAAAATACAATGTATGGAATGAGGTCCCTGGGACCATCTCCAACCACTCATCCAATTCTCCAGTCTTCAGAGGGAGTGTGCTCAGAAATTACCCTATTGCTGTTTTATTACTCTAAAAAGTCCATGTGTCCACTCAAAGCAATCTCACTAGAAAATTAATTTTTTTTTTCCAGTTCTAAGATACTGTCAAGCAATAGCTATTAAATTGGAAAGGTTTTTCCACTCACTTTCCAGGCAAGTTGATGAACATCAGATAATTAAAATCAAGAAGTGCAGCCAACTATTGGATCAGAGTCACATCCCTCCTCACTGCTGTTTTATTTCCTTGCCCTTCACCCCCGCCTTCCTCTTCCCCAGGCTTTGTCTTGAGGTTTTGCAAGTCTCAGTACATCAGGACAGCAAGCACTTATAAAAGAAACTCAGTCTCATAAGCACAAGAAAAAGGGTTGGAAATTCAGTCCATCCATATAGCTACAAACTGCTATAAAGGAGCAAAAAAGGGCAAGATAAGATAAGAGCCCCAAAGGAAAGGAAGAAGTGAAAGTTCACACCAGTACTCATCCCCCTAACAGACATACCACCACGCAATGCATGTTCCCTTAGCCAACCGCCCGTGCCTCAGTTGCAGAAGTCACGTTAACGACTACACGGTGCAAGGCTGATGGTCAGCTGTATGTGGTCAGCCTGTAGGTCCTTCATCCTTTTGTGATTTATTAGTTTAAGTAGCTGGCAAATAAAAGACTTTCTTGCTAAGGATGCATATTAGCCAACCAAATTTCTCATCACCTGCACCCAAACTTCAATCCCTCTCTTGCAGTATTCTGGGTTTTTTTGTTTCTTTGGTTTGGGGCTTTTTTTGGTTGGCTTGGTTTTTTAGACCAATGGATCTCCAGGTGTGTTTTAAATCAGAATTTTTGTTGAAGCCTGTCCCTTGGGCTGCTCATAATCCCCTTAAAGGTGCCAGGCAAGTTGCAGCCCCTTTATGATACTTCTCTTCGAAATGGATGCAGGGGAAAGAACAATAACAATATTTATGGCAGAAGAACACTTTTCCTTAGCCCATTCTGAGTCAGACCAAAACCCTGATCCACCACCTTGTTTCCACACCACCTCTCCACTACCACATCCCCCCAAAGTAGGGACCTCCAACCGCCAGATACACTGACCCGTTTCCACCATTTCTGGGGATTTAATGTTAGACAGTGTCCTGGTTTCAGCTGGGATAGAGTTAACTGTCTTCCTAGTAGCTGGTACAGTGCTATGTTTTGAGTTCAGTATGTGAAGAATGTTGATAACACTGATGTTTTCAGTTGTTGCTCAGTAGTGTTTAGACTAATGTCAAGGATTTTTCAGCTTCTCATGCCCAGCCAGTGAGAAAGCTGGAAGGGCACAAGAAGTTGGCACAGGACACAGCCAGGGCACCTGACCCAAACTGGCCAACGGTGTATTCCATACCATGGGACGTCCCATCCAGTTTAGGAACGGGGAAGTGGAGGGGGGCAGGGATTTTCACCGCTCGGGGACTGGCTGGGTGTCGGTCGGTGGGTGGTGAGCAATTGCACTGTGCATCATTTGTACATTCCAATCCTTTCATTATTGCTGTTGTCATTTTATTAGTGTTATCATTATCATTATTAGTTTCTTCTTTTCTGTTCTATTAAACCGTTCTTATCTCAACCCACGGGTTTTGCTTCTTTTCCCGATTTTCTCCCCCATCCCACTGAGTGGGGGGGAGTGAGTGAGCGGCTGCGTGGTGTTTAGTTGCTGGCTGGGGTTAAACCACGACAGACAGCCATCTGGGTCTCCAGCACATAGACCTCCTCTGCCAGAACGAAGATCCCAGCACACAGACGCACAGCCAGCATCGCCTCTTCCAGCACCTCCAAAAACTCTTGCTGAGATTGTGTGCACCTTCCAACCCTGATTTATCCCTCCCCTTCCCACCCAAGGCCCTGCCTGTCTTGCTTTCATCTTCCTCTTGGCCAAGTTGACCGTCAACTGCACCGGGAAGAGGAATATGCCCAACATGCATGTTTCAACCCATTTATTCATCACTGGGCAGCACCCCTAACTCTGGGTGTACCTAAAGGGCACAGTGGGTAATGATGGATGCTTCACTTGCGTCCCCTTCCAGTTACCCTGAAAGCAGTTATGGTCTGTTCACCTGCAAGAGAAGAGGCAGCGAGCCCTTGCTGCCCTATTACAGGAGTCCTGGGCTCTCCCTCACCTGCCTGACCTCTGATTCTACTGCTTGCCCTTAAGGAAACATTTCTCCAGACAGAGATACCAGGCTAGAAAGCAACAGCCCAGCCCGTCGCAAGCCCTATGAGCAGAAACACATCCTCCAACAAAGACCTCAATTCAGAATCAAGCCAGCTTCCGATTTCTCAGGAACACCTCAAAGCGATTCAAGGATCGTTTTTCAGATCACAAGCCATTTTCTATTTTACAGCATTTCTGAAGCAAGCTGTTGGCACAAGGTCGCTCCAGATGAGCACAGGCAGCTTCGCGGAGCAATGCTATGTTTTGCATTCAACCACTGCTTGCTAGAAGCCAGGAGAGAGAAGAAGGGAACACAGAGCACAAACAGGACGATCTCTTGCTCCTTTCAAACACCCGTTGCTGGGCCCTTGCAGAGACAGAATGCCAGACAAGATGACCTTTTGTCTGACCCAGTTGGCAAGCCCTATGTGCTTGCACTTTGCTCCACAAGACGTTGCCCCATCAGTACACAGACTTATTTATCCCACGTGATGAGATCCAGAGGGCAAAGGCACAGCTGTTAACAAAAGCCATTGAACAGGCTACTATGCAAAATGCTTTCTCCCCTATCTTTGGGGGCAACCCAGTGACCTGAAGGATTATAATAAGAAAGATTTAGAGCAGGCAAAAACTGAAGTACCTCTCTTCTTAGGGGAAAAAAATCAATAAGATCAGGGTCCTCCCTAGCCTCCACATGCCCAGCTAATGTGAAGAGAGACTATCTGAAACAGTGGACAGTGACATGTCAGATTTACCAGCATGAGGTTAGAGCTCAGCTTCCCAGAAACAAGGGTGCACTTGTTTCTCTATCTGCCAGACAATGGGACACTTTGTGCAAGTCAAAGAAATCATGTATTCTTGACATATGGAAGGGATTTACCTATTTTCCCTGCAAGAGATTTAAATGGGTTCAGTGCACTGCCAGAGGGAAACCAAATGAAGTCACAAGCTTCAGCAGCAGCTGAGTATCCAAAGACAGCATCCATCTGGAGAGAAGGCAGAAGCTTTGCTTGAGGAATTTATTTATTTATTTTTACCTCTCAAGCGCTAAATGTTAGGGAGGGGGAAAAAAAAAATCAGCCATCATGGGAATAATTTAAGTGCTGGAGTCTGGTCATCACACAACAGCCCATTCAAGGCCTTATATCCACAGCAGTGTCACACTTAAGCAGCACAGATAAAATGCACTGGAGCACAATACAGCAGCAGCATCAAGGCAGGTTTCACTTTGCATTGTGCCATTTATCATTCACTTCTTGCTGAAGAAGCAGGAATCCCCCATGGCTGCAGACAATTGCAGTAAAATAGCTTGGTCAGACTCAGGCACGTTGCTAATAATTCTTGCAAACACATGCACACACTAATTCGCATCGACCTCAAGAACAGCAACAAAATGAGATCCCCTTTCCAGATATCACTCAGCTAAAAGCTACACCACCCCACCCAATTCAGCTTCAGGCTCCTGACCTTACTGGGGAAGGAAAACACCAAACCATAAGGCACAGCTCACAGCAGCGTGGTTTGCTCGAGATCTGCAGTGGTTTAGGTGGTTACAAACCAGGCTTGTTAAGCAAACCCTGAAGTAAGGCATAGCAGCGTGTTCTGAATTAGAGGAACCAGGAGGTGGTTTGTTTTTCCAGAAAGGCCAGCATAGCTGCATCAAAAAAAAATGTAAAATATGAAGAGACAGCAGCTAGCAAGAATGAAAGAACAGTCGTGCAGTGAAACCAACAGTCTGGGAGAGCGGAAAAGCCAACACACGCTCTTCCTCCGACGTTAACCTGCGGTCCTCGGCCTGGCAACAGGGCTGACGTCACCGGAGGCTTGCACAACACTGATACCAAAAAAAAAAAAAATAGAAAATAAAACACCATCACCCTAAACATCACAATTAAGAGAAGGGTTGGTTTCTCCTGGAAGGGATGAGAAGGGAAGCTGGGTCTCTCTCCTCTCCCTTTGCTAAGCATCCAACTGACTTGATCCCATTGAGATGGTTGAGTTTTTAATCACTTTGGGAATTTCAGCCCAGCAAGGAGACTCTTGCACAAGGTGAGGTTAAAGGCACCAGGCTTCTGCTAGTCACATCACCCTCAAGTCAAGAGCTGCCTATCACCGCATGGTCCCTGCCCAGCAGCCTCAGATGCCCAACTGATGGGTAGGGAGGTAAAAGCTGCTCTCCACAGAGCAGGGGCCATCTTTGGCACATGTAAAAGGATTTGAACAACCATCCAAGCTTTATTTGATGGTTATTGATGCTGCTGTTTGTCACCAAAAGCAAACTTCAACTTTACAACCGGCCAACAAGGCTTCGGGAAAGCACACAAGGAAGTTGATTCAATTTTTAAGAGTCAGAATGCTCCAAGTTTAGAAGACTTCAAACAAGGCCTTAGTCTTTTCATTATTTTTTTTTTCCGTAATTCACGCTGAAAAAGGGCCTCTTTTGACTGCACTGAAGTCAATTGATTCTCGAGTGCTGGCTGACATCATCTGCAAATAAGCATGCTGCCAAATAAAGGCTCATAACCACACGTCAAGGAGAACATGACAAAAGATGGGTCCAGACCAGTTCATCAGCTCTTCTCCTTTAACAGCTCACTGTAGAGACAGCACAAAGGAAAAAGAATAATTTTCAAGGTTGAGATGAGCTACAAACACTAGCCACCAAAAAACCCATTAAAACCTCCAGCCACAGACAAGCACAGCTTCTCTTTGCGCAACTCCGGCTGCCGCTTATACACTTGAAATCACGCTTTGGAGCTCAGCAGTAGTTCTCCTAAAAGAAAAAGGTTGAATCTGCAATCAAACACCCCTAAATGCAAGGCCCCTTTTTCAAGAGGGGCTCATGAGACAGTAGAGACAGTCAAAAATTGTAGATCAACTTCACAGCCAACACTGAAGAACAGTCATATTTTTAAGCTTTGCTAATCAATGTTGTTAATAAGCCAGCACATTAGCGCAGAGGTTCCCAATTCATAAAAAACCAAGCGTTTCTGGCATCCAAGTTGAGCACCTCAGTGTTGAGGCAGTCTGGATCCCCACTCAGATCCCACAGGCAGCCAAGTCGCCTCCAAACCAACAAACTGGCAGATTACTAAGAGGTCTGGTGATGGATGCCAGGAAAACCACATCTCCCCGTATCTTCAAGTTCTTCTCCACTAACCACACAAGGCTGTAGAGCTACCTGCCAGAAACCAAACCACCCATGCACACACGATCACAGCGCACAGTCTCATTTTACCCACACCCACAACACTTTTGAAAGTATCGGAAACCTGCACGCACCACAGGACACCCAAGCAAACAAGGTGTAACTCAGACACCCGTGGGCTCTCAGCTTTTCCACCACATTGGCAAGACAAGGCAGAGACAGGGTTGCACTCCACCATGGTGTATCCAGCTCAAACCTTGTTTGCAGGACTATGCAAAGGACCTTATTACAGGCCAAGGATTTAACATCATTAGTCAGTTTAGTCCCATTTGCACAGCAATGTTTCCCCTCCTCACCCCACTAATGCATTTATTGGGCTGAGAATTGAATTGCAGATGGCACCTCAGGGAACGGGCAGCCAAAAGCACCGCGCAGCATTGCTAGCAAACCGGTTTGCTAGCAGAGTCCAGCAGGAATGAGGTTGCAGCAACTACAGCCAAGCTCTGACATTAGTAACATGTAATTTCAAGGTTTCACACATGCACACACACACACCCCCCCTAAGTGCACAGGACTTTGGGTCAGGAGGCAGAGCTGGTCTGGCAGCCACTTTGGGTGTTTGCTCAACGTCCATCAAGAGCAGCTTGAAAGAACAACCCCCCCAAAAAGCATCATCATAACCCATCCGTGCTCCCCAGTCTTTGCTATGAGCTTCCCAGCTTCAACCAGCCTTTGCTTAAAGCGGAGGAATCTGGCCTTCACTGCAGGTCAGGATCTGGCCACCTGCACACACGTTCTGCAGGGCTTTTTCCTTGGCCCCACCATGCAACCAGCACAAGGGAAAGGGTTAGGAGAAGTCTGGTGGGGCTGGCTATGACCGCATCGCTGCCGAGACCTGAAGGGGATTCAGAGCAGGCATTACGAGCAAAAGAGTTCAGGAGAATGAAATGTGCACTGTTTGTCCTAGATGCTTGCTCACATATGCTAAGAGCACAGAAGATGTTTTGCTGCCAGCTCCTCCTATTTATTACACGTCTCACAATCTTTGGTGAAGCTCTTGAGCTTCAACTGCTGAAGAAGCAGACTTTACAGGAGACACCCAGCTCCCACTGCAGCGGTGTTCGTCTCGGACACGATTTCTCTGCCCTCGCGCGCACAGCAGGGTGGGAGAGGGGTCAGGAATTCAGATGATGCATGCTGGAGGTTTAGAAAAATCCCAGGGTAAATAATCCCATTACTGAACTCCCAGAGTAAGGAAGTTTTGCAGCTTCCTGAAAACCTGGGCCAGAGGACACAGCCTCACAGAGAAAGGGTCTGCTCTGGTCCTAAACAAAACAGCCACAATCAAAAAAGTGCACCAGTCACACCACCTTTCTAGATACCAACACTCTCTGTTTGAGCAATAAGCTACATGGGGAACGGAGTCTTCCGACGCAGAGTTTTGCTTCCCAAAAATACTTGCAATAAGCACGCATACAAAAAAAGAAAAAATATCTGCTGAACCGCTACAGCCTTTTCCTGGTAAAGGGGGAGGAAGACACAGCCACAACCGTCAGATTCAATTCCCTGAATGAGCACCGCTGCAATAACCCACACACTGTAAGAAAGCTGCAGAGTTTCAGTTTGTGGTGGCTTTTTAATTTAATGGGACTAGCTTGCAAACTACAAAGAGCAATTGCCCCGTAGGGAAATATGCTCTATCTACCCCTTTAATGCAAAAACCAACCATGTGTCTGAAACAGCGCATAGTTTGATTTATTAATAAACGGATTGGAAACTCCAGCAAGGAAATTACTCTCAGGCTGTACCTGTTCTGGGGTGCTGTTGGGGTGAAGGGCAGGACCAGGAACTGTGTGCAGTTCCTCTATGCAGAAACTTGGCCAGACTCCCAGAATAGGAGGCATGAATATGAACATCTGTATTAAAAGGCAGAAAGATATTATTATGCAAAAGCATTTCAGCTTCCAAGCCTTTCTGTTCCAGGACTTCTAGCAGTCTCTCCTTCCAAATTAGGATGAACAGCTGCGATGTATTTGGCAAGCTAACCTCTGCCCTCAATTTAGAAGCTTTTTACATCACAAAATAAAACACATACATTTTAAAAACCAAAGGGACCATTAAATCATCTGGCTTGACTTCTGTACAAGAAAGGCCACTGAATGTCACCCACTTACTTGAATATTGTGCTACAGCTAAACATGGTTTTTAGGCACACTTTTCAAAAAGGCATCTGATGGTTTTGGAGAATGGGAATCCTCAACGTTACCCGCAGTAAAACACAGAGAAATAGATCTGAGTAACACACTTTTGTGAACTGTTAGAGCCTGTTCAAGTAAAATTATGTCCGTCAATGCAAATGAAGACGGTTGGTGCAGACTTTAAACCATTCCTGCAGTATTTTCTAAGGCCACAGAGGACATGTGACAATTCAAAATAGGGCAACCCACTCTCCAAAACAGCAGGCCAAACAGTGCAAGACAATGCTGTTTTGCAGAATAGCATCAAAAATCACTGAAGAGCACTCAGAACATAGCACCAGAACCTACAAGTTAATCCTTAATATGTCCACGTCTGTAGCATGATGCAGTTACCACTTATCTTTAGACATGGCAAGACGTGCCTCATTTAGAGCTATGTCCCACAAATACTTTGTAAGGAAAGCCTGCACGCACAACTGCCAAGAAATTCTGTTTAACAAAAAACGAAAATCAGCTTAAAAGAAAGCAGAGCACATCAGGATTTTTCAGTGTAACCTTCCAAAAAATAAGCCAGTTATGGAAGTTTGCCAGGAAACCACAAGATCTTTCATCAGATTTCTTAAATCCGGGATGCAACTTCTGGTCTAAGCCAGAGACTACTGAGATAGACCAGTCTTTTTGCTGGTCAAGGGGAGGAAAAGCCACCGACTATTTGGGTATAGCATTTGAAATGGGATGAGTGCATATCTAACCCATACTAGGTGGGTTTCTGCTCATGGGCCAGGTGGCAAGCCAGACAGAAGAGAATTCTTAGCCACAGGCTTTCCCATGTGGTACAAGACATTGCCCTCTTCCCAGATGCTCATTTTCAGCACCTGTAGGAACTTAGGAGCTCCAAAACCTGCCACCTCTGCCGAGATTTCTGAGCAAGGCTTGTTACATGGCTCTGTTAATCACAGCTTTACAGTCCCGCAGAAGGACTTGGCTTTTCCCTGCCATTTTTAAACAAAGGACCTTCCCACACACAAACCACCACGTTCCGCAAAGGAGCGCGAAGCTGTCGCAGTAGGGGTGTGTAGTGGGGCCGGGGGAACCACAGCGTGACAAAAACACTTGCTCTTTCATACTGCACTGTCTCTGTGGCTTTCACCAAAGCAATAGGATGTGTCACCCAAGGAAAATAAAAGCAGATGACACACACGCATTGAAAGTTACATCACTTGTGAAAGAAAGTGCACAAGAGCATCCCGCTCCTCAGCGTACCCTGACCTCCAAATCAGTTAGCAGCAGCACAGAGGCAGGAGTCTTATGAAAGGGATGGGAGAGAAGAGGGTATTGGTGTAGGCCTTCTGTTTCCCATTATATCAACATTTCTCCCCTTTCATAAACACATAGGATGGCAGCAGCTGTTAAAAGCAGCTGCCTATTTAACTGTATTTCACTGAAAATTTACTCTGCCCAAATCTTTTATTCTCAATTCTGCATTAATCCAACACCAAAGGGATGAGGTTGAAGGAAAACATGTGTCTTTGGGCAGAGGAATTAGCAGAAACAAACACTGGGCAGGCTTAGCTCTGTGCCTGGCTGAAGCTTACAGCAAATATTTCAACCCCTCGCTCGAGCACCCCTGTACTCAGTTGCACAGAGCTTCTAAAAAGCTCTTTAGCACAGCAGACACCTAGACAGGTTTCTCCCAGATGATGCAGGACATGGGAGAATCTCTCCCAGCTCAAGCCTCACCTTCTCCCTCCAATTCTCCCTTTTCACCCCCCCAAAGCACGCTCTCCTCCCCAACATTCGGCAGCCCATCCCTATTTTGAAACCTTCCCATCCTAAGCTTGCTCTGTCTCCCCACAGCAGCAACCGATATATCAGCTTGTGCCCCACCATCTGCACAGCAGCATCTCCCACCCATCCCAGCTGGCAAGAACTGGGCTTTCCATCACCGCATCTTTCCTCCTGCTGGCAAAGTACCAGCACCCCCAGGGAGCACCCAAATCCACTCACACATCTTCCCTGGAACCTGATATACATCTTGGAAGGGCTATAGCTACAGGACACCACTTTCTTGGACCACCTGTGCTCCACACATGGCTTTGCAAAAAAGTTCAACCTCTTAAGCACAGAGATCTCTCTACTTTCTTTTTTCCCTTCCCTGAAGGCTGCTATTCACAGCCATTTAAAATTAATGCTAAAGTGGTGCCAAGTTTAAATTTTTCTTATAAATATCTAATCCACCGCTGAAAATAAAGCGAGGACACCAACAGGAGACTGTTTGCAAAGCACAGCTCATCAGCAGTCCCCGAGCAGGGCCCTGTGGGAACACAACCTCTTAGTTTCCATCAACATCTTGCATGATTATTTTCAGCCGTTCACAGTTTCAGTGGGAACAGCTGGCTGCGAGCTGGGATGGGGCCAAGCAGTAGTGAAAAGGAGAAGGAGATTGTCCCAGGTGACGGACACATGCTGGGGAAGGCAGGAGACCCCATCTACTCGCAGACTGTTGCTCACATAACTTCCACTTCTGTCCCATCACCTCTGTCCTTATGCAGACACTTAAAAAGGGAATGTCATCACAAGCTAATCCTGCTCCTTTTTATTTCCTCCCTTTCATTCATTTACTCCCACTGGTGCCAGGTTTTCTTCTCATCTAGCTAATTTTTGTGGTCATTTTGGACCCACAAGCATCCTTGATCAACTCCCTCAAAGTCTACTTTTATGAGAGGCAAGGAAATTTCTTCTACTCAAGGGGAAGAAAAAAAGAAAAGAAAAAAAGCCTTCTCCATTGACCAATACACCCTCCCAGGGCATCCAGCCACCCAGCAAGAATACGCTGCAAAGTTGTTCTCCAACATTTTATGCTCTGTCACAGCACAACTGCCCTTGGATCTCTTCCAGGACACCCAGGAATCAGGGAAAGGCACTGGGAAAGCAGACTCAGTGGATCAACCCAAAAGTTCAAACCCAAAAGTAAAGTAAATCACTCAAGTCTGACTGATGGGCAGCAAGGTCACAACCGCTTCCCTCTGGGTGAGAAACATAAACCCTCCTCTGGAAAAGGACCTTGGTTTTTCACCATCTTTGTTGAGATTAGAAGGAGGACTTCAGACACCAAAACAGACCAACAAGTCAAACTTCCATGATGTTAATATTTCACTTCTATCATTTGCTCTCTTCAGAATTCACACATCTATGGCTCTAGACATGGGAAAGACTAAATATCTAAGTAAACAGCAACACATTGAATTAATCTGTGTTAGTGCAGCTACCAACAATGAAGTTTGCACTGGCAGGAGTACAGGTTCCCATTGCCTCTTTTGAAAAAGGAGTTATCCAATTCAATTTAAAAAAGCGCTAACAGCAACTACACAGCTGAGAGGGAAAACATTTGTCTTGGAAAGCAAGCAGAACCACCACCTCATCCCCCCCCTCCTTTTTAGAAGGAATTCAGTAAATATTCTACCTTGATGCTGTATAAGCATTCTTCAGCAACATCTAAAACATCCTTGTGTTATCAACACTGCTTTGGTCACAAATCCAAAACATAGCGCCATACCAGCTACTAGGGAGAAAATTAACTCTGTCTCAGCCAAAACCAGTACAAGGGACTCACAGGGACAGCCTGGAAAGGCTCTCCCATATGGGGTGACAGGTTAAGCCCTGAGTTGATTGAGCATCCAAGTCTTATCTCTCACCCAGCATCTTTTAAACTGGTAAAGATTTTGCGAGAGCGGTTGCACACCACTGTCTTCAGACTAGAAGGACATTGCTGTACCCAGGTGTCCAGGGAAAAGCCCTGGAAAAACCCAACTGACAGAGCCACCAGCTCCTGTTTGCAAAGCGCAGCGCTGGCTCTAAGGGACCATGGCCCAAAAAATCCCTCTTTTCCCATCTCCCACCTGCCTGCCTCCCCACTCTCTCCAGATGCAGCTCCAGTTCAGTGCTGGCTGTTTATAGCCTGAAACACATTTTGCAGATGCTCTGCAGTAAAAACCTTTGACACCTATAAAGCACTATAAATCATAGGGCACGTTAATCACCCAGTCTGAGCCCATAATCCTAACTCGGGCACAACAGTCAATGGGTTTTGCAGACTCCCTCCCACAGGCATTTTGCCTACATCAGGGCTAAGCCAGATTCAGCATTAGTCAAACATCCTCACCCCGACAGTGTTAGGCTGCACCAGACAAGTTATCAAACACTGTGGCTTTCCTAGGGTGTCAAGGACTTGGGATTTCCCATCCTTCAAACAAGCATTACTGAAGTAGGAAACATCTTTCACATGGAACAAGCAGGAATTTACAGAGGCCACAGTATCTAGTCAATGACCGACTATTTATATTGAAGAATGGCTTTGGAGGAAGAACACAACCCAAACCCATTAAGGCTGAAACTGTATTTATTGAATTGACTGTAATTTAGAATGCTGCCTGGCCTTTTGGTCAAGCAGTCATGAATATATCAACTTTCTGGGCTTGTACCTCCATAGTAGGATCTAAAGGTGACCAGCAATGATCTTCTGTAGGCTCATCTAAGCAGGCAATGGCTTCAGCATCAGCCTTGCCCATGGCAGGTTTATCCTAGCCTCTCTAGTCTGAGGATGTGGGTCTCAACAATAAGCAAGATCATGGCAGGTTAAGCCCAGTTTCTGAGGCTAGCACACTGCCCTGCTCCTTGCCAGTCTACCATGGGACTCTTACCCAGCCTAAGAGAGGTCTTGCTCCTTCAGAAGGCCAAAATATGCCATTCCCAGATAGACCCAGTAACATTCCTTGCAAAGTCTGATCTGATGGCACCACACACAGCAAATGCAATTCCTGCCTGGCTCAGCTGACCACAGACCTTCTTTAGGGAATATGCAGTGAAGAGAATGAGATAGGGGAGAAAAACCATGTTATAATGACAGCACAATACCCTGTGTAAATTCAGTTCAGCCTCACAGGCTGGCTGCAGTCACACTTCAGACGAGCTCTTCTTTGGCAGACAGCCTTGGGAAAAATTGAGAGAAATCCTGCCTTTTCATCTTCCCCACCGGGAAGGAAATTCCCACCACTGCTGAAGCTTGAGTGCATTTCAGCATTCAAACGTCAATGAGCAAGACAACATTTGAACAGCACCTGTGCTCCCAGGAGACCCACCTGCAACCCCAGACACAAGGTGAGGTCTGCACTTTTCCCTGACCCCCAGGCATCTCCCACAGCCAAGAGAAACAGATTTCATGACTGAGCAAGACCGCAAACATGGACAGCACAATTCCTGCAAGGCAGCGCAACCATGAGGGCGACAAACCTGAGGGAGTTCAGCAAAACCTGCAAGCAGGAGCCGGAGGCTGGGCAGGGTGAGGTGTCCACAGGCAGCCAGGAGCATCTCAAACCCCTTCCCTGCACAATCATCCACCCTGTGTCATCTCACAGCCTCCCTGGAAAATGAAGGGCTCAAAGGTGAACTTAAAGGATGTTTAAGTGATGTGTAAAGCCCTGAAAACAGGGTAGTTTTGCTTTCAATTCCAAGCATCGGGGAAAATTAAAATCCATAAGAAAAAAAAAATCAATATTTAATCCAACAATTGGATTTTCCTGCATTTAGCCCATCACTCCAACATAATCAGACACATCCATTCATGGGGATTCAGCTCTGAATCACACTGGTCATGTTCAACATGCAGCATCCAATGCCTTAGTGCCCAACCTCAAATCAAACAGGATTGAAAAAGCATCTTTCCATCAACAACTCCCATGTCCTCAGACCTACAGTCATAAACATTAACAAATTGAAACCGCATGGCAAAGGGCAAATTCACCCATCCTCTAATAGTGGTTTTCAGCAAAGCAAGCAATTTCTGGGACCAGTGACCTTTGGCCGTCTGGGGATTAGCACTGAAGACCCAGCAAAGTCCCAGCTCCAAAGCCTATAGTCACACAAATATATCACACCAACAGGGCTTAGATCATCTGTTCAGGTCATTTAACAGCTCTTGCCGAGCAGGAATTACAAGACTCTTTCACTATAAAGTGAATTAATACACATATCACAGACACAGCACAGCA
Organism: Harpia harpyja; assembly: GCF_026419915.1. NCBI lineage: Eukaryota > Metazoa > Chordata > Aves > Accipitriformes > Accipitridae > Harpia > Harpia harpyja. Next base: position 2,446,275 of record NC_068956.1, on the reverse strand, counting down.
ATCCATTATGTCGATGGATCACAGCTCCTCATTTGTCTTTTCACAAAAGGACCCAAAAAAGCATCAGAAGCCTCAGTTCAAGGCCTCATGATGTTTTTAACCAGATGGACCATCTTGAATCATTCACATTTCACTTTAAGGGAATAAATTTTAACAGCAAACGCCCAATTCATTAGGAAGGGTTTGATATCTCATTTATACTGACTTACAGCTACATGAGCAGCAAGATACTTTAAAGGCAGGGAGAGACATTACAAGTATTAGATATTCCCCCCACCTCCCCTCCCATATCTATACAGTTCAGACACCTTGCATTTATTTAAACAGAGGATTAGGAGATGCGCTATGTAAAAACACCATCTCCGAAAGAAAAGCAGCAGTGCAGCTCCTCCAGTGCTGCTGCTGCTTTCTAACGAGCATGTTCAGCTGCCCCATGGGCCATAACAAACCCACTGCCTTCACCTCTCACACCAGGGCATCTGCACAAAGCATTTATTCAAATCATAAGGGGCAATTTGGTTTCTAATCTCCGTTACAGCATCTCTCCAATTTTTCCTGCTAAGTGAGCACTGCTGATGTTTTGATGATGCTGCTTGCAGAAAGGACAGGGAGATGCATCTGGCTCTGGGCATTTTTGTATTTCTCCACTGCTCTTACACATGCCCCAGCAGTCCCCATCTCTTTGCTATGACCACAACATGCCCATACGAGAACATGTTTTGATAGCTCAGCAGCAGCCAACGCATGCCATACCACACAGCATTTATAATGTACCAGTTATGCTGGTGGTGTCACCCTCGATAACACATCAGCAGTATTGTGAGCAGAAATTAGGAGTAGCTGTGCTCCTTGCTGGGTTGCTTTAACTGCTCTGTGCAACCACTTGTCAGGTGGTAGGAAGAGGTAAAGTATCAGCTAACATATCTTCTGCCTTAAACGTGTCTGTAGCTGATCAATGGACTGAGAGCACCTTTGTATTATCCAATTTTAAAAAAAAGCTACAAAGCAAACACACACGTGTTCAGCAAGTCTTGCACTGCAGTATCCCAGATGGGACATGCTGCATCAGAAGGCAATAGATGCATCCATCGAGCCTTTTCTTCCCCAAGTACCAAAATCTGGATGCTTGTCATGGAAACATTGGCATAGCCATAACCATCCAAGGAGGAATTCAGAGATAGAAGCCTCAAAGCAAATTATCAGGGTGAACATCTCACAATCTAGAGCAGAGCACCTGAGGTCATTTTTGGTTGCTATTTTGGCAACAGGTGCAACTTCCAAGTCTCAGATCAGCTTTTCCAGCACAGGGAACACCACGATGGGCTGCAGCTTCCTCCCATCTCTTCCATCAGCCCCCTGGAAACCCTCAAACTCTGGCCCAGTCTCTCTCAAGAAACTCACTCCAGTAATAGGTGAGAAATCAGTGCCCTCACAGCCAACTATCTAAGCCTTTAAAGTTTCCTCCTTCAGCAGGGCTTTATCTTCAAGAGCTCCAAGGCACCAACCACATCTGCTATCAGCCTTTCTTCTTCCCCAAGCTGAGCACGGCAAGTTTGAAGTCATCGCTTTCCAAATACTTTCTAGGAAAGGCTTGGCTAAACCCCCTGATAACATGTAATGAATTTCCTGGGAAGCAGAGGCAGCCTAGACTTCTGTCTGGAAACCAAAGATAAAGGGGGGAAAAAAAAAAAGTATAAGAGCCATCTCCTCAGGCTGCTGCTGCTGGAGTAAGGACAAAAGAAACGTGGAGATTTCTTGAATATCAGAAACAGGACAAGTCCAGTTTTGTCCCGACTTGTCTGGGGATCTTTAAAGGGTTTGAAGGTCCCTTTTATGCCTATATCCTTCCTTAACTTTAAGGTGTTGTTCCCATCTTCTTCCCCCATCCCCTCGTCAAGAGCCCAAAGCCTCTTTTTCCTGCACGGACAGCACTTGGCCACCAGTCCCCAGATCTACTTGCCTACACAGACTACAGACACACTAATTATTCAGCCCTGTTTTAAGCTGTTAAGTCAAGGTTGGTTTTCAGTGCAACCCAGGATGAAAACTGGAGGTGGTAAAGGTCCATCCCTACAATCTTCTTTTGGATTGCTGTTCTGGTTTTGGAGCTTCACCAGCCACTTAGGGACTTTCTGGGGCATTTTATGTGGGTTTCTTTAGGCAAACAACCTACTGACATTCAGTAATTCTGAGCTCACCTTCCACGATTACTTTTTAAGGCAACACAATGCACACAGTTGCTTCAAGGAGGACAGGAGAAGCAGCATCTGCTATGTCTGCACCTGAAAAGGTGCAAGAGCAAACAGGAGGAAGGAGGGATGACGGGCTCCAACGATGTAATTTTTCACCCAGATAATTAGTACAATGCCTAAAGAAAAAACAGTCGGAGGGAGCACATCTGGCAGCTATAACAAGGAAATGCCACAATCTGAATAAAACCCTGGAGGCCCGTAATGTCAGAAAAGTCACAAGGCACCTTTGTGTATCCGAGAGGGGCTGGCCTGGCCATTTATCACAGGGAGCTTGCGCATGGATCGCTTCAAAGTTTCTGAATAAAGTAGTAATGACAAAGCATTAGAAATTCTCTAAGCCATTGCTATATGAGCTAATCAATCACCTATAAAAAGGTCAGCCCCGTCCAGGGGCCACTTATAATATTACCCAGAGCCTGAATTCACAGGCAGACAAGTTAAAGCTGCAGCGAACACAACTATGACCCACCAAGTTAGCTGTGATTCCTGGTGGCATCGGCCACAGTGCCACACGAGATGCTGTTCCTAGCTCCTCACCTCCAAACCCATGGGCAACAGCCAGTGCCATCAGGAAGGCCCTAAGCACATTCACAGGTACCAGGGAGCAGTGTCCGTGTTAGGATGATTCTTGGGATTCAAAATTCATCAATGCTGGCCACCACCAAGTCATCTCACAACAGCTTGAGTTCCGTGCCTCGGTTTACCCAGTTACAGATTAAAAAAAAAAAGCTGGCAGAGGGATTTATGCCACTTCACACACAAAACATAGGAGGGTTTGGTATTTTGCCTGAGTATTAGCAATTCCATTTATTAACACTGGAACGCTATACTGAGGAGGGAAGGGAGGTATCTGGAGAGTGCTGAGCAAGAACTGGCTGGCTTGGGAAATTCTCAATTCCCTCCCACTTCAACATGCCCATCTGCTGCAGAGGCCTCAGGTCAGGAAGGCTGAGGCCCTTTGCCAAGCCCTATTAAGTTTTTATTGCACTAAATCAGAGCAGCCCCAGGAAGGTGTTGAGAACACATCTCGGTATTTTCCCCAGCAAAGCTATAAAAGCCTGTTTATCAAGAGGGACGGTGAATGAAGCAACACTCCTGGCCCAAGGTGCTTCCAAAGAGCCTGTAATAATTAGCTACTGCCGCCCTTCTAATGATCAGGTACCAAAGACTCTCAACCCGCAATCCATCAGCGCATAACATGGCAGCTCCTGAGCTCCACAAACTGTGGAGCATCTGCTGCTGGGTTCAGAGGAGCTGATGCACTCGCTAGACAAGGCATTGCTCCGGGCTTGACAGCTCTTCACTGATGGGAGCAGCAAGCCTGCAAAGCTACAGCAATGAGGAGACATCTCCGCTACAATTACTGAATATTACTGTCAGAAGAGGACGGAGGCAGAAGGGGAAAGGTTGCAGCAGCTACTTGTAGGACCAGAGCAGCCATGTCCCAGATGGGGAAGAGATGACCTGCAAGGACACGCGTTTGGGGAGAGGACAACAAAAAAAGAGCAAGGACACTTACTGGCACATAGAAATGGAGTCTAAATACAGCAATGGGGAAATGCCACACAACGGCAGTGCTGGAAGCAAGGCTTCAGGAGTAGCTCTCCCGACATCAGAAGCTGATGGGCACCAGCAACCAGCATTTCCAAGCTCTTGGGCCAGGTCCCTGTGCTGCTCCCATCAGCAATTAATGGGGATCTCTGAGAAAGGAAGGGTGGCAATGCCTTGGATGTGTAAAAACGAGCTTTAAAAAATATGAGGCTTCTGGGAGGCACAGGGGCTTTAAACAGGCTATGTTCATATATGCCTCAGCCCTACAAAGCTACACTGAAAGATGGTAAGAAGGATTTTTTTTTTAAGCTAGATTCTGAACAAGTTGTGTTTTTAAGGACAAAAACACATCAGTGTTATACCCAAAATCCAACCCATGTTGCATTGGCCATCAGTCCTGACCACCCCCAAAGCTTTCAAAGAAATCCACTCCTGAGCTTGGACATGCATCTCATTAGCTCCAGTTTCACCATCTTTCCAGATTCTTAACAAGGGTTTGGTTTATTAGATGCTCAGGTTAACACCTGTGGGATCAGAGCATTCAGGAAGCAGTGGGATTTCTGTATGTATAAGATGTCATCACTAATACTGCTCCTTTCACTCACACCACCTCAGGGGTGTTTACAAGAGAAATGGGAGGAAGAAAAGAGAAGTACCATGAAGTGCAACATTCACAGAAAGCTCATGAAGAGACGTCCATTTAAATGTTGTAGATGACATTGAAGAGCAGAAAAAAAAAATCACAGGGATCTCGCAGTTTCAGTCACCTGGGATCCAAAGCTGCTAATTTTGGGTTCCTTCCCAGGTGATGATGGCCCTTCTTACTGCACCTAACCAAACCAGGCACCTATCCTTGCCTATTCTTGGCAATTTTCTGGAGGAAAAGATAGTTTTGTAAATGTGGGAAGCGTCCAAGGGAAATGGGGGAGACAAGAAGAGTTCCCAGTCACATTTTGTCTGCCTCAACTTTTATCTCAGAAGGTTCATGGTTGGGAAGTACAGCATCAGCTGTGCCTGCTGCTAAGCAGAGAAGCCAAAGTCCTTTGCAAATGGTGATAGTATTTTATCCTATTTGACAGGGAACTAGAGATAAATAAAATAAAGATCCCTAGATTTTTCAATACACAGTAACTGCAAAAATAACCAGCCAGCCAATAAAAGTGCCACCTTCTGTTTGTTGCATAGATGAAAAATGATCATTGCCATTTTCTTCTACAGAATATCTCTTTCCCCACTCCCACCTAGGATGATTTCCTAGGTGTGATATTTGCTGTGTACGGACAACGTGGTTTTGCAAGCAATAAAAAACCAAAAAACCTGAACAAAACCAGTTCTTAGATTTAACTTCATGTTTATACAATGCAACCCATCAACATCTCCCATGTGAATACTGATCCTGCAACATCTCTGGATGGATTTTAAAAGATGCTGCAGCCAGCGCTGGACTCTACCCCGGGAGCAAGAGCTATTCTAGTGTCATAACACCCAGCAGCAGTTCATTTTGGGTGAAGCACACAAGCTGTGCACAGAGCACTGTGTTTATACACTGCAATTAGCAGTGCCGCGCTCTGTGTTTAATTGCTGGCAATCCATCAACAGGATCGTGGTATCTGGGAGCTGCCTTGGAAGCTGCCATCTGAACTTCAGACCTCTGAAAGCCCGTACGGCAACTACAAGCCCAAGCTTATTTACCCACAGTTTCTGTGTTCAGGGCAATAGAGCCCTGTTAAGATGATGCACTGACTTCATAAGAACTACCTCGGTTGAATACCTGACGAACAAGCTGTAGTTAGATCACAAATTGCTTCCTCACACCAGCCACAGATTATAATGGTCTGAATCTCAGTAAGACCATTTCTTCTTTTTTATATGCCTTTCATTAAAAATTTAAAAAACATGAAAGGGGGTCTTGCCATTAAAGCTGAAGGCACACAATAGAAAAAGGAATTTTTCAGCTGTTCAAAATTTAAAAAGGAGACCAAATGTGCAGGTTGGGTGCCTTCAGCCCCCCTCCTCCATTCTCAAAAGGTCAGAGGAAAGCAAGACAATTACAATTCTAGCAAGCAGTCTCCCAAAAAACTTAGAACTCAAGCTTACAATTAAAACTCATTTTCATGTAAATTTTTAATGTGTAGTAGAAAGCCTGATCCGCATATATTTGGGGGGGAAGGAGAGGAAGCATTAAAACTCTGGCTGTTGAGCTGCAGCACAATTCAGAAGAACATTCACAGTTATCAGCAGATTTCAAGGACTCGAGGTTGGGTCATAACCCAAATTTAAGTGAAGGCCTTTTATTCTAGAAAGTTTGATTTTTTAAAAAGAAAGCAGATAACCATGCTGGAGCCTACACTAAAAAAAGTTGCTTTTTGAATACATGCCTTGCCTTCTGATAATTACAGGGTATAAACAAAACATGTACATACCCTATTCCTTCCTTCCCAGGTAGCTCTAGATTTTTGCAAGACTTAAGACCTCTCAAGTATGCCATACACCTTTTTATAGAAACCATGCTCAGGAAAACATGTATTATACTACAATTGCATCTACTCCGGTCTTGCAGTGGGCTGAGTTTCTCTAGGGTCAGATACAGGGCAATACAATAGGTATTACCATCAATATGCCACTGCCTTTGTGTAAAGCAAATAGGCACCTAAATTATGGTATGGTATTTTCCTGGTTAATCTTTCACAGATACACCCAAATACTGTGGCTGGATATATATCAATTGGCTGGAGCCAATTAGCATATGTAACACCTCCTATCCCAATCCAATACCTTGGGATCTTGGCAAGTTCTCACACACGCCAAGTCCTCTCACGGAGACCAGAGATCACTAAACCCCAATGCTGGGAGCACCTTGTATCTTGGGGTAAGTCCATCCCTGCTTCGGAGCTTCACTCAGCTGCAGAGATTGGAGTTTGCCATACAAGTGGTCCTGAATTTAAGTGATACCATGAAACCCTCTCCCACCCCATCTGGAGAGGCAGAGGGATGCCAATACTAGTTTTCAGCCCGTAGAAGTTACCTTGCTTGCACAAACAGCCAAGGACTATTTTGCAGCTAAAAAAAAAAAAGAAAAGAAAAAAGTTTCTCACTCATTTTACATATATCCTAGAGATCACACCCATTGTCTGCAGATGCACATGCAAATAGACCTGTCCAACAGAGGACAATTTGCCTTCATTTGCATTTTCCCCCTCCAAATACAGTGTTACAATCAAGCTCGTTCCAGCACTAACACCTGCAAGGCACTTCATTGACAGCAAGATGGGAACAGATTCTTCATACTTTGGTTTTGCATAGCCTGTAGCTCATTTTAGACTTTCTTCTCTTCCTCCTGCAATAGCTGTTTTCTCCATTTCTGTATTCAACAAAGTGGAAGTTGAGGCCTCATGTAGACCTTAAAAAGCCCAACTCAGACTGGACATTTTTAAGCCTAGCTCAGGTACCTTTAAACACAACAAATTCCTTTCTAGCACTAGAAAAACAATTGAAATTACAAGTAGAATTGGAAGGCTGCCACTAATATTTTTTTGGTAAAATAAATCACTGCAAGCAGAGTCAGCTTTCACTGACAAATTAAGTCAATGGCAATTTTTCTATGGTTTTTTAGCTACGAAGCATAATGTTCTGGTTCACAAGGCATACGGAATTAGGCATTTTGAGTATTTAAGTACATGCACAGATGCCAAGACATTACATCCCACTGTTTTCCTGACAAAGTCTTAAAAACCCACCTACACCCACCACTACGGATGTGCCCGGGTATTTGCCCAAAGGAAACTTCTGCTGGCTCAGAAGCAGTCACTCTGACCAAGCTAGCCAGACTGAAAGCAGAGGAAAACCAGCACAAACATTTCTACTTTGCAAAAGGAAATTTGTTTTACGCTGCACAAACGCAAGCCATGACTTTTCAATTCACATGGGAGCTCCTGGCCAAGCTGCACCACCAACAATCGATGCAATTCAGAACCAGGAGCATTTTTGGCATGGGATCTGCTGCCCAGAAGTGTTTTCTCCTTAACAGCCTCTTTTCCAGAGGAAAGGCACTCCACAGCCAGGAAGATCCCTGGTTATAGACTTAAAAATAAAACAGAGAAACTAACTGTCACCGGAGCAAAACTAAGCCCTCAAAAAAGCAATGAAAGGATCTCCTGGGAGCACTGCCAGAAGAAATGAAATTTAAGTTTTGGGTTGGGGCTTTTTTTTATTTCTTTAAGTAGTAAGCATGCTAAAAAAACCCCAGACAGCATGAGAGCACAGAAGAACAGTAATACACAACCATTAGCCAGAAGATGTAATGGGACAGCTTTGACAGCAGTTTTTTCACACTTCTTCCTATAAACACGTCAGTCAGGTCTCACGAGACCCCATCTCACAGCCCCAAACAACAGGGAAAGCACAAGTCCAGCCCTGCTGCCTGGATTCCCTCTGTCAGAGCTTTTAAAAACTGCATTTATCCAGGGGAGGAAGAAGTCACCTCTAACAGCTGTGCCGTTTATTACCAGCTAGTTCTCACCTCTTGCTGCCTTTCCCTACCTACAAACTTTTTTTCACATGCACAGAAGCTAGAAACTAGGCAGAAACGCAGGTCCGACGCATTCAGCCAAAGAAACACAAGCACACCAATAAGACACAGAGCAAGGAGCAAAACAGAAGTCTGCCTCAGCACCAAAAGGAAAATACGGACAGATTTGGCCAAACCCATACCACTCAATCCCTTTGAGAACCACGACCAACTAACCATGCCCCTCTGCTACGTCAACCACATGGTGAGAACTTCTCACTGACCTCCAAGCCACAGGGCCAGTGGTTTCCATGATCTATCCAAGCCAACAATAAAAAAAAAGAAAAAAAATCAAATATCCAGCCCTTTCAACCAAGATCCACACCCATCCCAAAGTCACTAGGAAGAGGTGACGCGGTCAACTACCCACCTTGGTGGTGTCGTCATGTGACCGCTGGTACCGTTTCCAGCGGCAGCCGTAGATCCCGGTCAGACAGGACAAACATAGCTGCGGCTCGTAGTACTGCAGCGGTTGGTGTTTAACCATGCTCCTTCCAGCCCCTCAGGAGCGAGGTATCAGAAATCCATCAGGTCCTGGGAGCGCCCTTCAGCAAGAGGAGAAAATAAAAGGGGGTAAAAAAAAGGAAATTAAAAGTGCCAAGCAATATTTCAATATGTTAACAAGCAATTTAATAATTAACCATGTCCTCTGGCTATTAAGAGAGGAGGAATGATAATCAGATCTACTCCCAGCCCTGCCAACATCTCCAGCTTGTTACTCAACAAGACCAAGAAGTTTAATTAGTTTGCAAGTTTTATTTCCTTGTGCAGTTTCTCCCACACCGCTAAAAGCAAATGTATTCATAGGAGCTATCAGTAAGAAAAGCCACACAAGGACAAGAGCAGTAGATAGATTATTTACAGCCCAGATGATTAGATTTTTATGAATGATTGAAATGTAAAGAACCATACCCTCCACAAGCACAACCTTAAAATTGATTCAGAGACCTCTGCAAACTTGAAACCCAGCCAAGGTAAATCAGTTTATCTTGAGCATCCTATGGAGTCTGCAAAACAGTCCCAGATGAAGAGCTAACACTTCTGTGCATGCTGGAAGAGGCAGGTATTACCCTCTCCCTTTATATGCTTCTCCAACAAGGGCTCACAGGGATGCAGAGCTGGTTGCAGCCTTCACCCAGGAGAAGGATCCCCTCTCCACCAAACAGCCTTCTCTCCCAAAGGACCAGACTGACTCCGATGCAACTGCGCTATTTGCCATGCGTGGGAACATCACTGTTTCAAGGGAAGTACTCCGCTCCATCGGCTACAGGCTTTGTGCGTCACAGGGTTTTGTTTTGGTTTTTTTTATATATATATTTAGATGCTTGCTTTTGTCTCTGGCGAGATTCGTATCAAGAACAGACCAAGTAATCATACGCTCTTACTAATTCATAGAGTCAGCGTTCGGGGATGGGAACCTCAAAGCAAGTATTTGCCAGTCTGGTGACATCATGCTGCTCTCAGCTGTACTTAACTCCCACCTGGGGTTTTCCACAGGTTCCTGGTACACACGTGTACACCCACAGCCCCACACATTGCTGTTGCGTGGATAGTCGGCGCGCTACAAGCGATGCTCAACAGCAGTTGAGCTTGCAAAGTCCTCAGCTACCTTTCCAGAGCGTGCAGTTTCACGCATGCTACGTGGGCAGTCGGGAAATTGCACCCTCTCTAGGGTAAACGCTTCATTTCCTTATACGCAGGATCCCCAGTGCTCAGGTCTTGCAAAAAGCTATGGCAGCTGCGAGCAGCAACATCCTCACTGGCATCAGCAAAGCGTGACAGGGCTTAAGGAGATAACCTAGCCACCTAAGAGCCTTTCGTTGCCACATCCCATGGAAGGAAGCCGCCAAGGATGGGGTTGGCTGTTTTTCATTACAGCCGATGCATAAGGGGATGCCGCAGGCATTGCAAACGCTGCGGCAGAGTCTAGAAATGTCAGCGAGGACACAGACAGCTCAACCCTTCCAGCTTCTGTCCTTCTTTGTGCCCGTTGACGCTCTGTGCTTCATGCTGACAGCCTAGGACAGCCCTGTGCTGACTTTCTCTGACCAGGACTCATCATCCTGGAGGCAGACAGATCTTGCTAGTCGGTCGTTGTGGTTTCAAAGCCCATCAGACCGTTACCGTGCTGTCTCCAGAGCCCACAACCCATAGGTCCTCTGCCTTTCTCTTACACAAACCCACAAAGTGTAGCTTTGTCCTTTCGACAAACCTCTCTCTAATGCTCTGGGCGCTGCTCGAGGCATCGACCCAGGCAGAAGACGTGAGACATGCAGGACTTGCATATCTGTTTGTAGCTGGCCCAGATCCCCACGTGGTTTTGTTCATCCCCTCAGGGAGGACATGCAGGACAGAGGCACGAACACATCCAGTTTGAAACGGGAGCTGTTTGCTGATCATGTCACCCCGTGCTCTCCCAGCTCATCTGCCCCCAAGCGCTGCCGTGTTACCTCCATGGCCTCATGCTTGAGGTCACCTCCCTGCCTGCGTTTCATCTCTTCTCGTGCTATTTATAAAGCTCAGCATTAGTCACTGCACAAGTTGCCTCCTATCTTCAGCTTTTGTCTGCTGCAAGATTGTACCTACAAAATGAGTTTCCCCGGTCTGCCTTCCCCACGCGCCGGCAGCATACTGCGGGCAGAAACAACTGTCAGTTAGAATAGGGCAGAAACACCGAGGGCATGCAAAATTAGATGCTATTTAAGGGTCTTGGACAAAGCCCTAATCTCTGCCCTGAAGATGCTAAACAGCAAGTGATGTACAAGATGTTGTGGGACATAAGCAGGATGTAAAAGTTATGTATTGCCTATTAACAACTCCACTGCCGAGCCCCATATTACCATCCTAAAAACCTAGTAGGCTACAGTTATGAGAAATCCTTCACGAGTTAACCTCCAAAGGAGAGCATCTCTCCCAGTTTCCACCTCTTCCTGCTTTAGTCAGGCATGGCAAGAGGGCAGACAGACCACCTCTATCTCTAAAAGCTTTGACCACATATTTTATTTGCTAGCTTACAAGAATTGTGTTGCAAACACAAACACAAGCGGCACACTCGAGCATTTCATCACTCCAGTCTTCTGGAAAGGCCCTAGCTGTTTTCCAGCCCAGACGCTCGGAGAAGTGGTGCTGTACACCAGCCACACACATACAGAGCATCAAAGCTGGCAAACCCTGACTTTTCAAAAAGCAATCCAGATCATCTGAAGTGGTAGGAGCCTAGGAGCAGAGGCTGCCCTTCGGAAATAATATAACTCAAGTTATGGATCCATCATTCCATTAACAAAGTTGAATCTCAAGCACTTATTAAAGCTCCTAGCAGAAAATTCACAACTCACAGGAGGCAACAGATAAGGGGAAGGGAAGGGAATGGGGCAAGTTTGGGCCAGCCCCACCAGTTAGCAGGTACATGAAGAGTTCTCATCTCAGGGCTATCACCAGGACCCTCAATTCAACCGCTCAAGATACAAACATCACTCTCACGACCGCATATCCAAAGCCATCTGTTAAAGGCATGAACTTTGCTGCACAACCAGAGATAGTGGAGGCACGAAAGCCTTTTCAAACTGCATAGCTTTAGTAAGGTACGAGTGCACTTCAGAGATGTGGAGGGACCAGCAATCAACCCTTCCCCCCTGGAAAAAAATCCTACTAGGAACACCAACAGCCAGGGTAGATGCAAAAGCTTTGAGTTTATTGTCCAGTTCTGAAGAGGATCTACCAACCTCCCACAGAAGCATTTAACCCAGCATCTCCCAATCTCCTGGCAGAGTTCAGGAGGAACTTTTCAGTACAAAAGGGGAACCCAAAAGCACACCTGCCCACCAAGACCATCACCAGAAAGCACTGCTGGAAGGCTTTAAGAACAGCAGAATCTACTAAAAACAACCAAGAGGATAAAAATTACAAGCTAGGGAAAAATACAGCTGAAAAGGCTCCATAAGCCACCAAGAGAAGCTCCCACCCTGGTTCCTCTCACTGAACCCCAGCACAAGCAGATCCTATGGAAGCCCACAGATTCAGGCTGCTCTCCATAAAAGCAGTCAGGAGAAGCACAGAGAAAAGAAATCCAACATGAGTTTCAAGAAAAACCATCCCTAAACGCAGTTGAATTGCACGAGGCACAACCTACAAGCCTAAAATCATTCCCTCTTCTCTATGAACATCATGAGCAGATGCACAAAAGTCCACAACAGGAAAACACAAAACACAGCACCCATCCTCCCCACCACACGCAGACACCTGAGTAGTAACAAGAAATGCAGAAAGAGACTGAAGCACAGCAAGAAGATGCTGCTCAAGAGAAACCACACTGATACCATCTGTCCGGAGGTCCTTGCTTGGCCAAGATCATAGGCTGAATACTTCTCCTGCTTCCAGAAATGGATTTAACGGAGAGAAGCAGAAATTCCGTACCTTACAATCACCGTTCCCATGACATCTACAGCTTTGAGGTGGAGAAAGCAGGCTATGAATGATTCAAACCTCTGCTGGTTAGCATTACATACAGAAATGAAAACAGGAAGCAAGACAACATACATTAATTATTCAAATTCAGCAACGTGCACCAGAAGGGGGAAAAAAATTAAATAGAAAACACAAACCCACATAAGCTATGAACCTTGACTTTAAAGATGCATCATCTGCAAAGGCTACAAACTTCTTCGAGCTGAATAACTGAGTTTGCCAGCCAGCTTGCCCAAAAAGGGGAAGCAGGGAATAGTCCATCTGCAAATACAGCAGGAGCATTTTCTGAAGGCTCCAGGATGCCTAATTAGCACACAGTGAATTCCTGAGACACTGGACTGTAGGTATCCGTTACAGCCTGTGACACATTATTCCTTTCCAAACAGCTTTGGAGTTAAAAAAAAAAAGGCAAGAGAGAATTCAAGCTGCAAATTTAAAAGGGAAGCTCTCTGGGGACATCTGCCCTAAAAATTTGGATTTTTGTCTATATGAGTTAACTCCTCCATCCCTGTAGCCTTTCTGAGCAATACTCAGAAACCTGGAGCAGAGAGGGAACAGAGCAATCAAGACTGATTGTTAAACCATCTCAATGCCATCATTTTAGCAAAGGGAAGAGCAACAGCATGAGTCCTGAAGTGCACCGAGTAAATAATGTGAACAAAGCCATGGAATAGCAGGTTTAATAGCATCTAACCCTTTCACAAGGCTTGGTACAGTCCAAGCCTTCCCCTCTAATCCCCCTTCAAGTTTTTTTCTATCAACCCAGTTTCACGCAGGTCACACTGATCTCATTCAGCATCTTGGGACAAATCTTTTAATAGCCCAGAGACAAGCAGCTTACTGCGCATCCAGCGACACTACCGACAGCTCTACTCTGAATACCTGCATGGTTTGGTCAGGGTGGTTTGGGGGAGCTGGGAGCTATGGGTTCCTGCCTGCCTTACCTTGACCTGCTACCTCCAGCCTTCTTCCAAATACCCTAGGCTGGTTCAGTACAATAAGCACATGACTTCTTGCTTGAGCCTGCCAAGGGCTCTTAAATTGGATCAGCGCATACCAAAAAGAACCAAAACATAGCCAAGGATGCCTTGATGCACGCTTATGAATCCTGAAGTCCAAGGAGATGCTGGAGTGTGCAAAACCCAAGTACTTGGGGAGAGGAGGACACACGTGGTCTTCTACAACATCTCCATCCATCAAGATGTGGCTAGAAAGACCCAACGAATGGAAAGCGTAGGCTTTCCTTGAGGAGGCTCCCATGGTTTCAGAGGAGCAGATTTCTTTGGAGAGCACAGGGGACAGCAGAAAAACGCCATCACAGCCATACCTCCACATCTGGAGAGGCCAAAAGGCCATCGCAGCAGTGGGACATTCAATAGCCAAGCAGGCCTCAAGCACACAATGTGCAATCTCTCAATAATCAGGCCCAAGGAAACTTGCTCCACTTGCAATGCAAATAAATGCAGCTCCAAGGCTGTTTGAGATTTATCTTTTTTTTTTTTAGCTAACCCATTTTAAAAGAGCTTTGACAGATTCTACCAATTTCCACATTAAAAGAAGTGTTTTTCCTCTCATTGGTGACTCATGGGATCACTGTTTATCAAGAATCTCTGTATAATTTCAACATCTCCGTCTCTTATTAAAACTGCTATCAAGCTAGTTACACTTAAAATCTTGTTAAACAAATAGTTACCTATACAGATTAGGTGAAAACATCACTGATAACCAATTATCCCTATTGATATTCTTGTAAGTGTTCTTGTCAATTGTTTTCCTAATTATACTGGAAAAACCTGATTTTCCTTAAACACTTTCTAAACAATAGAAGTTAAGCTCTTCCAGAGCAAACCCTCCAATTCCATAGGCAAAAAAGAAATCCTTTCTCTTGCCCAGCAAGGACTGAAATGATTTAAAGCATTAGAAGGAACTGATCTAAATTCTTGTGACTTTCACAGACTTTTCATGGTTTTCATAGCAATCTTTTCTTTAATATACTGAACTAATCCAAACCAAAGTAATGCAATTTCACTCTCCCCGACTTGGAAGATGGAAATGGAAGAGGGACAATATCCCCATCTGTTTAATAACAGAAAAACTTGCAAAGGGATGTTTGCTACAGCCGTTCCCACAGGAGGCAATCTATATGCGCACACACACACTGAGCAGTACTTTCCACATTTTGTTGGCCCAGACCCAGAACATCTCAACTTGCACGACCAAGATTTAATTTCAAGGCGGGAATGGTAAGAGAACACCCCAAAGCCATAAAGAGCCTCAACTGCTTAGATGACGCATTTCGGTGATGGAAGGTGCCCAAGTAACAGCTGTGATGGCCCCCTGATTGCTGAAGACCTCTTGATGACCCAGTGACATTATTCTTTCTTGCTTATGCTCTGCTCTGGAAATGGAAATTGGGTTGGGTGAGAGGTCTCCCTCCCACTTTTCCCAGGCTACAAACATTCAGTTTTATACAGATAACACTGTAGAGTCCCTGCACAAATAAAAGCAGCAGATGCCTTAAAATGCCAGTTACTACCTAAAATTTTTCCCTGGCAAACAACAAAGAAGATAATCTGAAGCAAAGTGTTCCTCTCCATGTGCATTTGTGCATGGAAGTGGAACCTTTTGGATGAGAATTGAGGCAGGAAAGCACACAGTGGCAAAACACCCTTGTTCTAAAAGCCAAGTGCTGCTGCCCCAGTGACAGAAAATAGGAGGGGAACAAATAAAATTAAAAACAAATATATTAAAAAAAATTTAGAGGTCTACAGGCCATGTCTTGATCTATCAGACAACTCTTACACCTCTGAAGGGGAACATCACTGTCTCCCTGATGCCTGGTGACGCCAAAACCCTATGACTACATCCTAATCCAGGGAGACAGCCTGCAGAGCCGCTTTGATTCACGAAGTAGCAAGTAATGACCCAAATAGTCAGGATCTGGCTGACGTATAGCCCCTATGGGTCTGACCTGTTGTTTATTGTTCTTAAATTTTTAAGAAAATTAACGCTTTGAAACTAGGGCAGCATGTAGTTTGGGGGTTGTACATTTCCAGTTAATGAAAATTCAGACTTCAAAAGATAAACACTTCAAAGGGATTACAAAATAAAAACTTAGACTTTAATCTCGCTAAATAAATAAGCACAGTACATACTAACGCCCTCTGCAATCTAGCTTCTTAATGTTTTCCACAAACTAAGGGCATATTGGGTGCCTAACATTTTAAAAGAGTTGAAGAAGCGGAAAAAGGACACCGGAAAAACCTGTACAAACTTCTTGCAGAGCAATAATCAAATGCAATCTCTGCTTTCTGCACAAACCTTTGCAATAAAACCTTGCAAGTCAAGGCCTCGGTGCAGCTCTGAAAACCCGACATCTGCTACAGTCAAAGCTGTTAAGAGCCACCAGGTTCTCTCCCTCCCAACCAAGCCAGGAAGCAACCAATACCAGTTACACAGATCTTTTTAATATTAGTAGGACTGTGCTGCATTTTTGTCTGTGATGGCAGTGGTGGTAGGTGGTCACACATTGCCTGACTTCAGGTTGTACCTGCACTGGCAGGTCGCAGCAGAGTCCTTTCCTACAAGCATGCCCTCAAGGAGATCCCATGTTGCAAACTTAGTCCTAGTAAGAAAATTCCCCATTTAGTTCAATTTCTATCTAAACAGCAGTTTGCATCAAAAAACAGCAGGAACAAGGTTCTGCAATAACCCCAGGTGCCAGCTATGATGTCCAAGGCAAAGATCAACTTATTTTCTTTGTCTTGGCAAAGAGCACTAGGGATGGACAAGGCACAAACAATCCAGTTCATGCTCAGTTCAGATTCTTCTTGGAGAGATATTCAGAAATGGAGACCTAGCTGATAACAGATGAAAATGGACAGATACATGCAAGGAACCCCATGAGTTATGCCCACCTGTTTTCTAAATGACTGTTCACTGGAAACCAGTGCAGCCATTTCAAATGAGTTCTGCTTCATGCTCAGAAATTAGAAAGCCAACAGAAAGTTGGACGTAGGTAGAAAAGCCATGAGGACACTCCACATACTTACCTGGGATACTGTCTTGCCCAGACAGCTCCAGAATCAGAGAAACAAGAAGCAATGTAGACCAAAGATTTCTGCACAAAGGAGACTAAAGTCACTTCAGACTATGAAATAACAGGCGATAAATAAGACATCCAACATCTCTCAGGCTTCCCTAGTTGGAAAAGTCCAAGAGTACACATTGATTGCTTTGGAGTTTAATGGTGGATTTTCTAAACCACAAGAGCTCTGAGAGCAGGCTAATGCAGCAGAGACCATCTTCCCAAGCCTCTACTTCATGGTTAGATCCAAGTGGCCAAAACACAAACCCTGCTCAAAGCCTTTCCTGCAATGGGGGTAGTTCCTGTGCAATAAACTTCTGTGGCTCACCAAAAGAGACGTCAAAACACAACTTCCCTTTTCCCTTGTTTGGTTCATCTCTTCTATGCTATTCCTTATTTTTAGCAAGCCCTGTGAGCCCTATCTCCCACACCTCCACTATTCTTAAAAATAAATAAATCTAAAAAAAATTAGATGAAACCACAAACAGGTTCTGAAGTTATTGGAAGCAGCAGGCAAAACACAGATGGGACATGAGGACATTTCATTAAAACATGGGATACTTTTGGTCCCCTCTGCCAAAGACTTCCTAGCAACCCAAGTATGAAAATAGTTTGTTCTTCTGGGGGCTAGCGGGGAAAGGGGCAACAACTCACAAATTGCTCTCATCTGCAAGTCTAATGAGGTTCTTGGCTTTTGGAAGTAGCAAAGAAGTTTTAAGCAGCCAAAAGGGTGTAAAACCCCATTCTTCCTGGCAGTGAATGTCAACTGTTAGCCACTCCAGAGACAGATGGTTGGTGGGAGTCAAAAGTACCCAAACAAGCTAGAAAAATGCATTAAGTGACACAGAGCTGATCCCAGCTCAGCATAGCTGGTGGATCTGTCAAAAGTCTGCTTCATCTCTCTGAGTCTGTGCTATAGGGGAGGCCCAAGTCAGGGTGCCCGTAGGAGAACATCTCCTTGTGCTTGACATGAAAGGCCAGCAAATGTCAGGCAAGATAGGCTAGTGTTCAGCAGGCACAGAAACATTTATGTTACAGCAATGGAATAATGACAAATTCAGTTGTAAGCAAAGCTGAAAAGAAGTGCCCAAAATTACCAAAAAAAAAAAAAGAATAGAAGAAAGATTGATAAAGGCAGTAACAGCAACACCCTGAATTCCCATGCCAAGGAGTTAATTAGTTCTATAAGCACATTCCCTTTACATAGTGCTTTCTGGCTGAGAAAAGCTAGGAGTCTCAGTGTTGGACCATGGTCACTGACCAAGATCAGAAATGCAGTTTACATGAAAAGCTACAGCAGCCCAACTGCTGCACAACCTTTACACTGTGAGAGAGTATACCCCAACCCTACTGAGCCAACAGTCTGCTAACTTCCAAGCTAGAAAATACCAGGAGACCAGTGAACTTTAGCAGATGCCAAGTTTCAGTTTTCCTGTCCAAGAACAAGCCAACTAGACTTTCCAAGAGGGCCATGCCAGTATTGCCTTGAAGGAGCTGCTCAGTGGCATCCAGGACCACCAAACAAAAAGAGGTCACAGCATGCTCTTTGTCCTTCAGAAAGATGGACATGATGCATTGAGAAGTTCAGTCAGGCACCAGGAGGTGCTGACATGTTAAATAGTAACGAGGTCATCCTAGCACTGCTCAAAACAAGGGCTCCGAAATCCTCAGCCAGATCAACCAGAAGAGATCCCAGTCACTTTGTTGAAGTTTTCCTACATGCAAGTAGTATTCCAGCTAGCGGGAATGGTGGTGTTTGGGAAGAGGGAGGGCAGCATCCAGGAGGCTGTTGGGATTTTCCATGGTACAACAGCCCACCGTTTGTGCCACTGCCGGTAAACAGCAGAGAGACCACAGGGAGGAACCTCTGGGTTAGAGCCAGCACCAACCACAGAAACAGGCTGGGTGCAGAAGGTTTTTACTAGGCACAGTCCTAAATGCACACAAACACCTCTGACTTCCCCAGACACGTGCAGGCACAGGCTCCAGTGTGTGTTTGGTCTCAGACCACCAGCTCTGCCAGGGAGGAAGACATGCAGACCACACTAAAAGTCATTGCAGCACATCAGTTTGGAGCAGTGGTGAGCACTGCCTTGACACCATGCCTGGTAGAGTCACCTTGGGACAGCATGCCAGAAACATCCAGACCAGCACAAGAACACAGCAGTTCAACAGTTAAAAAACCCCAAACCAATAGCTCAACAGTTAAGCTGGGGTGAGACAACACAAGGACCCAGACAGCACCAGGAGTGGCTGTTGATCTTGGCAGAGGACGTGGAAGAGGAGGTATCTGAGCCACAAAACCAAAGAGGCATGCAGGCAAGCACTGAACAGGTCTGGGAGAAGTTGGAAGGGGAAGGAGGCTGTGTCTTGCCTGAGAGACCCCATGTTCAACATCTATTGCCTAAAGATCATCTGAAAGAGAATGCGCTGTGATGCCAGCATGGTCTGGGTGACAAAGACACATCAGCAAGGCTGAGCACAGAGATAGCCAAGGTGAGAAGAGAGGAAAAGCCATCAGTGGAGGAAGACAACAAGACAAAGCACAGCTAGATGCTGAAAACTCAGAAGGGGCTCAAGCACAACGAATTTAAAAATATTTCAGAAATTAAGAAGATTGCATAATATTTTTCCTTTCCACAGACTCCAAGAGTTTTGCCATCTTCACCAAGCTGCAAAACAAAAGTTTACATCAAACCTTATCCATTTTCAGCACGTGTTTTTGCTGAGGAATCAAGCAGCAACAGAACTGGTTTTGAACATGCACACCCTGACAAGCAGTTTCCTTTACAGACAAGCTTTTCTCCCCCCCCAATTACACTTTCCTACACACACCCCTGAAGAGTTCACCGTA